>NC_139720.1:211834559-212312559 GCF_964211835.1 Anser anser | reverse complement strand
CAGTGGCCTTCCCTTTCCCGATCTCCACCCCAGCCCCAAGCAGAGGAGCTCATCAAGAGATCAGGTTCCCCCCAGGGCTGGCAGCTTTGCTGCTCTGCCCAAGGAATTCATCTTGCGAGGGGAAACTCTCCGTATTACATGAAGATGAAGAATATATACAAGGGGAGGAAGGCAGAAGATTTGGCAATGGGCTTCAGACGTTACAGCCTCACGTCAGACAGTGGCCACCCTGTAGCCTGAAGGATGGGAGAAGACACCAAAAAAGCAAGGGACCTTACAGGCTTTATCTACGCCTGTAAAACCAGTGCAAGGGCTGTCACGTATCGCAGAGTGAATGGGGAAAAATATATGTATATATTTCAATCACAAGCCCAGGGCAGGGAGGAAAGGAAAGGACTGATCCAGAAGCAGGTCTCAGCAAGAAGCAGGAATGAGTTTCTGTGCAACACAAGTGCTTTGGGGAGAGGAGAACTGGATTAAACTCACCCTGGAAATGACCAAAGCGATACGTACAGAGAAAGCAAGATCTTTTATCCGTTCCCTCTGTGTGCAGTTACTCCTCTTCAGAGCCACTCGCTATCCCACAGGACTACAGAAGCTTGTATCACTTAATGCATCGCTTGTAAGCACCCAGTGACGATAACATGAAAACCCATCCCATCCGACAGAGTTGTCTGGTGACAGTGAATTCTCCAACCCTCCCTCAGCCCCGAGTTAAGAAATGCAGCAGTCCTTTTATTAAAAATCAGGATACAGTTCAACATAACGCCAGTGTTTACACCCGATCTCTCTAGTAGTTCCAGGATTGCTGTTGTTTTACATATCATTAGCAACCAAAGGAGTCAGTAGCATAAAGATATCAGTTCACTCGCTCATTTCAAAAAAAAAATAATAAAATGAATGCCCCTATGCTTCCAAGGAAACACTGTCCATGATCAGTTTGTTTTCTGTTGGCCTTGGTCTAAGAAGCAAGAGTTTTCACCATCATCTTGCAGGCAGATCTTATCTTCCTAAGAGCAATTGTTCTGTTTGCTTTCTCTTACAGGGCAGGTCTCCACGAAGCCTGACAGCACTAATAAAATAACCCTAAAAGAAATCCCAGTTGATTTTTCCTGTGATTTTTCTAGAAATATCAGAACTATTTGAAAGCTGTTTAATTACTTGAGTTGAAACGAAAATGTGCGGGGAAGGACCTTGATTCACACAATTTGGCAAAAAGATCACGACTTGTCCAACAGCTGCAAGAAGCACACACAGGCTTTCTCCTTGCTCCCCCGAAGCATCCAGCGGTGCTGCAGGAGGGCTGCATGGTCCTGCCCTCGTTCCCCTTCCAGTTGTTTTAGCTGTCCCGATTGCTGCTGCCTGCTTCCTTCCCTCCTCAAGTCATCCACAGCAGAGAGCAGCCTCAGTGCTGGAAGAGCAGCTTGGCAAAAGCAGGAAGAGTCCAGCCAGCAGAAGATTTACTTTATTAAGATAAACATGGCCTAAAGGCTCCACATTATCTTTAAAAATAAACACAGTAAGAAATACGAAAACAAACTGGCTTTGCTACGGGTAGGTCAGGTTCAGATGTTCTCAGAAGATCTTCCCAGCCATAAAATATACCCTTCCCCTACCGTGCCCATCAAGGAGGATGGAAAGACAGTTCACTACGCAAGATCAGCAGCGTACCTGTTGCGTGCCCTCCCACATTCAGCAAACGATACATCTGCTACCCTTCAAGGCAGATCAAAGTTTTAAGAACACCCCTGTGAAGGAGGAGCAGGAGGGGACAGGGACAGGTAATTCGGTTTCTGTAGGGAACATCTAAAAGGCTTGACACGACGGCTGTGCTGGCTCCCCCGCTTTAATGGTTGTTCTTTGCTGCTTCTTTAGCAGCAAGAATCAGAGGAGTGAGACTAGAAAGAGGCTTTGCAATTTTCAGGAACTGGTGCTAGGAAGAGGAAAAAGGAAAAAAAAAGGTTACATTTCTCAGAACATGTCCCAAAAGCCTGGTGTTTACACAAAATATCAGGACCTAGACCTGTATGAACTCCAACAACCTCCAAGCAGGCGAAACAAAAAAGGCACGATGAGCAAGAAAGTTCACCGTGACTTTTGGGCCTCACCTGAACTGATAAAGATCTTTGCACCCAACACATCCTAGTTTCTCCAATGTTTATACACTCTCAAGACTGAGCAAGTTCTCCCAGGAAATAAATTCATGCAAAATCTACAGTGAAATTCTTTGTGGAAGGGAGGTGTAAGTAAAAGCAACCTGTGCAGTTCCAAAACATTGCACAGGGCTTCCTGCAGCAATCATCTCTCCATTCTTCCTTTCCTGTCACCACAGATCTGCTGAAAACATTGCCTTGGCCTTCTAAAGCTATTAGAAATTTTCAGAACAGCTGGGACTGAGGAGCACAGCAGGGAATTCACAACAGGACCAGTCAGGCCATCTCCTATACCAGGTGCTCTGTTCTGTTAAACAATATTGATTATCGAGCATGCAACAAGCAGTAGGTGGTGTCACAAAGTGCTTCTTGCAGCACATGTGGTGTTTGTTTCGGGGGCAAGGCTTAAAACATAACATCTGGAACAGAGGAAGAAGTTTTCCCTGTGTTCAGGGTTAAGTGGAAAGCTTGCAATACTCCAGCCTCGCAGAGAAAGTCTAGTTGGGGACAGAGACTGACACAAAAAAGCTAATCAGACGAGTGGAGGCATGAAGCCCACAAGCTGTTCAGAAAACCCAAAATAATTAAGTCCCCCAGGACTTCTGAGCACCAGAAGGGATCAACCACCCAATCTGAACACACTTCAGAGGTGGAAAAATCCGAGGCTAAAAGGTAAAGGCAGGCAGAAATGCTGCAGTCCCAATGTTCTCCTGCCCCAAGGAACACAACCCTGCTGCTGTCTGATGCTCTGGAGCTGGCAAGTCCAGGAGAAAAAGTCAGCTTTCATCTACTGCCATTCTTTCTGCCGGTGATTAATGCTTCATTAGTGTCTCAGAAAGGCAGCAGCACTCCCAAAGCTGAACCCAGTAGACAAACTAAAGGAAAGAAAGGAACACCAAAAAAGAGACAACTGTCTCACAGTCGACATCTGAGGGCCCCATCATCACCGATTTATTTTACAAAGAGATGAAGCACATTTTCCACCCCCGTGGGAGGTCTGACAAAAGGAAACACATGAACACTCCTCATCTGTGTTGGTAAAAAGCCTGGCAGCTTCGTCCTTCACTTTCACCACGAGTCCAGACAAAGACACCAGGTTTTCAGTGAAATAACTGAGGATTTCTCACAAGCTTGGTTCCATCACCTCTGCAGGAAGAGCTGTATCTGGCAAAATGTGTTAACGCCAAACTGCTGCAGTTAATGCAAGACGTGCCCCTTCCAGAAAGCTTTGGGAACTCTCCCCCAGAAGGGAGACAACCAGAGCATTCGATAGCTGGAAGCCCTCCTGTTATCCAAATGGGAACAAGCACGGCCAGACCGCAACACCACAGCCAGATGTTAGGGTGAGCTGCGTGAAGAAGCCACGGGAATTAAGGGGCTCAGCAGTTGGCAGGCTCGGGGCACGGCAATTATTTGAGGTTGGTTACAGAACACGCTGCACAGCTGCTGCCAGTAGCAAGTACAGCACAAAAAGGAAAGTACTCTGTTAACGCTTCGTTAGGGATTTGGGGTTTTTTGGTTGGTTGGTTTTGGTTTTTTTTGTTCGTTTCTTCATGGTAAATTATCTCTGCTGTGCTTGTGACTTCAGATGACGCGGTATTTAAGACCCCAAATGACATTGCTCCACATGCCTATTCTCACTCTAGAATGCTGAATTCCGTCCCGTTCCCCGGCACTTACCTGGAGCAGCTCTTTTGCAGAACCTCTTTTTTCCACGTCCATTTCAAGACAGCGATTTAGGAAGTCTCGGAATATGGGTGAAAGCTTTTCTGGATTCTGCAGTTCCGGAGTCCCGTTAGTAGCAATGAGATACAGGGCCTAAAGCAAAGCAAGCACCAAAGAAACAGGAGGTTACGAAGGTCAGACTCCAGCTGCAGATTACAGAGGCACCCATTTTTCCTCTCCCTCCCCACAGTTCAATGGGGAAAAACAAAACCAAAACAAACCCTTATCAGGGTGACTAATAAATGCTTAAGTTTCAGCAAAGAGAGGAGCTGCCAGCCCTATTTTTATGTGGATGGGATCCAATCCTTTCTTGCTTTACCCTCGTAATCTGGGTTTGGATCCTGCAGCCCTCTCAAGGGATTAAGAGGACAAAACCAGCAGTCCAGACTGTGTTTACAGAGGGAAGTTGGCTGGCACAGCTCTGCCAGTGCTCGACTCCTGCAATAACTATATCCTCATGGGAAGGTACCCCTGAAGAAACAGGAGGCTTTCTTCTCTCGATACTTTGCCCAAATGCACAAGGCCTAAAAAGTCAATACTCTAAAGATGCAGTTGGTCCTTTACAAAAGATGGCCAGTAGGTTCTCAAGCAGCACTTAACACCCTACAGAAACAAGTGGAGTCGTTTTGCTGCTGCTTGGGAATGAAGAATTCTCTAAGAATCAGGAAATTCAGAATTCATCCACTGCAAAATTTTACTATTAAAAGAAAATCGCTAGATGCCTTTTAAAAGGAAACAGACATCTGGCAGAGGCCTTCTGAGCTCACTGCTCATCACATCTCAAGGTAGAGGTCTGATAGCCTGGGAACTGCAACAAGTTAAGTTAAATGAGAGCAAAGCACCCCGTTGCTTAGCCATCCTCATTTAACTCCATACCAACTTTTTCCTTTCGCATTTCTTCACTGCTGCGCTTCTCTCCCAAAATCATCTCCAGTAAAAGAGGTGGAAACAAGTTAAACAGAATTGTTCTAGATCCCTTCGTCCTGTTTAGCTTAGAAAAAAAGCCATAAAACTGGCTTACACCAAGAACAGCCGCATTCCTACAAACTGATAGAATTTCCCCTTTCATTAAAGAATACGAAGGGAAAGACACCAGCAGGGGCAAAGCCTGACTAAAGGCTTGTTAAACCTGGAGCTTTACTGGGAGCATGCAAAGAGGAACAATGCACCAGCAAGAAAAAGCCCTGTTTATAAAAGAGTAATGTGGTATTCTTTGAATTCAAGGACAGCTCTCTTCCCCACTCACAAGGATTTAAGAAGCCGGGCACTCTGGGGCCAGAAGGTGCCCCTATCGGCCTCTCCAGAAAGGGGGGAATTATGGATGCACCACATCATTAACTCAGACCCTACCTGAAGGTCTGCAACAGGAACAGCCTGTGCCCTCTGCCACCCAGAACCAGTCATGGCTTCTAACTTAAATGACCACAATCTTCTCACTACAGCATCTAAGGAGACGTGTAGCTGCATGTGATGAAACCACAGCGGAGGTTCACCTGCCTCCTCCAGAGCCCAGGTTAACCAGCAGGCTCAGCGAAGGCCTGAGGGCAAAAAAAAGGCACTCGCTTACTCTCAGGGGGTTTTCATTGAGGTAGGGGGGTTCTCCTTCGATCATCTCGATGGCCATTATCCCCAGTGACCAGATGTCCACTTTGGGCCCGTAGGCTTTTCGTGTCACCACTTCAGGCGCCATCCAGTACGGGGTCCCCACCATGGTGCTGCGCTTGCTCTGTTCGGGAGTGATCTGGGCACAGAAGCCAAAGTCAGCTGGAAAAGCAAAGAAGGAGGGAAGAAAAAGTTAGAAATCAGCAGGTTTCTCCAAAAACAACACGTACTGATGCCAATGCTGTGGTACAAGCTAGCCTGTTGCACTGCCTGCTACATTGCTGCTGCAAAGGAGGCCCTGGTTTTGTGGTTAACAAGGTGTTCAGGAGTAAGCTTCTAAATCTGACTCGCTGAGGCCATCAACATCACAGAGCTGCTCACTTGTCGATGTGATGTGATGGTGATCAGTAAAGAGCTGTACATGGATGCTGTGAATCGTGGCACTGCAGCATTTGGCAGCTGTAATACACTGTGTAACACATGCTCTCAAGCCTGTTCCTGGGTCTGTGAAAACAGAAACCAATGCCCAGTCTGTCCTCCCTCCACCCACACCCACCAGCATTATCTGGTCGTATTTTCAGTCCCGGAGATAGTATTTCCCCAGAAGATGTACCATCTCTCAAACACGATTTGCTTTCTAGAGCAAATACTGTGTTCAGAATAAATTTAAGTACCTAATTTGGTACTTATTATTTTCTTTGAGAAGACAGAAAGCTGGAGAGCCTTCCTGTGGAAATTGCTTGGCCCTGTCTTATTTGCATTTGACTTTCCAAAAGATCACAGAATAATAGAATCATAGGAAAATTAAGGTTGGAAAAGCCCTCCAAGATCACCTGGTCCAACCATCCCCCTACGAACAATGTCACCCACGAAACCACGTCCCCAAGCACCACGTCCAACCTTGCCTTGAACACCCCCAGGGACAGGGACTCCACCACCTCCCTGGGCAACGCGTCCCAATGCCTGACCGCTCTTTCTGAGAAGAAACGTCTCCTAATTGTTTTAATTGGTGAAGAGTAGCACTCTTTGTTCAATTCTTTGTTTTAATTGTTGAAGAGTAAGGGCATGACGTTTCCATTTTTCCACTCACCAGTGACATCACCTGACTGCCAGGACTTTTCAACTGTGATGGAGAGCGGCTTGGCAACCCCATCAGCCAGTTCCCTCAGGACCCTGGGATTCATGTCATCAGGTCCCATAGACCTGGACCTGTTTACATTCAGCAGGTGGTCTCGAACCTGCTCTTCACTTACCGTGGGTGGGACTTTGCTCCCCCAGCCTCCACCTACAGGTTCAGGGAAATGAAAGACTTGGGAAGCCCATCTACCAGTGCAGACGGAGGCAAAGAAGTTGCTGAGTACCTCAGCCTTCTCCGTGTCTGTCGTTACCAATTACTCAGGTATAGAAACTCACTCCTAATATAAGAAATTAGCCACCTCTAATCGCTTCCACACTACTATTTTCACCCCTCAGTTTATTTTCACAAATGTTAAAGGCGCATGGTGGCCCCTGGGGACTCCTCCTGTCAGCCCAGCGCAGCAGCCCGAAGGGAGCTGGGTCCTCTCTTGTGCTCTTCCTCGAGGCTCTGTGCAGAGGGGCTGACACCTCTCGCACAAGGGCTGGCGGGTGGGAAAGAAACACGCACACAAGCCCTGAATATCAGCAAGAGTTCTTTATTGCCAGGTGTTTGGTGGCTCCAAGCTAATGCCTGGGATGGAGCCTGCGCGACGAGGAGTAGGGAGCTCGCCGGGCCCTGCTGCGTAGCTACCGGTGTTCTCTCATGGCACGCAGCAGAGAGCTGCCGGGGTAGTCCCAGGTCTGATGTGGCCGAGGTGGATCCACTTCCATGGGTTCCTCCGCCTCTTCTTGTGGATCCACCTCCATGGGCTCCACGGTGTCAGGCAGGAGGACAAGCCAGTCCTTGCCTGGGACTGCCCACACGGGATGCCTCCCATCAGCTGTGTTCTCCGGCCAGGGTGCCGAACGAGGGGGTCGCCCAGTTCCATTGCCTGGTCCCATGCCACTCTCCACTTGATATTCATTCGTGGGTTTCACGCCGCCATCTCTTTTACGGCCACGGCTGGGTCCCTCGCTGCGATCTGGCCGATGGGCACGCCTCTGCTCCCCACGGCTCTCCGCATCACGCTCCCGTCTTCGCTCCACACCACCACTGCACCTCTGGTTAGGCCCAGGCCCCCTGCTGCTGGATGTCTGAGGGGCCGGCCTGTTCCCCGCATCGCTGCGGTGCCAGTGATATCTCCAATAATCGTCTCTGGGCCGGGCAGCAGACTTCCCCCAGGCACTGATGTCTTTTGTGCCGCAGGTGCTGTCCCTCTGCCCATGAGACATCTTTCTCCCATTAGCTGCCATCTTCTCGGTGCTTCCTCAGATCGCTTCGCGGTCCTCACACCGAGGAGGGCTGCCGCTCGCCTTGCTCCTTTCTCTGGCCTTCCTCCTGCCGCTTACGCTGGCTCTCAGAGGACCGAGTCGCTGAGCAAGTGGCGGGCCAGCGGCAGGGGGCCTCTTTTATAGGGCCCGGGGCAAAGGCGTGACAGCGGTGGCCACTGTGACCTCAGCAAGGCTCTGTGATGGAGTGGCCCGTGCGAGGCCAAAGGCGGCTGCGTTGGGAGAGGCCTGGAAGATGCCCTCATGTGGACAAGGAGGAGGGCTGGGGGGGCTGAGGGGCCCCTTTTCTGGGGCTGGCTCCCCCCCAGGCCATTTGGCTTGACAGAGAGAAAGGCTGCCCCATGCAATCCTGCCTCAACCCATTTTTTCTCCCCATCTCCAAGGCTTAGAATCTCTGGTTAACAAAAGAAAACTCCATCAACAAAACCAAACCAGACCCATTCAAAAGGCTAAAGCGGTCACAGCTGAAGTACCCATCTTCAGGAGATCTTTGATCTGTTTGAGGGCAGCACAGCCCCAGGAATTGGAGGGGAGCAGCCAGGTTAAGCCCGGCAAGCTCACGGAGTTCAAGCTCTAAATTCTCCCAAAAGATGAGCCTCGGGACCAAAACTTGGGACCCTTCTGGGCAATAAAAATCAGGGATGCAGGAAAAACATCACTTATATAAAGTGCAGCAGTTTTCCCTGAAGCATGCGATAATAACCCTCTCTTCCTCTCTTGTACCTACCAGCGTATTGCCTCTGCTCCTGCTCATTCCCCCCACTTCGCTCCCAAACAATAAGACCCTGCAGAACTGTTCCCACCAGTGAAAACGCTAAATTTAGGTATGAAAAAGTAAAAGTTTAAAGATCCAGGGCAGGTTTTGTGTGTCCCAGTGCATATTTAGCCTTGGGACACCCCTCTGAGATAACCACAGGTACATTTCCCTCCCGTGCAGGTGGAAAAAAAAGGCAGCAGTGGGATGAGAGGACTGGGGTTGGGAAGCATTTTGCAGCCACGAGGTTTCAACCAGGACCTCTGCAGAAGCTCCTCTCCTTTGCCATGGGACTAAAAATAAAATAAAATAAAATAAAATAAAATAAAATAAAATAAAATAAAATAAAATAAAAACACTCAAGTAATGGTGTTGAGGGAAATACTGGCAGAGCCACCAGCCCCGTTACCACTTTTTCAGGCACTTTTGGGGTACGTTACCAGGCCCTCCGGTCTGCCTGGTGCCCGGCTTTGTGAAGTTTCACGAGGGGAGCAGCAGGATGCAGGATGACACAGTTTGGCTGCCGGGCTCTCATGGGACAAGGACATGGACATGGGATGCACATCGCAGCAGTGCCACCACCAACTAGTTTGCCAGCTCCCCCTTCCAGACGTTCCCTTTTTCTTCCCCCTCCGACGTGGGGCTCAGCACCCAAATGGCTTGTGAGAGCTCGGCAGGGCTCCCAGTGCCAGGAGGCTGAGCTGGGAAAGTCCTCTTCACGTTAGGCTTGGTTTCTTGGACTTCCAGCACCCAGCTCTGCCCTACAGCCACAAGCGGATAAAATCCTACAGCAGGGGGCTTGTGGGGGCACACGTGTCCTCCCCTTAATATTCCTTAATCCAAGCTGGGACGAGGCACTTGCACAATTATGTAGGTGATAAACTCCTGCTCTTGTCATCAGCCTCACCCTACTGACCCCACATGTAAAAGTGATGCTGGGGAGGGCAGCTTTAGGGACCGATCCCAAATCCTCCCCCGTTTCCTCCTCTGCACCTGGAGCCGCAGACACCAAGCTCTACCTGGGGAGACAGCAAGCAGCCAGGAGGGTCCATTTCATCATCTGCCTCCTCCTCTTCCTCCTCAAGCTGGGCTCTACATCCTGCTTCCACACTGGTGTTTCTCAGAGCATTAATGACTTCCAAACAGGTGAAAATAAGCAGTAGAAATCACACTTTCTGCATCAGCTTTCAGTGTAAAGTCACTTTGCTCTATCAAGTAAGATCTAATTAAAACAGATCAGAGAAACACAACTCCTTCAAGCACCCCCCAATTCATTTCTGCAAGCGTCATTGAAACAAAGGGGAGGAGAAGCAGGTCATTCATTCAGGTTTTATTTAAGGTTTCAGCTTTGCTTTCTAAATGGCTGAGCTGACCCTAACAAACCGGGCACTACCGGAGAGTTACACCAAGGCAGTACAAAGAAAGAGAAACACGTTTTCCAGCTGATTTTAAAACGGCAAATGCCCTTGTTATTTCCCAGCAGGACAAGACACACAGACACCTGGCAGCAGGTCAGATTAGCTCCAGCTCACTTAGCACGAGTTGTTGCTCAAAGACATAAGGCTCAGTCCTCACTCTGAGCACCCCTTCATTGCACAGGAGCCCCCCGCTCCTTCCTGCTCCCAAACAGGATGCCTCAATCCACCGTAGGCTGCTCCAGCATCCTCCAAATTCCCTCAGCAGTTGGGAAACTGAGCTTTTACCTTTTGCTTCCACCTACACCTGCAACCATCCTCTTCCTCAGACCAACACCATCTTCTGTTGCCCTCCCACCCCTTCCCTGGGGGCATCCATTTCGGCTGCAAGTTTCCGTCCAGCCCCTGCCGGCATCGCTGTTCTGCCACCACCGGCAGCTCCCTGCTTCTCCAAGACCCCAGCCTTGATGCTGAGAGCTGTCATTAGCAGCAAACCATGAGATCCGCCCTAGGACATTATCTATATGCTCAATCCAGTGTGTTTACAACCCCAAAATACATCCACATGTTCTCTATTACTATCAAAATAAGCCACTGAAAAGTCTCCGTATTTTATGCTAGGGAGACAAACAGACTCAGCCTTCACCTTTGACAGCTTCCATATGAAAGATGCTGGGGAATCTGTAAGCTCATAATTAAGAAAGGCGTTCAGATACGTACCATTCTTCTTGGACTTTGGGCTGGACCTTTCACTGCCAGCTGAGCTCAGCAAACTTGAAGTACCAGCAGCCTACAGGCCATTTCACCCCATCCTTGCATGGTAAATATCATCTGGTGATACCAACCCGTGATACCTTGAGACAGACACGTTCGGATACTAACAGAGATCTCAGCTCAGAAGCGATCTCAGCTCAGCCAGCCCCTCTCACCCAAACTCTTGGCCCCACTGAACTTAAATCAATCATTTGTTTAAATAAAACCTAGGGCTACAGTAACACAACTCCATATCAGCTCTTTAAATATAAGAAGCTTGAAATGCACCAGCTGCTTCTTAAATATGACAATCTTCAGTGCTTTGGAAAAAAAAGAGATGAGTTTTACCTTCCGCCACCACCAGGAGCTCTGGGAGCTGTAGCACATTGTGCCATTTCGGCACCTAACCTGATGGGGTTGCTGAGGATCCCATAAAAACAAAGCAGGTTTTCAGGATGGATAGTCAAACAACTGAATATTTCATGTTCTCATATAGAAGAGAGAATCTAATAATCAAATAAATAAGGGCTGTGATTAAAAATGGTTCAGACTCAGTAGAATTAGTTCATACTGTAGGTATATTAAAATATATTTTAAAATGCTACCAAATCAGTTCTCTTCTCTTGGAAGTTGCGTTCAAATCCCAGCAGTAAGGATGTTCTCAGAAAAAAAAAATAAGAATTATTAAGTCAGACACTTGTGCTAACAGCTCTCTGTAGTGACCAGAAAGTGCTGTAAGAGGCTATGCAAAAGCTGCCACCAGTGCTGGAGCTGAGCGATGCCCAGATGAACCTAAGAGTAGAGAAAAGGATCCATCTCTGGACAAAAAAAATGTATCTCATTCTCCTAAACTAACTACATTCTTTTATTTATCTTTTTATTCAAGATTTCTGAGACCATGAAAACACGATGCGTCTGTTAACTTGGAATTGGGGCTAGGTACAAAGTAGCAAGTCAAACTCTTTCGCATCACAGGATGGTAAAATAAAAACAGGAGAAGATGACAGGTCTACAGCCGCTGTCTTACAGCTTCCCAGTGCACAGCTCTCAGTCCTTACCAAACCAGTAAGGACCAATCCACAGCTGAAGTCAATGAGACAGAAGCACATCACGGGCTTAAGAATGGGGAGAAACAGTCACTCCTGCAGATTCCTTTCCAATAGGCAACAGAGAATCCAGCAGAGTAACTTAAATACAAGTCACCCTTTTTACCATTTTTCCTCCTGCAGAAAAATAAGCTCACGGATTTGCTCGCAGGTAGGGCACATCTGCATTACCGCTCTCACCTCAAAGGGGTGTCAAGGATGGAGTGGGAAGGGAAGGCGAAGGGAAGTCAGCAACACTCAGTACATTCATGGATCGGGTTTAATCCTGTGCTGTCAAAAACAGTCAGTTGGTGGGTCGGTAAGACCAGAGCCACATTAGATTTTAGACCTAGTGAGATCTAGCCCATCATTCCTTCCCATCTACCCCACGCATGGCATTTTGAGACTTGCATAGAAAATAAAACCAAACTCCTCACCAAAGAGAATTATCCGAGGGCAGTGGCCTTCCCTTTCCCGATCTCCACCCCAGCCCCAAGCAGAGGAGCTCATCAAGAGATCAGGTTCCCCTCAGGGCTGGCAGATTTGCTGCTCTGCCCAAGGAATTCATCTTGCGAGGGGAAACTCTCCATATTACATGAAGATGAAGAATATATACAAGGGGAGGAAGGCAGAAGATTTGGCAATGGGCTTCAGACGTTACAGACTCACGTCAGACAGTGGCCACCCTGTAGCCTGAAGGATGGGAGAAGACACCAAAAAAGCAAGGGACCTTACAGGCTTTATCTACGCCTGTAAAACCAGTGCAAGGGCTGTCACGTATCGCAGAGTGAATGGGGAAAAATATATGTATATATTTCAATCACAAGCCCAGGGCAGGGAGGAAAGGACTGATCCAGCAGCAGGTGTCAGCAAGAAGCAGGAATGAGTTTCTGTGCAACACAAGTGCTTTGGGGAGAGGAGAACTGGATTAAACTCACCCTGGAAATGACCAAAGCGATACGTACAGAGAAAGCAAGATCTTTTATCCGTTCCCTCTGTGTGCAGTTACTCCTCTTCAGAGCCACTCGCTATCCCACAGGACTACAGAAGCTTGTATCACTTAATGCATCGCTTGTAAGCACCCAGTGACGATAACATGAAAACCCATCCCATCCGACAGAATTGTCTGGTGACAGTGAATTCTCCAACCCTCCCTCAGCCCCGAGTTAAGAAATGCAGCAGTCCTTTTATTAAAAATCAGGATACACTTCAACATAACGCCAGTGTTTACACCCGATCTCTCTAGTAGTTCCAGGATTGCTGTTGTTTTACATATCATTAGCAACCGAAGGAGTCAGTAGCATAAAGATATCAGTTCACTCGCTCATTTCAAAAAAAAAATAATAAAATGAATGCCCCTATGCTTCCAAGGAAACACTGTCCATGATCAGTTTGTTTTCTGTTGGCCTTGGTCTAAGAAGCAAGAGTTTTCACCATCATCTTGCAGGCAGATCTTATCTTCCTAAGAGCAATTGTTCTGTTTGCTTTCTCTTACAGGGCAGGTCTCCACGAAGCCTGACAGCACTAATAAAATAACCCTAAAAGAAATCCCAGTTGATTTTTCCTGTGATTTTTCTAGAATATCAGAACTATTTGAAAGCTGTTTAATTACTTGAGTTGAAACGAAAGTGTGCGGGGAAGGACCTTGATTCACACAATTTGGCAAAAAGATCACGACTTGTCCAACAGCTGCAAGAAGCACACACAGGCTTTCTCCTTGCTCCCCCGAAGCATCCAGCGGTGCTGCGGGAGGGCTGCATGGTCCTGCCCTCGTTCCCCTTTCCAGTTGTTTTAGCTGTCCCGATTGCTGCTGCCTGCTTCCTTCCCTCCTCAAGTCATCCACAGCAGAGAGCAGCCTCAGTGCTGGAAGAGCAGCTTGGCAAAAGCAGGAAGAGTCCAGCCAGCAGAAGATTTACTTTATTAAGATAAACATGGCCTAAAGGCTCCACATTATCTTTAAAAATAAACACAGTAAGAAATACGAAAACAAACTGGCTTTGCTACGGGTAGGTCAGGTTCAGATGTTCTCAGAAGATCTTCCCAGCCATAAAATATACCCTTCCCCTACCGTGCCCATCAAGGAGGATGGAAAGACAGTTCACTACGCAAGATCAGCAGCGTACCTGTTGCGTGCCCTCCCACATTCAGCAAACGATACATCTGCTACCCTTCAAGGCAGATCAAAGTTTTAAGAACACCCCTGTGAAGGAGGAGCAGGAGGGGACAGGGACAGGTAATTCGGTTTCTGTAGGGAACATCTAAAAGGCTTGACACGACGGCTGTGCTGGCTCCCCCGCTTTAATGGTTGTTCTTTGCTGCTTCTTTAGCAGCAAGAATCAGAGGAGTGAGACTAGAAAGAGGCTTTGCAATTTTCAGGAACTGGTGCTAGGAAGAGGAAAAAGGAAAAAAAAAGGTTACATTTCTCAGAACATGTCCCAAAAGCCTGGTGTTTACACAAAATATCAGGACCTAGACCTGTATGAACTCCAACAACCTCCAAGCAGGTGAAACAAAAAAGGCACGATGAGCAAGAAAGTTCACCGTGACTTTTGGGCCTTACCTGAACTGATAAAGAGCTTTGCACCCAACACATCCTAATTTCTCCAATGTTTATACACTCTCAAGACCAAGCAAGTTCTCCCAGGAAATAAATTCATGCAAAATCTACAGTGAAATTCTTTGTGGAAGGGAGGTGTAAGTAAAAGCAACCTGTGCAGTTCCAAAACATTGCACAGGGCTTCCTGCAGCAATCATCTCTCCATTCTTCCTTTCCTGTCACCACAGATCTGCTGAAAACATTGCCTTGGCCTTCTAAAGCTATTAGAAATTTTCAGAACAGCTGGGACTGAAGAGCACAGCAGGGAATTCACAACAGGACCAGTCAGGCCATCTCCTATACCAGGTGCTCTGTTCTGTTAAACAATATTGATTATCGAGCATGCAACAAGCAGTAGGTGGTGTCACAAAGTGCTTCTTGCAGCACATGTGGTGTTTGTTTCGGGGGCAAGGCTTAAAACATAACATCTGGAACAGAGGAAGAAGTTTTCCCTGTGTTCAGGGTTAAGTGGAAAGCTTGCAATACTCCAGCCTCGCAGAGAAAGTCTAGGTTGAGGACAGAGACTGACACAAAACAGCCAATCAGACGAGTGGAGGCATGAAGCCCACAAGCTGTTCAGAAAACCCAAAATAATTAAGTCCCCCAGGACTTCTGAGCACCAGAAGGGATCAACCACCCAATCTGAACACACTTCAGAGGTGGTAAAATCCGAGGCCAAAAGGTAAAGGCAGGCAGAAATGCTGCAGTCCCAATGTTCTCCTGCCCCAAGGAACACAACCCTGCTGCTGTCTGATACTCTGGAGCTGGCAAGTCCAGGAGAAAAAGTCAGCTTTCATCTACTGCCATTCTTTCTGCCGGTGATTAATGCTTCATTAGTGTCTCAGAAAGGCAGCAGCACTCCCAAAGCTGAACCCAGTAGACAAACTAAAGGAAAGAAGGGAACACCAAAAAAGAGACAACTGTCTCACAGTCGACGTCTGAGGGCCCCATCATCACCGATTTATTTTACAAAGAGCTGAAGCACGTTTTCCACCCCCGTGGGAGGTCTGACAAAAGGAAACACATGAACACTCCTCATCTGTGTTGGTAAAAAGCCTGGCAGCTTTGTCCTTCACTTTCACCACGAGTCCAGACAAAGACACCAGGTTTTCAGTGAAATAACTGAGGATTTCTCACAAGCTTGGTTCCATCACCTCTGCAGGAAGAGCTGTATCTGGCAAAATGTGTTAACGCCAAACTGCTGCAGTTAACGCAAGACGTGCCCCTTCCAGAAAGCTTTGGGAACTCTCCCCCAGAAGGGAGACAACCAGAGCATTCGATAGCTGGAAGCCCTCCTGTTATCCAAATGGGAACAAGCACGGCCAGACCGCAACACCACAGCCAGATGTTAGGGTGAGCTGCGTGAAGAAGCCACGGGAATTAAGGGGCTCGGCAGCTGGCAGGATCGGGGCACGGCAATTATTTGAGGTTGGTTACAGAACACGCTGCACAGCTGCTGCCAGTAGCAAGTACAGCACAAAAAGGAAAGTACTCTGTTAACGCTTCGTTAGGGATTTGGGGTTTTTTGGTTGGTTGGTTTTGGTTTTTTTTGTTCGTTTCTTCATGGTAAATTATCTCTGCTGTGCTTGTGACTTCAGATGACGCAGTATTTAAGACCCCAAATGACATTGCTCCACGTGCCTATTCTCACTCTAGAATGCTTAATTCCGTCCCGTTCCCCGGCACTTACCTGGAGCAGCTCTTTTGCAGAACCTCTTTTTTCCACGTCCATTTCAAGACAGCGATTTAGGAAGTCTCGGAATATGGGTGAAAGCTTTTCTGGATTCTGCAGTTCCGGAGTCCCGTTAGTAGCAATGAGATACAGGGCCTAAAGCAAAGCAAGCACCAAAGAAACAGGAGGTTACGAAGGTCAGACTCCAGCTGCAGATTACAGAGGCACCCATTTTTCCTCTCCCTCCCCACAGTTCAATGGGGAAAAACAAAACCAAAACAAACCCTTATCAGGGTGACTAATAAATGCTTAAGTTTCAGCAAAGAGAAGAGCTGCCGGCCCTATTTTTATGTGGATGGGATCCAATCCTTTCTTGCTTTACCCTCGTAATCTGGGTTTGGATCCTGCAGCCCTCTCAAGGGATTAAGAGGACAAAACCAGCAGTCCAGACTGTGTTTACAGAGGGAAGTTGGCTGGCACAGCTCTGCCAGTGCTCGACTCCTGCAATAACTATATCCTCATGGGAAGGTACCCCTGAAGAAACAGGAGGCTTTCTTCTCTCGATACTTTGCCCAAATGCACAAGGCCTAAAAAGTCAATACTCTAAAGATGCAGTTGGTCCTTTACAAAAGATGGCCAGTAGGTTCTCAAGCAGCACTTAACACCCTACAGAAACAAGTGGAGTCGTTTTGCTGCTGCTTGGGAATGAAGAATTCTCTAAGAATCAGGAAATTCAGAATTCATCCACTGCAAAATTTTACTATTAAAAGAAAATCGCTAGATGCCTTTTAAAAGGAAACAGACATCTGGCAGAGGCCTTCTGAGCTCACTGCTCATCACATCTCAAGGTAGAGGTCTGATAGCCTGGGAACTGCAACAAGTTAAGTTAAATGAGAGCAAAGCACCCCGTTGCTTAGCCATCCTCATTTAACTCCATACCAACTTTTTCCTTTCGCATTTCTTCACTGCTGCGCTTCTCTCCCAAAATCATCTCCAGTAAAAGAGGTGGAAACAAGTTAAACAGAATTGTTCTAGATCCCTTCGTCCTGTTTAGCTTAGAAAAAAAGCCATAAAACTGGCTTACACCAAGAACAGCCGCATTCCTACAAACTGATAGAATTTCCCCTTTCATTAAAGAATACGAAGGGAAAGACACCAGCAGGGGCAAAGCCTGACTAAAGGCTTGTTAAACCTGGAGCTTTACTGGGAGCATGCAAAGAGGAACAATGCACCAGCAAGAAAAAGCCCTGTTTATAAAAGAGTAATGTGGTATTCTTTGAATTCAAGGACAGCTCTCTTCCCCACTCACAAGGATTTAAGAAGCCGGGCACTCTGGGGCCAGAAGGTGCCCCTATCGGCCTCTCCAGAAAGGGGGG
Source organism: Anser anser (assembly GCF_964211835.1). Taxonomy (NCBI): domain Eukaryota; kingdom Metazoa; phylum Chordata; class Aves; order Anseriformes; family Anatidae; genus Anser; species Anser anser. Next base: position 212,295,022 of record NC_139720.1, on the reverse strand, counting down.
AATTATGGATGCACCACATCATTAACTCAGACCCTACCTGAAGGTCTGCAACAGGAACAGCCTGTGCCCTCTGCCACCCAGAACCAGTCATGGCTTCTAACTTAAATGACCACAATCTTCTCACTACAGCATCTAAGGAGACGTGTAGCTGCATGTGATGAAACCACAGCGGAGGTTCACCTGCCTCCTCCAGAGCCCAGGTTAACCAGCAGGCTCAGCGAAGGCCTGAGGGCAAAAAAAAGGCACTCGCTTACTCTCAGGGGGTTTTCATTGAGGTAGGGGGGTTCTCCTTCGATCATCTCGATGGCCATTATCCCCAGTGACCAGATGTCCACTTTGGGCCCGTAGGCTTTTCGTGTCACCACTTCAGGCGCCATCCAGTACGGGGTCCCCACCATGGTGCTGCGCTTGCTCTGTTCGGGAGTGATCTGGGCACAGAAGCCAAAGTCAGCTGGAAAAGCAAAGAAGGAGGGAAGAAAAAGTTAGAAATCAGCAGGTTTCTCCAAAAACAACACGTACTGATGCCAATGCTGTGGTACAAGCTAGCCTGTTGCACTGCCTGCTACATTGCTGCTGCAAAGGAGGCCCTGGTTTTGTGGTTAACAAGGTGTTCAGGAGTAAGCTTCTAAATCTGACTCGCTGAGGCCATCAACATCACAGAGCTGCTCACTTGTCGATGTGATGTGATGGTGATCAGTAAAGAGCTGTACATGGATGCTGTGAAACGTGGCAGTGCAGCATTTGGCAGCTGTAATACACTGTGTAACACATGCTCTCAAGCCTGTTCCTGGGTCTGTGAAAACAGAAACCAATGCCCAGTCTGTCCTCCCTCCACCCACACCCACCAGCATTATCTGGTCGTATTTTCAGTCCCAGAGATAGTATTTCCCCAGAAGATGTACCATCTCTCAAACACGATTTGCTTTCTAGAGCAAATACTGTGTTCAGAATAAATTTAAGGACCTAATTTGGTACTTATTATTTTCTTTGAGAAGACAGAAAGCTGGAGAGCCTTCCTGTGGAAATTGCTTGGCCCTGTCTTATTTGCATTTGACTTTCCAAAAGATCACAGAATAATAGAATCATAGGAAAATTAAGGTTGGAAAAGCCCTCCAAGATCACCTGGTCCAACCATCCCCCTACAAACAATGTCACCCACGAAACCACGTCCCCAAGCACCACGTCCAACCTTGCCTTGAACACCCCCAGGGACAGGGACTCCACCACCTCCCTGGGCAACGCGTCCCAATGCCTGACCGCTCTTTCTGAGAAGAAACGTCTCCTAATTGTTTTAATTGGTGAAGAGTAGCACTCTTTGTTCAATTCTTTGTTTTAATTGTTGAAGAGTAAGGGCATGACGTTTCCATTTTTCCACTCACCAGTGACATCACCTGACTGCCAGGACTTTTCAACTGTGATGGAGAGCGGCTTGGCAACCCCATCAGCCAGTTCCCTCAGGACCCTGGGATTCATGTCACCAGGTCCCATAGACCTGGACCTGTTTACATTCAGCAGGTGGTCTCGAACCTGCTCTTCACTTACCGTGGGTGGGACTTTGCTCCCCCAGCCTCCACCTACAGGTTCAGGGAAATGAAAGACTTGGGAAGCCCATCTACCAGTGCAGACGGAGGCAAAGAAGTTGCTGAGTACCTCAGCCTTCTCCGTGTCTGTCGTTACCAATTACTCAGGTATAGAAACTCACTCCTAATATAAGAAATTAGCCACCTCTAATCGCTTCCACACTACTATTTTCACCCCTCAGTTTATTTTCACAAATGTTAAAGGCGCATGGTGGCCCCTGGGGACTCCTCCTGTCAGCCCAGCGCAGCAGCCCGAAGGGAGCTGGGTCCTCTCTTGTGCTCTTCCTCGAGGCTCTGTGCAGAGGGGCTGACACCTCTCGCACAAGGGCTGGCGGGTGGGAAAGAAACACGCACACAAGCCCTGAATATCAGCAAGAGTTCTTTATTGCCAGGTGTTTGGTGGCTCCAAGCTAATGCCTGGGATGGAGCCTGCGCGACGAGGAGTAGGGAGCTCGCCGGGCCCTGCTGCGTAGCTACCGGTGTTCTCTCATGGCACGCAGCAGAGAGCTGCCGGGGTAGTCCCAGGTCTGATGTGGCCGAGGTGGATCCACTTCCATGGGTTCCTCCGCCTCTTCTTGTGGATCCACCTCCATGGGCTCCACGGTGTCAGGCAGGAGGACAAGCCAGTCCTTGCCTGGGACTGCCCACACGGGATGCCTCCCATCAGCTGTGTTCTCCGGCCAGGGTGCCGAACGAGGGGGTCGCCCAGTTCCATTGCCTGGTCCCATGCCACTCTCCACTTGATATTCATTCGTGGGTTTCACGCCGCCATCTCTTTTACGGCCACGGCTGGGTCCCTCGCTGCGATCTGGCCGATGGGCACGCCTCTGCTCCCCACGGCTCTCCGCATCACGCTCCCGTCTTCGCTCCACACCACCACTGCACCTCTGGTTAGGCCCAGGCCCCCTGCTGCTGGATGTCTGAGGGGCCGGCCTGTTCCCCGCATCGCTGCGGTGCCAGTGATATCTCCAATAATCGTCTCTGGGCCGGGCAGCAGACTTCCCCCAGGCACTGATGTCTTTTGTGCCGCAGGTGCTGTCCCTCTGCCCATGAGACATCTTTCTCCCATTAGCTGCCATCTTCTCGGTGCTTCCTCAGATCGCTTCGCGGTCCTCACACCGAGGAGGGCTGCCGCTCGCCTTGCTCCTTTCTCTGGCCTTCCTCCTGCCGCTTACGCTGGCTCTCAGAGGACCGAGTCGCTGAGCAAGTGGCGGGCCAGCGGCAGGGGGCCTCTTTTATAGGGCCCGGGGCAAAGGCGTGACAGCGGTGGCCACTGTGACCTCAGCAAGGCTCTGTGATGGAGTGGCCCGTGCGAGGCCAAAGGCGGCTGCGTTGGGAGAGGCCTGGAAGATGCCCTCATGTGGACAAGGAGGAGGGCTGGGGGGGCTGAGGGGCCCCTTTTCTGGGGCTGGCTCCCCCCCAGGCCATTTGGCTTGACAGAGAGAAAGGCTGCCCCATGCAATCCTGCCTCAACCCATTTTTTCTCCCCATCTCCAAGGCTTAGAATCTCTGGTTAACAAAAGAAAACTCCATCAACAAAACCAAACCAGACCCATTCAAAAGGCTAAAGCGGTCACAGCTGAAGTACCCATCTTCAGGAGATCTTTGATCTGTTTGAGGGCAGCACAGCCCCAGGAATTGGAGGGGAGCAGCCAGGTTAAGCCCGGCAAGCTCACGGAGTTCAAGCTCTAAATTCTCCCAAAAGATGAGCCTCGGGACCAAAACTTGGGACCCTTCTGGGCAATAAAAATCAGGGATGCAGGAAAAACATCACTTATATAAAGTGCAGCAGTTTTCCCTGAAGCATGCAATAATAACCCTCTCTTCCTCTCTTGTACCTACCAGCGTATTGCCTCTGCTCCTGCTCATTCCCCCCACTTCGCTCCCAAATAATAAGACCCTGCAGAACTGTTCCCACCAGTGAAAACGCTAAATTTAGGTATGAAAAAGTAAAAGTTTAAAGATCCAGGGCAGGTTTTGTGTGTCCCAGTGCATATTTAGCCTTGGGACACCCCTCTGAGATAACCACAGGTACATTTCCCTCCCGTGCAGGTGGAAAAAAAAGGCAGCAGTGGGATGAGAGGACTGGGGTTGGGAAGCATTTTGCAGCCACGAGGTTTCAACCAGGACCTCTGCAGAAGCTCCTCTCCTTTGCCATGGGACTAAAAATAAAATAAAATAAAATAAAATAAAATAAAATAAAATAAAATAAAATAAAATAAAATAAAAACACTCAAGTAATGGTGTTGAGGGAAATACTGGCAGAGCCACCAGCCCCGTTACCACTTTTTCAGGCACTTTTGGGGTACGTTACCAGGCCCTCCGGTCTGCCTGGTGCCCGGCTTTGTGAAGTTTCACGAGGGGAGCAGCAGGATGCAGGATGACACAGTTTGGCTGCCGGGCTCTCATGGGACAAGGACATGGACATGGGATGCACATCGCAGCAGTGCCACCACCAACTAGTTTGCCAGCTCCCCCTTCCAGACGTTCCCTTTTTCTTCCTCCTCCGACGTGGGGCTCAGCACCCAAATGGCTTGTGAGAGCTCGGCAGGGCTCCCAGTGCCAGGAGGCTGAGCTGGGAAAGTCCTCTTCACGTTAGGCTTGGTTTCTTGGACTTCCAGCACCCAGCTCTGCCCTACAGCCACAAGCGGATAAAATCCTACAGCAGGGGGCTTGTGGGGGCACATGTGTCCTCCCCTTAATATTCCTTAATCCAAGCTGGGACGAGGCACTTGCACAATTATGTAGGTGATAAACTCCTGCTCTTGTCATCAGCCTCACCCTACTGACCCCACATGTAAAAGTGATGCTGGGGAGGGCAGCTTTAGGGACCGATCCCAAATCCTCCCCCGTTTCCTCCTCTGCATCTGGAGCCGCAGACACCAAGCTCTACCTGGGGAGACAGCAAGCAGTCAGGAGGGTCCATTTCATCATCTGCCTCCTCCTCTTCCTCCTCAAGCTGGGCTCTACATCCTGCTTCCACACTGGTGTTTCTCAGAGCATTAATGACTTCCAAACAGGTGAAAATAAGCAGTAGAAATCACACTTTCTGCATCAGCTTTCAGTGTAAAGTCACTTTGCTCTATCAAGTAAGATCTAATTAAAACAGATCAGAGAAACACAACTCCTTCAAGCACCCCCCAATTCATTTCTGCAAGCGTCATTGAAACAAAGGGGAGGAGAAGCAGGTCATTCATTCAGGTTTTATTTAAGGTTTCAGCTTTGCTTTCTAAATGGCTGAGCTGACCCTAACAAACCGGGCACTACCGGAGAGTTACACCAAGGCAGTACAAAGAAAGAGAAACACGTTTTCCAGCTGATTTTAAAATGGCAAAGGCCCTTATTTCCCAGCAGGACAAGACACACAGACACCTGGCAGCAGGTCAGATTAGCTCCAGCTCACTTAGCACGAGTTGTTGCTCAAAGACATAAGGCTCAGTCCTCACTCTGAGCACCCCTTCATTGCACAGGAGCCCCCCGCTCCTTCCTGCTCCCAAACAGGATGCCTCAATCCACCGTAGGCTGCTCCAGCATCCTCCAAATTCCCTCAGCAGTTGGGAAACTGAGCTTTTACCTTTTGCTTCCACCTACACCTGCAACCATCCTCTTCCTCAGACCAACACCATCTTCTGTTGCCCTCCCACCCCTTCCCTGGGGGCATCCATTTCGGCTGCAAGTTTCCGTCCAGCCCCTGCCGGCATCGCTGTTCTGCCACCACCGGCAGCTCCCTGCTTCTCCAAGACCCCAGCCTTGATGCTGAGAGCTGTCATTAGCAGCAAACCATGAGATCCGCCCTAGGACATTATCTATATGCTCAATCCAGTGCGTTTACAACCCCAAAATACATCCACATGTTCTCTATTACTATCAAAATAAGCCACTGAAAAGTCTCCGTATTTTATGCTAGGGAGACAAACAGACTCAGCCTTCACCTTTGACAGCTTCCATATGAAAGATGCTGGGGAATCTGTAAGCTCATAATTAAGAAAGGCGTTCAGATACGTACCATTCTTCTTGGACTTTGGGCTGGACCTTTCACTGCCAGCTGAGCTCAGCAAACTTGAAGTACCAGCAGCCTACAGGCCACTTCAGCCCATCCTTGCATGGTAAATATCATCTGGTGATACCAACCCGTGATACCTTGAGACAGACACGTTCGGATACTAACGGAGATCTCAGCTCAGAAGCGATCTCAGCTCAGCCAGCCCCTCTCACCCAAACTCTTGGCCCCACTGAACTTAAATCAATCATTTGTTTAAAGAAAACCTAGGGCTGCAGTAATCCAGCTCAATATCAGCTCTTTAAATATAGGAAGCTTGAAATGCACCAGCTGCTTCTTAAATACGATATTCTTCAGTGCTTTGGAAAAAAAAGAGATGGGTTTTACCTTCCACCTCCACCAGGAGCTCTGGGAGCTGTAGCACATTGTGCCATTTCGGCACCTAACCTGATAGGGTTGCTGAGGATCCCTAAAAAAGGAAGCAGGTTTTCAGGGTGGATAGTCAAACAACTGAATATTTCATATTCTAATATAGAAGAGAGAATCTAATAATCAAATAAATAATTAAGGGCTGCGATTAAAAATGGTTCAGACTCAGTAAAATTAGTTCATACTGTAGGTATATTAAAATATATTTTAAAATGCTACCAAATCAGTTCTCTTCTCTTGGAAGTTGCGTTCAAATCCCAGCAGTAAGGATGTTCTCAGAAAAAAAAATAAGAATTATTAAGTCAGACACTTGTGCTAACAGCTCTCTGTAGTGACCAGAAAGTGCTGTAAGAGGCTATGCAAAAGCTGCCACCAGTGCTGGAGCTGAGCGATGCCCAGATGAACCTAAGAGTAGAGAAAAGGATCCATCTCTGGACAAAAAAATGTATCTCATTCTCCTAAACTAACTACATTCTTTTATTTATCTTTTTATTCAAGATTTCTGAGACCATGAAAACACGATGCATCTGTTAACTTGGAACTGGGGCTAGGCACACAGTAGCAAGTCAACTTTCTCATCACAGGTTGGTAAAATAAAAACAGGAGAAGATGACATGTCTACAGCCGCTGTCTTACAGCTTCCCAGAGCACAGCTCTCAGTCCTTACCAAACCAGTAAGGACCAATTCACAGCTGAAGTCAATGAGACAGAAGCACATCACGGGCTTAAGAATGGGGAGAAACAGTCACTCCTGCAGATTCCTTTCCAATAGGCAACAGAGAATCCAGCAGAGTAACTTAAATACAAGTCACCCTTTTTACCATTTTTCCTCCTGCAGAAAAATAAGCTCACGGATTTGCTCGCAGGTAGGGCACATCTGCATTACCGCTCTCACCTCAAAGGGGTGCCAAGGATGGAGTGGGAAGGGAAGGCGAAGGGAAGTCAGCAACACTCAGTACATTCATGGATCAGGTTTAATCCTGTGCTGTCAAAAAATGTCAATTGATGGGTCAATAAGACCAGAGCAACATTAGATTTTAGATCAAGTGAGATCTAGCCCATCATTCCTTCCCATCTACCCCACGCATGGCATTTGAGACTTGCACAAAAAATAAAAGCAAACTCCTCACCAAAGAGAATTATCCGAGGGTAGTGGCCTTCCCTTTCCCGATCTCCACCCCAGCCCCAAGCAGAGGAGCTCATCAAGAGATCAGGTCCCCCCCAGGGCTGGCAGCTTTGCTGCTCTGCCCAAGGAATTCATCTTGCGAGGGGAAACTCTCCATATTACATGAAGATGAAGAATGTATACAAGGGGAGGAAGGCAGAAGATTTGGCAATGGGCTTCAGACATTACAGACTCACGTCAGACAGTGGCCACCCTGTAGCCTGAAGGATGGGAGAAGACACCAAAAAAGCAAGGGACCTTACAGGCTTTATCTACGCCTGTAAAACCAGTGCAAGGGCTGTCACGTATCGCAGAGTGAATGGGGAAAAATATATGTATATATTTCAATCACAAGCCCAGGGCAGGGAGGAAAGGACTGATCCAGCAGCAGGTGTCAGCAAGAAGCAGGAATGAGTTTCTGTGCAACACAAGTGCTTTGGGGAGAGGAGAACTGGATTAAACTCACCCTGGAAATGACCAAAGCGATACGTACAGAGAAAGCAAGATCTTTTATCCGTTCCCTCTGTGTGCAGTTACTCCTCTTCAGAGCCACTCGCTATCCCACAGGACTACAGAAGCTTGTATCACTTAATGCATCGCTTGTAAGCACCCAGTGACGATAACATGAAAACCCATCCCATCCGACAGAGTTGTCTGGTGACAGTGAATTCTCCAACCCTCCCTCAGCCCCGAGTTAAGAAATGCAGCAGTCCTTTTATTAAAAATCAGGATACAGTTCAACATAACGCCAGTGTTTACACCCGATCTCTCTAGTAGTTCCAGGATCGCTGTTGTTTTACATATCATTAGCAACCAAAGGAGTCAGTAGCATAAAGATATCAGTTCACTCGCTCATTTCAAAAAAAAAATAATAAAATGAATGCCCCTATGCTTCCAAGGAAACACTGTCCATGATCAGTTTGTTTTCTGTTGGCCTTGGTCTAAGAAGCAAGAGTTTTCACCATCATCTTGCAGGCAGATCTTATCTTCCTAAGAGCAATTGTTCTGTTTGCTTTCTCTTACAGGGCAGGTCTCCACGAAGCCTGACAGCACTAATAAAATAACCCTAAAAGAAATCCCAGTTGATTTTTCCTGTGATTTTTCTAGAAATATCAGAACTATTTGAAAGCTGTTTAATTACTTGAGTTGAAACGAAAGTGTGCGGGGAAGGACCTTGATTCACACAATTTGGCAAAAAGATCACGACTTGTCCAACAGCTGCAAGAAGCACACACAGGCTTTCTCCTTGCTCCCCCGAAGCATCCAGCGGTGCTGCAGGAGGGCTGCATGGTCCTGCCCTCGTTCCCCTTCCAGTTGTTTTAGCTGTTCCGATTGCTGCTGCCTGCTTCCTTCCCTCCTCAAGTCATCCAAAGCAGAGAGCAGCCTCAGTGCTGGAAGAGCAGCTTGGCAAAAGCAGGAGGAGTCCAGCCAGCAGAAGATTTACTTTATTAAGATAAACATGGTCTAAAGGCTCCACATTATCTTTAAAAATAAACACAGTAAGAAATACGAAAACAAACTGGCTTTGCTACGGGTAGGTCAGGTTCAGATGTTCTCAGAAGATCTTCCCAGCCATAAAATATACCCTTCCCCTACCGTGCCCATCAAGGAGGATGGAAAGACAGTTCACTACGCAAGATCAGCAGCGTACCTGTTGCGTGCCCTCCCACATTCAGCAAACGATACATCTGCTACCCTTCAAGGCAGATCAAAGTTTTAAGAACACCCCTGTGAAGGAGGAGCGGGAGGGGACAGGGACAGGTAATTCGGTTTCTGTAGGGAACATCTAAAAGGCTTGACACGACGGCTGTGCTGGCTCCCCCGCTTTAATGGTTGTTCTTTGCTGCTTCTTTAGCAGCAAGAATCAGAGGAGTGAGACTAGAAAGAGGCTTTGCAATTTTCAGGAACTGGTGCTAGGAAGAGGAAAAAGGAAAAAAAAAGGTTACATTTCTCAGAACATGTCCCAAAAGCCTGGTGTTTACACAAAATATCAGGACCTAGACCTGTATGAACTCCAACAACCTCCAAGCAGGCGAAACAAAAAAGGCACGATGAGCAAGAAAGTTCACCGTGACTTTTGGGCCTCACCTGAACTGATAAAGATCTTTGCACCCAACACATCCTAGTTTCTCCAATGTTTATACACTCTCAAGACTAAGCAAGTTCTCCCAGGAAATAAATTCATGCAAAATCTACAGTGAAATTCTTTGTGGAAGGGAGGTGTAAGTAAAAGCAACCTGTGCAGTTCCAAAACATTGCACAGGGCTTCCTGCAGCAATCATCTCTCCATTCTTCCTTTCCTGTCACCACAGATCTGCTGAAAACATTGCCTTGGCCTTCTAAAGCTATTAGAAATTTTCAGAACAGCTGGGACTGAGGAGCACAGCAGGGAATTCACAACAGGACCAGTCAGGCCATCTCCTATACCAGGTGCGCTGTTCTGTTAAACAATATTGATTATCGAGCATGCAACAAGCAGTAGGTGGTGTCACAAAGTGCTTCTTGCAGCACATGTGGTGTTTGTTTCGGGGGCAAGGTTTAAAACATAACATCTGGAACAGAGGAAGAAGTTTTCCCTGTGTTCAGGGTTAAGTGGAAAGCTTGCAATACTCCAGCCTCGCAGAGAAAGTCTAGGTTGGGGACAGAGACTGACACAAAACAGCTAATCAGACGAGTGGAGGCATGAAGCCCACAAGCTGTTCAGAAAACCCAAAATAATTAAGTCCCCCAGGACTTCTGAGCACCAGAAGGGATCAACCACCCAATCTGAACACACTTCAGAGGTGGAAAAATCCGAGGCTAAAAGGTAAAGGCAGGCAGAAATGCTGCAGTCCCAATGTTCTCCTGCCCCAAGGAACACAACCCTGCTGCTGTCTGATACTCTGGAGCTGGCAAGTCCAGGAGAAAAAGTCAGCTTTCATCTACTGCCATTCTTTCTGCCGGTGATTAATGCTTCATTAGTGTCTCAGAAAGGCAGCAGCACTCCCAAAGCTGAACCCAGTAGACAAACTAAAGGAAAGAAAGGAACACCAAAAAAGAGACAACTGTCTCACAGTCGACATCTGAGGGCCCCATCATCACAGATTTATTTTACAAAGAGATGAAGCACATTTTCCACCCCCGTGGGAGGTCTGACAAAAGGAAACACATGAACACTCCTCATCTGTGTTGGTAAAAAGCCTGGCAGCTTCGTCCTTCACTTTCACGAGTCCAGACAAAGACACCAGGTTTTCAGTGAAATAACTGAGGATTTCTCACAAGCTTGGTTCCATCACCTCTGCAGGAAGAGCTGTATCTGGCAAAATGTGTTAATGCCAAACTGCTGCAGTTAGTGCAAGACGTGCCCCTTCCAGAAAGCTTTGGGAACTCTCCCCCAGAAGGGAGACAACCAGAGCATTCGATAGCTGGAAGCCCTCCTGTTATCCAAATGGGAACAAGCACGGCCAGACCGCAACACCACAGCCAGATGTTAGGGTGAGCTGCGTGAAGAAGCCACGGGAATTAAGGGGCACGGCAGCTGGCAGGATCGGGGCACGGCAATTATTTGAGGTTGGTTACAGAACACGCTGCACAGCTGCTGCCAGTAGCAAGTACAGCACAAAAAGGAAAGTACTCTGTTAACGCTTCGTTAGGGATTTGGGGTTTTTTGGTTGGTTGGTTTTGTTTTTTTTTGTTCGTTTCTTCATGGTAAATTATCTCTGCTGTGCTTGTGACTTCAGATGACGCAGTATTTAAGACCCCAAATGACATTGCTCCACGTGCCTATTCTCACTCTAGAATGCTTAATTCCGTCCCGTTCCCTGGCACTTACCTGGAGCAGCTCTTTTGCAGAACCTCTTTTTTCCACGTCCATTTCAAGACAGCGATTTAGGAAGTCTCGGAATATGGGTGAAAGCTTTTCTGGATTCTGCAGTTCCGGAGTCCCGTTAGTAGCAATGAGATACAGGGCCTAAAGCAAAGCAAGCACCAAAGAAACAGGAGGTTACGAAGGTCAGACTCCAGCTGCAGATTACAGAGGCACCCATTTTTCCTCTCCCTCCCCACAGTTCAATGGGGAAAAACAAAACCAAAACAAACCCTTATCACGGTGACTAATAAATGCTTAAGTTTCAGCAAAGAGAAGAGCTGCCGGCCCTATTTTTATGTGGATGGGATCCAATCCTTTCTTGCTTTACCCTCGTAATCTGGGTTTGGATCCTGCAGCCCTCTCAAGGGATTAAGAGGACAAAACCAGCAGTCCAGACTGTGTTTACAGAGGGAAGTTGGCTGGCACAGCTCTGCCAGTGCTCGACTCCTGCAATAACTATATCCTCATGGGAAGGTACCCCTGAAGAAACAGGAGGCTTTCTTCTCTCGATACTTTGCCCAAATGCACAAGGCCTAAAAAGTCAATACTCTAAAGATGCAGTTGGTCCTTTACAAAAGATGGCCAGTAGGTTCTCAAGCAGCACTTAACACCCTACAGAAACAAGTGGAGTCGTTTTGCTGCTGCTTGGGAATGAAGAATTCTCTAAGAATCAGGAAATTCAGAATTCATCCACTGCAAAATTTTACTATTAAAAGAAAATCGCTAGATGCCTTTTAAAAGGAAACAGACATCTGGCAGAGGCCTTTGGAGCTCATCGCTCATCACATCTCAAGGTAGAGGTCTGATAGCCTGGGAACTGCAACAAGTTAAGTTAAATGAGAGCAAAGCACCCCGTTGCTTAGCCATCCTCATTTAACTCCACACCAACTTTTTCCTTTCGCATTTCTTCACTGCTGCGCTTCTCTCCCAAAATCACCTCCAGTCAAAGAGGTGGAAACAAGTTAAACAGAACTGTTCTAGATCCCTTCGTCCTGTTTAGCTTAGAAAAAAAGCCATAAAACTGGCTTACACCAAGAACAGCCGCATTCCTACAAACAGACAGAATTTCCCCCTTCATTAAAGAATATGAAGGGAAAGACACCAGCGGGGCAAAGCCTGACTAAAGGCTTGTTAAACCTGGAGCTTTACTGAGAGCATGCAAAGAGGAACAATGCACCAGCAAGAAAAAGCCCTGTTTATAAAAGAGTAATGTGGTATTCTTTGAATTCAAGGACAGCTCTCTTCCCCACTCACAAGGATTTAAGAAGCCGGGCACTCTGGGGCCAGAAGGTGCCCCTATAGGCCTCTCCAGAAAGGGGGGAATTATGGATGCACCACATCATTAACTCAGACCCTACCTGAAGGTCTGCAACAGGAAGAGCCTGTACCCTCTGCCACCCAGAACCAGCCATGGCTTCTAACTTAAATGACCACAATCTTCTCACTACAGCATCTAAGGAGACGTGTAGCTGCATGTGATGAAACCACAGCGGAGGTTCACCTGCCTCCTCCAGAGCCCAGGTTAACCAGCAGGCTCAGCGAAGGCCTGAGGGCAAAAAAAAGGCACTCGCTTACTCTCAGGGGGTTTTCATTGAGGTAGGGGGGTTCTCCTTCGATCATCTCGATGGCCATTATCCCCAGTGACCAGATGTCCACTTTGGGCCCGTAGGCTTTTCGTGTCACCACTTCAGGCGCCATCCAGTACGGGGTCCCCACCATGGTGCTGCGCTTGCTCTGTTCGGGAGTGATCTGGGCACAGAAGCCAAAGTCAGCTGGAAAAGCAAAGAAGGAGGGAAGAAAAAGTTAGAAACCAGCAGGTTTCTCCAAAAACAACACGTACTGATGCCACAGCTGTGGTACAAGCTAGCCTGTTGCACTGCCTGCTACATTGCTGCTGCAAAGGAGGCCCTGGTTTTGTGGTTAACAAGGTGTTCAGGAGTAAGCTTCTAAATCTGACTCGCTGAGGCCATCAACATCACAGAGCTGCTCACTTGTCGATGTGAAGGCTGGTGATCAGTAAAGAGCTGTACATGGATGCTGTGAAACGTGGCAGTGCAGCATTTGGCAGCTGTAATACACTGTGTAACACATGCTCTCAAGTCTGTTCCTGGGTCTGTGAAAACAGAAACCAATGCCCAGTCTGTCCTCCCTCCACCCACACCCACCAGCATTATCTGGTCGTATTTTCAGTCCCAGAGATAGTATTTCCCCAGAAGATGTACCATCTCGCAAACACGATTTGCTTTCTAGAGCAAATACTGTGTTCAGAATAAATTTAAGGACCTAATTTGGTACTTATTATTTTCTTTGAGAAGACAGAAAGCTGAAGAGCCTTCCTGTGGAAATTGCTTGGCCCTGTCTTATTTGCATTTGACTTTCCAAAAGATCACAGAATAATAGAATCATAGGAAAATTAAGGTTGGAAAAGCCCTCCAAGATCACCTGGTCCAACCATCCCCCTACAAACAATGTCACCCACGAAACCACGTCCCCAAGCACCACGTCCAACCTTGCCTTGAACACCCCCAGGGACGGGGACTCCACCACCTCCCTGGGCAACGCGTCCCAATGCCTGACCGCTCTTTCTGAGAAGAAACGTCTCCTAATTGTTTTAATTGGTGAAGAGTAGCACTCTTTGTTCAATTCTTTGTTTTAATTGTTGAAGAGTAAGGGCATGACGTTTCCATTTTTCCACTCACCAGTGACATCACCCGACTGCCAGGACTTTTCAACTGTGATGGAGAGCGGCTTGGCAACCCCATCAGCCAGTTCCCTCAGGACCCTGGGATTCATGTCATCAGGTCCCATAGACCTGGACCTGTTTACATTCAGCAGGTGGTCTCGAACCTGCTCTTCACTTACCGTGGGTGGGACTTTGCTCCCCCAGCCTCCACCTACAGGTTCAGGGAAATGAAAGACTTGGGAAGCCCATCTACCAGTGCAGACGGAGGCAAAGAAGTTGCTGAGTACCTCAGCCTTCTCCGTGTCTGTCGTTACCAATTACTCAGGTATAGAAACTCACTCCTAATATAAGAAATTAGCCACCTCTAATCGCTTCCACACTACTATTTTCACCCCTCAGTTTATTTTCACAAATGTTAAAGGCGCATGGTGGCCCCTGGGGACTCCTCCTGTCAGCCCAGCGCAGCAGCCCGAAGGGAGCTGGGTCCTCTCTTGTGCTCTTCCTCGAGGCTCTGTGCAGAGGGGCTGACACCTCTCGCACAAGGGCTGGCGGGTGGGAAAGAAACACGCACACAAGCCCTGAATATCAGCAAGAGTTCTTTATTGCCAGGTGTTTGGTGGCTCCAAGCTAATGCCTGGGATGGAGCCTGCGCGACGAGGAGTAGGGAGCTCGCCGGGCCCTGCTGCGTAGCTACCGGTGTTCTCTCATGGCACGCAGCAGAGAGCTGCCGGGGTAGTCCCAGGTCTGATGTGGCCGAGGTGGATCCACTTCCATGGGTTCCTCCGCCTCTTCTTGTGGATCTACCTCCATGGGCTCCACGGTGTCAGGCAGGAGGACAAGCCAGTCCTTGCCTGGGACTGCCCACACGGGATGCCTCCCATCAGCTGTGTTCTCCGGCCAGGGTGCCGAACGAGGGGGTCGCCCAGTTCCATTGCCTGGTCCCATGCCACTCTCCACTTGATATTCATTCGTGGGTTTCACGCCGCCATCTCTTTTACGGCCACGGCTGGGTCCCTCGCTGCGATCTGGCCGATGGGCACGCCTCTGCTCCCCACGGCTCTCCGCATCACGCTCCCGTCTTCGCTCCACACCACCACTGCACCTCTGGTTAGGCCCAGGCCCCCTGCTGCTGGATGTCTGAGGGGCCGGCCTGTTCCCCGCATCGCTGCGGTGCCAGTGATATCTCCAATAATCGTCTCTGGGCCGGGCAGCAGGCTTCCCCCAGGCACTGATGTCTTTTGTGCCGCAGGTGCTGTCCCTCTGCCCATGAGACATCTTTCTCCCATTAGCTGCCATCTTCTCGGTGCTTCCTCAGATCGCTTCGCGGTCCTCACACCGAGGAGGGCTGCCGCTCGCCTTGCTCCTTTCTCTGGCCTTCCTCCTGCCGCTTACGCTGGCTCTCAGAGGACCGAGTCGCTGAGCAAGTGGCGGGCCAGCGGCAGGGGGCCTCTTTTATAGGGCCCGGGGCAAAGGCGTGACAGCGGTGGCCACTGTGACCTCAGCAAGGCTCTGTGATGGAGTGGCCCGTGCGAGGCCAAAGGCGGCTGCGTTGGGAGAGGCCTGGAAGATGCCCTCATGTGGACAAGGAGGAGGGCTGGGGGGGCTGAGGGGCCCCTTTTCTGGGGCTGGCTCCCCCCCAGGCCATTTGGCTTGACAGAGAGAAAGGCTGCCCCATGCAATCCTGCCTCAACCCATTTTTTCTCCCCATCTCCAAGGCTTAGAATCTCTGGTTAACAAAAGAAAACTCCATCAACAAAACCAAACCAGACCCATTCAAAAGGCTAAAGCGGTCACAGCTGAAGTACCCATCTTCAGGAGATCTTTGATCTGTTTGAGGGCAGCACAGCCCCAGGAATTGGAGGGGAGCAGCCAGGTTAAGCCCGGCAAGCTCACGGAGTTCAAGCTCTAAATTCTCCCAAAAGATGAGCCTCGGGACCAAAACTTGGGACCCTTCTGGGCAATAAAAATCAGGGATGCAGGAAAAACATCACTTATATAAAGTGCAGCAGTTTTCCCTGAAGCATGCGATAATAACCCTCTCTTCCTCTCTTGTACCTACCAGCGTATTGCCTCTGCTCCTGCTCATTCCCCCCACTTCGCTCCCAAATAATAAGACCCTGCAGAACTGTTCCCACCAGTGAAAACGCTAAATTTAGGTATGAAAAAGTAAAAGTTTAAAGATCCAGGGCAGGTTTTGTGTGTCCCAGTGCATATTTAGCCTTGGGACACCCTTCTGAGATAACCACAGGTACATTTCCCTCCCGTGCAGGTGGAAAAAAAAGGCAGCAGTGGGATGAGAGGACTGGGGTTGGGAAGCATTTTGCAGCCACGAGGTTTCAACCAGGACCTCTGCAGAAGCTCCTCTCCTTTGCCATGGGACTAAAAATAAAATAAAATAAAATAAAATAAAATAAAATAAAATAAAATAAAATAAAATAAAAACACTCAAGTAATGGTGTTGAGGGAAATACTGGCAGAGCCACCAGCCCCGTTACCACTTTTTCAGGCACTTTTGGGGTACGTTACCAGGCCCTCCGGTCTGCCTGGTGCCCGGCTTTGTGAAGTTTCACGAGGGGAGCAGCAGGATGCAGGATGACACAGTTTGGCTGCCGGGCTCTCATGGGACAAGGACATGGACATGGGATGCACATCGCAGCAGTGCCACCACCAACTAGTTTGCCAGCTCCCCCTTCCAGACGTTCCCTTTTCTTCCAGCTCCCCCTCCGACGTGGGGCTCAGCACCCAAATGGCTTGTGAGAGCTCGGCAGGGCTCCCAGTGCCAGGAGGCTGAGCTGGGAAAGTCCTCTTCACGTTAGGCTTGGTTTCTTGGACTTCCAGCACCCAGCTCTGCCCTACAGCCACAAGCGGATAAAATCCTACAGCAGGGGGCTTGTGGGGGCACACGTGTCCTCCCCTTAATATTCCTTAACCCAAGCTGGGACACTTGCACAAACAATTATATAGGTGATAAACTCCTGCTCTTGTCATCAGCCTCACCCTACTGACCCCCATGTAAAAGTGATGCTGGGGAGGGCAGCTTTAGGGACCGATCCCAAATCCTCCCCCGTTTCCTCCTCTGCACCTGGAGCCGCAGACACCAAGCTCTACCTGGGGAGACAGCAAGCAGCCAGGAGGGTCCATTTCATCATCTGCCTCCTCCTCTTCCTCCTCAAGCTGGGCTCTACATCCTGCTTCCACACTGGTGTTTCTCAGAGCATTAATGACTTCCAAACAGGTGAAAATAAGCAGTAGAAATCACACTTTCTGCATCAGCTTTCAGTGTAAAGTCACTTTGCTCTATCAAGTAAGATCTAATTAAAACAGATCAGAGAAACACAACTCCTTCAAGCACCCCCCAATTCATTTCTGCAAGCGTCATTGAAACAAAGGGGAGGAGAAGCAGGTCATTCATTCAGGTTTTATTTAAGGTTTCAGCTTTGCTTTCTAAATGGCTGAGCTGACCCTAACAAACCGGGCACTACCGGAGAGTTACACCAAGGCAGTACAAAGAAAGAGAAACACGTTTTCCAGCTGATTTTAAAACGGCAAATGCCCTTGTTATTTCCCAGCAGGACAAGACACACAGACACCTGGCAGCAGGTCAGATTAGCTCCAGCTCACTTAGCACGAGTTGTTGCTCAAAGACATAAGGCTCAGTCCTCACTCTGAGCACCCCTTCATTGCACAGGAGCCCCCCGCTCCTTCCTGCTCCCAAACAGGATGCCTCAATCCACCGTAGGCTGCTCCAGCATCCTCCAAATTCCCTCAGCAGTTGGGAAACTGAGCTTTTACCTTTTGCTTCCACCTACACCTGCAACCATCCTCTTCCTCAGACCAACACCATCTTCTGTTGCCCTCCCACCCCTTCCCTGGGGGCATCCATTTCGGCTGCAAGTTTCCGTCCAGCCCCTGCCGGCATCGCTGTTCTGCCACCACCGGCAGCTCCCTGCTTCTCCAAGACCCCAGCCTTGATGCTGAGAGCTGTCATTAGCAGCAAACCATGAGATCCGCCCTAGGACATTATCTATATGCTCAATCCAGTGTGTTTACAACCCCAAAATACATCCACATGTTCTCTATTACTATCAAAATAAGCCACTGAAAAGTCTCCGTATTTTATGCTAGGGAGACAAACAGACTCAGCCTTCACCTTTGACAGCTTCCATATGAAAGATGCTGGGGAATCTGTAAGCTCATAATTAAGAAAGGCGTTCAGATACGTACCATTCTTCTTGGACTTTGGGCTGGACCTTTCACTGCCAGCTGAGCTCAGCAAACTTGAAGTACCAGCAGCCTACAGGCCATTTCACCCCATCCTTGCATGGTAAATATCATCTGGTGATACCAACCCGTGATACCTTGAGACAGACACGTTCGGATACTAACAGAGATCTCAGCTCAGAAGCGATCTCAGCTCAGCCAGCCCCTCTCACCCAAACTCTTGGCCCCACTGAACTTAAATCAATCATTTGTTTAAATAAAACCTAGGGCTACAGTAACACAACTCCATATCAGCTCTTTAAATATAAGAAGCTTGAAATGCACCAGCTGCTTCTTAAATATGACAATCTTCAGTGCTTTGGAAAAAAAAGAGATGAGTTTTACCTTCCGCCACCACCAGGAGCTCTGGGAGCTGTAGCACATTGTGCCATTTCGGCACCTAACCTGATGGGGTTGCTGAGGATCCCATAAAAACAAAGCAGGTTTTCAGGATGGATAGTCAAACAACTGAATATTTCATGTTCTCATATAGAAGAGAGAATCTAATAATCAAATAAATAAGGGCTGTGATTAAAAATGGTTCAGACTCAGCAGAATTAGTTCATACTGTAGGTATATTAAAATATATTTTAAAATGCTACCAAATCAGTTCTCTTCTCTTGGAAGTTGCGTTCAAATCCCAGCAGTAAGGATGTTCTCAGAAAAAAAAATAAGAATTATTAAGTCAGACACTTGTGCTAACAGCTCTCTGTAGTGACCAGAAAGTGCTGTAAGAGGCTATGCAAAAGCTGCCACCAGTGCTGGAGCTGAGCGATGCCCAGATGAACCTAAGAGTAGAGAAAAGGATCCATCTCTGGACAAAAAAAATGTATCTCATTCTCCTAAACTAACTACATTCTTTTATTTATCTTTTTATTCAAGATTTCTGAGACCATGAAAACACGATGCGTCTGTTAACTTGGAATTGGGGCTAGGTACAAAGTAGCAAGTCAAACTCTTTCGCATCACAGGATGGTAAAATAAAAACAGGAGAAGATGACAGGTCTACAGCCGCTGTCTTACAGCTTCCCAGTGCACAGCTCTCAGTCCTTACCAAACCAGTAAGGACCAATCCACAGCTGAAGTCAATGAGACAGAAGCACATCACGGGCTTAAGAATGGGGAGAAACAGTCACTCCTGCAGATTCCTTTCCAATAGGCAACAGAGAATCCAGCAGAGTAACTTAAATACAAGTCACCCTTTTTACCATTTTTCCTCCTGCAGAAAAATAAGCTCACGGATTTGCTCGCAGGTAGGGCACATCTGCATTACCGCTCTCACCTCAAAGGGGTGTCAAGGATGGAGTGGGAAGGGAAGGCGAAGGGAAGTCAGCAACACTCAGTACATTCATGGATCGGGTTTAATCCTGTGCTGTCAAAAACAGTCAGTTGGTGGGTCGGTAAGACCAGAGCCACATTAGATTTTAGACCTAGTGAGATCTAGCCCATCATTCCTTCCCATCTACCCCACGCATGGCATTTTGAGACTTGCATAGAAAATAAAACCAAACTCCTCACCAAAGAGAATTATCCGAGGGCAGTGGCCTTCCCTTTCCCGATCTCCACCCCAGCCCCAAGCAGAGGAGCTCATCAAGAGATCAGGTTCCCCTCAGGGCTGGCAGCTTTGCTGCTCTGCCCAAGGAATTCATCTTGCGAGGGGAAACTCTCCATATTACATGAAGATGAAGAATATATACAAGGGGAGGAAGGCAGAAGATTTGGCAATGGGCTTCAGACGTTACAGACTCACGTCAGACAGTGGCCACCCTGTAGCCTGAAGGATGGGAGAAGACACCAAAAAAGCAAGGGACCTTACAGGCTTTATCTACGCCTGTAAAACCAGTGCAAGGGCTGTCACGTATCGCAGAGTGAATGGGGAAAAATATATGTATATATTTCAATCACAAGCCCAGGGCAGGGAGGAAAGGACTGATCCAGCAGCAGGTGTCAGCAAGAAGCAGGAATGAGTTTCTGTGCAACACAAGTGCTTTGGGGAGAGGAGAACTGGATTAAACTCACCCTGGAAATGACCAAAGCGATACGTACAGAGAAAGCAAGATCTTTTATCCGTTCCCTCTGTGTGCAGTTACTCCTCTTCAGAGCCACTCGCTATCCCACAGGACTACAGAAGCTTGTATCACTTAATGCATCGCTTGTAAGCACCCAGTGACGATAACATGAAAACCCATCCCATCCGACAGAATTGTCTGGTGACAGTGAATTCTCCAACCCTCCCTCAGCCCCGAGTTAAGAAATGCAGCAGTCCTTTTATTAAAAATCAGGATACAGTTCAACATAACGCCAGTGTTTACACCCGATCTCTCTAGTAGTTCCAGGATCGCTGTTGTTTTACATATCATTAGCAACCAAAGGAGTCAGTAGCATAAAGATATCAGTTCACTCGCTCATTTCAAAAAAAAAATAAAATGAATGCCCCTATGCTTCCAAGGAAACACTGTCCATGATCAGTTTGTTTTCTGTTGGCCTTGGTCTAAGAAGCAAGAGTTTTCACCATCATCTTGCAGGCAGATCTTATCTTCCTAAGAGCAATTGTTCTGTTTGCTTTCTCTTACAGGGCAGGTCTCCACGAAGCCTGACAGCACTAATAAAATAACCCTAAAAGAAATCCCAGTTGATTTTTCCTGTGATTTTTCTAGAATATCAGAACTATTTGAAAGCTGTTTAATTACTTGAGTTGAAACGAAAGTGTGCGGGGAAGGACCTTGATTCACACAATTTGGCAAAAAGATCACGACTTGTCCAACAGCTGCAAGAAGCACACACAGGCTTTCTCCTTGCTCCCCCGAAGCATCCAGCGGTGCTGCAGGAGGGCTGCATGGTCCTGCCCTCGTTCCCCTTCCAGTTGTTTTAGCTGTCCCGATTGCTGCTGCCTGCTTCCTTCCCTCCTCAAGTCATCCACAGCAGAGAGCAGCCTCAGTGCTGGAAGAGCAGCTTGGCAAAAGCAGGAAGAGTCCAGCCAGCAGAAGATTTACTTTATTAAGATAAACATGGCCTAAAGGCTCCACATTATCTTTAAAAATAAACACAGTAAGAAATACGAAAACAAACTGGCTTTGCTACGGGTAGGTCAGGTTCAGATGTTCTCAGAAGATCTTCCCAGCCATAAAATATACCCTTCCCCTACCGTGCCCATCAAGGAGGATGGAAAGACAGTTCACTACGCAAGATCAGCAGCGTACCTGTTGCGTGCCCTCCCACATTCAGCAAACGATACATCTGCTACCCTTCAAGGCAGATCAAAGTTTTAAGAACACCCCTGTGAAGGAGGAGCAGGAGGGGACAGGGACAGGTAATTCGGTTTCTGTAGGGAACATCTAAAAGGCTTGACACGACGGCTGTGCTGGCTCCCCTGCTTTAATGGTTGTTCTTTGCTGCTTCTTTAGCAGCAAGAATCAGAGGAGTGAGACTAGAAAGAGGCTTTGCAATTTTCAGGAACTGGTGCTAGGAAGAGGAAAAAGGAAAAAAAAAGGTTACATTTCTCAGAACATGTCCCAAAAGCCTGGTGTTTACACAAAATATCAGGACCTAGACCTGTATGAACTCCAACAACCTCCAAGCAGGTGAAACAAAAAAGGCACGATGAGCAAGAAAGTTCACCGTGACTTTTGGGCCTTACCTGAACTGATAAAGAGCTTTGCACCCAACACATCCTAATTTCTCCAATGTTTATACACTCTCAAGACTAAGCAAGTTCTCCCAGGAAATAAATTCATGCAAAATCTACAGTGAAATTCTTTGTGGAAGGGAGGTGTAAGTAAAAGCAACCTGTGCAGTTCCAAAACATTGCACAGGGCT
Organism: Anser anser; assembly: GCF_964211835.1. Taxonomy (NCBI): domain Eukaryota; kingdom Metazoa; phylum Chordata; class Aves; order Anseriformes; family Anatidae; genus Anser; species Anser anser. The sequence goes on along the minus strand of NC_139720.1, from coordinate 212,273,242 downwards.
TCCTGCAGCAATCATCTCTCCATTCTTCCTTTCCTGTCACCACAGATCTGCTGAAAACATTGCCTTGGCCTTCTAAAGCTATTAGAAATTTTCAGAACAGCTGGGACTGAAGAGCACAGCAGGGAATTCACAACAGGACCAGTCAGGCCATCTCCTATACCAGGTGCTCTGTTCTGTTAAACAATATTGATTATCGAGCATGCAACAAGCAGTAGGTGGTGTCACAAAGTGCTTCTTGCAGCACATGTGGTGTTTGTTTCGGGGGCAAGGCTTAAAACATAACATCTGGAACAGAGGAAGAAGTTTTCCCTGTGTTCAGGGTTAAGTGGAAAGCTTGCAATACTCCAGCCTCGCAGAGAAAGTCTAGGTTGAGGACAGAGACTGACACAAAACAGCCAATCAGACGAGTGGAGGCATGAAGCCCACAAGCTGTTCAGAAAACCCAAAATAATTAAGTCCCCCAGGACTTCTGAGCATCAGAAGGGATCAACCACCCAATCTGAACACACTTCAGAGGTGGTAAAATCCGAGGCCAAAAGGTAAAGGCAGGCAGAAATGCTGCAGTCCCAATGTTCTCCTGCCCCAAGGAACACAACCCTGCTGCTGTCTGATACTCTGGAGCTGGCAAGTCCAGGAGAAAAAGTCAGCTTTCATCTACTGCCATTCTTTCTGCCGGTGATTAATGCTTCATTAGTGTCTCAGAAAGGCAGCAGCACTCCCAAAGCTGAACCCAGTAGACAAACTAAAGGAAAGAAGGGAACACCAAAAAAGAGACAACTGTCTCACAGTCGACGTCTGAGGGCCCCATCATCACCGATTTATTTTACAAAGAGCTGAAGCACGTTTTCCACCCCCGTGGGAGGTCTGACAAAAGGAAACACATGAACACTCCTCATCTGTGTTGGTAAAAAGCCTGGGAGCTTTGTCCTTCACTTTCACCACGAGTCCAGACAAAGACACCAGGTTTTCAGTGAAATAACTGAGGATTTCTCACAAGCTTGGTTCCATCACCTCTGCAGGAAGAGCTGTATCTGGCAAAATGTGTTAACGCCAAACTGCTGCAGTTAATGCAAGACGTGCCCCTTCCAGAAAGCTTTGGGAACTCTCCCCCAGAAGGGAGACAACCAGAGCATTCGATAGCTGGAAGCCCTCCTGTTATCCAAATGGGAACAAGCACGGCCAGACCGCAACACCACAGCCAGATGTTAGGGTGAGCTGCGTGAAGAAGCCACGGGAATTAAGGGGCTCGGCAGCTGGCAGGATCGGGGCACGGCAATTATTTGAGGTTGGTTACAGAACACGCTGCACAGCTGCTGCCAGTAGCAAGTACAGCACAAAAAGGAAAGTACTCTGTTAACGCTTCGTTAGGGATTTGGGGTTTTTTGGTTGGTTGGTTTTGGTTTTTTTTGTTCGTTTCTTCATGGTAAATTATCTCTGCTGTGCTTGTGACTTCAGATGACGCAGTATTTAAGACCCCAAATGACATTGCTCCACGTGCCTATTCTCACTCTAGAATGCTTAATTCCGTCCCGTTCCCCGGCACTTACCTGGAGCAGCTCTTTTGCAGAACCTCTTTTTTCCACGTCCATTTCAAGACAGCGATTTAGGAAGTCTCGGAATATGGGTGAAAGCTTTTCTGGATTATGCAGTTCCGGAGTCCCGTTAGTAGCAATGAGATACAGGGCCTAAAGCAAAGCAAGCACCAAAGAAACAGGAGGTTACGAAGGTCAGACTCCAGCTGCAGATTACAGAGGCACCCATTTTTCCTCTCCCTCCCCACAGTTCAATGGGGAAAAACAAAACCAAAACAAACCCTTATCAGGGTGACGAAGAAATGCTTAAGTTTCAGCAAAGAGAAGAGCTGCCGGCCCTATTTTTATGTGGATGGGATCCAATCCTTTCTTGCTTTACCCTCGTAATCTGGGTTTGGATCCTGCAGCCCTCTCAAGGGATTAAGAGGACAAAACCAGCAGTCCAGACTGTGTTTACAGAGGGAAGTTGGCTGGCACAGCTCTGCCAGTGCTCGACTCCTGCAATAACTATATCCTCATGGGAAGGTACCCCTGAAGAAACAGGAGGCTTTCTTCTCTCGATACTTTGCCCAAATGCACAAGGCCTAAAAAGTCAATACTCTAAAGATGCAGTTGGTCCCTTACAAAAGATGGCCAGTAGGTTCTCAAGCAGCACTTAACACCCTACAGAAACAAGTGGAGTCGTTTTGCTGCTGCTTGGGAATGAAGAATTCTCTAAGAATCAGGAAATTCAGAATTCATCCACTGCAAAATTTTACTATTAAAAGAAAATCGCTAGATGCCTTTTAAAAGGAAACAGACATCTGGCAGAGGCCTTCTGAGCTCACTGCTCATCACATCTCAAGGTAGAGGTCTGATAGCCTGGGAACTGCAACAAGTTAAGTTAAATGAGAGCAAAGCACCCCGTTGCTTAGCCATCCTCATTTAACTCCATACCAACTTTTTCCTTTCGCATTTCTTCACTGCTGCGCTTCTCTCCCAAAATCACCTCCAGTCAAAGAGGTGGAAACAAGTTAAACAGAACTGTTCTAGATCCCTTCGTCCTGTTTAGCTTAGAAAAAAAGCCATAAAACTGGCTTACACCAAGAACAGCCGCATTCCTACAAACAGACAGAATTTCCCCCTTCATTAAAGAATACGACGGGAAAGACACCAGCGGGGCAAAGCCTGACTAAAGGCTTGTTAAACCTGGAGCTTTACTGGGAGCATGCAAAGAAGAACAATGCACCAGCAAGAAAAAGGCCTGTTTATAAAAGAGTAATGTGGTATTCTTTGAATTCAAGGACAGCTCTCTTCCCCACTCACAAGGATTTAAGAAGCCAGGCACTCTGGGGCCAGAAGGTGCCCCTATCGGCCTCTCCAGAAGGGGGGGAATTATGGATGCACCACAGGATTAACTCAGACCCTACCTGAAGGTCTGCAACAGGAAGAGCCTGTGCCCTCTGCCACCCAGAACCAGTCATGGCTTCTAACTTAAATGACCACAATCTTCTCACTACAGCATCTAAGGAGACGTGTAGCTGCATGTGATGAAACCACAGCGGAGGTTCACCTGCCTCCTCCAGAGCCCAGGTTAACCAGCAGGCTCAGCGAAGGCCTGAGGGCAAAAAAAAGGCACTCGCTTACTCTCAGGGGGTTTTCATTGAGGTAGGGGGGTTCTCCTTCGATCATCTCGATGGCCATTATCCCCAGTGACCAGATGTCCACTTTGGGCCCGTAGGCTTTTCGTGTCACCACTTCAGGCGCCATCCAGTACGGGGTCCCCACCATGGTGCTGCGCTTGCTCTGTTCGGGAGTGATCTGGGCACAGAAGCCAAAGTCAGCTGGAAAAGCAAAGAAGGAGGGAAGAAAAAGTTAGAAATCAGCAGGTTTCTCCAAAAACAACACGTACTGATGCCAATGCTGTGGTACAAGCTAGCCTGTTGCACTGCCTGCTACATTGCTGCTGCAAAGGAGGCCCTGGTTTTGTGGTTAACAAGGTGTTCAGGAGTAAGCTTCTAAATCTGACTCGCTGAGGCCATCAACATCACAGAGCTGCTCACTTGTCGATGTGATGTGATGGTGATCAGTAAAGAGCTGTACATGGATGCTGTGAAACGTGGCAGTGCAGCATTTGGCAGCTGTAATACACTGTGTAACACATGCTCTCAAGCCTGTTCCTGGGTCTGTGAAAACAGAAACCAATGCCCAGTCTGTCCTCCCTCCACCCACACCCACCAGCATTATCTGGTCGTATTTTCAGTCCCAGAGATAGTATTTCCCCAGAAGATGTACCATCTCTCAAACACGATTTGCTTTCTAGAGCAAATACTGTGTTCAGAATAAATTTAAGTACCTAATTTGGTACTTATTATTTTCTTTGAGAAGACAGAAAGCTGGAGAGCCTTCCTGTGGAAATTGCTTGGCCCTGTCTTATTTGCATTTGACTTTCCAAAAGATCACAGAATAATAGAATCATAGGAAAATTAAGGTTGGAAAAGCCCTCCAAGATCACCTGGTCCAACCATCCCCCTACAAACAATGTCACCCACGAAACCACGTCCCCAAGCACCACGTCCAACCTTGCCTTGAACACCCCCAGGGACGGGGACTCCACCACCTCCCTGGGCAACGCGTCCCAATGCCTGACCGCTCTTTCTGAGAAGAAACGTCTCCTAATTGTTTTAATTGGTGAAGAGTAGCACTCTTTGTTCAATTCTTTGTTTTAATTGTTGAAGAGTAAGGGCATGACGTTTCCATTTTTCCACTCACCAGTGACATCACCTGACTGCCAGGACTTTTCAACTGTGATGGAGAGCGGCTTGGCAACCCCATCAGCCAGTTCCCTCAGGACCCTGGGATTCATGTCACCAGGTCCCATAGACCTGGACCTGTTTACATTCAGCAGGTGGTCTCGAACCTGCTCTTCACTTACCGTGGGTGGGACTTTGCTCCCCCAGCCTCCACCTACAGGTTCAGGGAAATGAAAGACTTGGGAAGCCCATCTACCAGTGCAGACGGAGGCAAAGAAGTTGCTGAGTACCTCAGCCTTCTCCGTGTCTGTCGTTACCAATTACTCAGGTATAGAAACTCACTCCTAATATAAGAAATTAGCCACCTCTAATCGCTTCCACACTACTATTTTCACCCCTCAGTTTATTTTCACAAATGTTAAAGGCGCATGGTGGCCCCTGGGGACTCCTCCTGTCAGCCCAGCGCAGCAGCCCGAAGGGAGCTGGGTCCTCTCTTGTGCTCTTCCTCGAGGCTCTGTGCAGAGGGGCTGACACCTCTCGCACAAGGGCTGACAGGTGGGAAAGAAACACGCACACAAGCCCTGAATATCAGCAAGAGTTCTTTATTGCCAGGTGTTTGGTGGCTCCAAGCTAATGCCTGGGATGGAGCCTGCGCGACGAGGAGTAGGGAGCTCGCCGGGCCCTGCTGCGTAGCTACCGGTGTTCTCTCATGGCACGCAGCAGAGAGCTGCCGGGGTAGTCCCAGGTCTGATGTGGCCGAGGTGGATCCACTTCCATGGGTTCCTCCGCCTCTTCTTGTGGATCCACCTCCATGGGCTCCACGGTGTCAGGCAGGAGGACAAGCCAGTCCTTGCCTGGGACTGCCCACACGGGATGCCTCCCATCAGCTGTGTTCTCCGGCCAGGGTGCCGAACGAGGGGGTCGCCCAGTTCCATTGCCTGGTCCCATGCCACTCTCCACTTGATATTCATTCGTGGGTTTCACGCCGCCATCTCTTTTACGGCCACGGCTGGGTCCCTCGCTGCGATCTGGCCGATGGGCACGCCTCTGCTCCCCACGGCTCTCCGCATCACGCTCCCGTCTTCGCTCCACACCACCACTGCACCTCTGGTTAGGCCCAGGCCCCCTGCTGCTGGATGTCTGAGGGGCCGGCCTGTTCCCCGCATCGCTGCGGTGCCAGTGATATCTCCAATAATCGTCTCTGGGCCGGGCAGCAGGCTTCCCCCAGGCACTGATGTCTTTTGTGCCGCAGGTGCTGTCCCTCTGCCCATGAGACATCTTTCTCCCATTAGCTGCCATCTTCTCGGTGCTTCCTCAGATCGCTTCGCGGTCCTCACACCGAGGAGGGCTGCCGCTCGCCTTGCTCCTTTCTCTGGCCTTCCTCCTGCCGCTTACGCTGGCTCTCAGAGGACCGAGTCGCTGAGCAAGTGGCGGGCCAGCGGCAGGGGGCCTCTTTTATAGGGCCCGGGGCAAAGGCGTGACAGCGGTGGCCACTGTGACCTCAGCAAGGCTCTGTGATGGAGTGGCCCGTGCGAGGCCAAAGGCGGCTGCGTTGGGAGAGGCCTGGAAGATGCCCTCATGTGGACAAGGAGGAGGGCTGGGGGGGCTGAGGGGCCCCTTTTCTGGGGCTGGCTCCCCCCCAGGCCATTTGGCTTGACAGAGAGAAAGGCTGCCCCATGCAATCCTGCCTCAACCCATTTTTTCTCCCCATCTCCAAGGCTTAGAATCTCTGGTTAACAAAAGAAAACTCCATCAACAAAACCAAACCAGACCCATTCAAAAGGCTAAAGCGGTCACAGCTGAAGTACCCATCTTCAGGAGATCTTTGATCTGTTTGAGGGCAGCACAGCCCCAGGAATTGGAGGGGAGCAGCCAGGTTAAGCCCGGCAAGCTCACGGAGTTCAAGCTCTAAATTCTCCCAAAAGATGAGCCTCGGGACCAAAACTTGGGACCCTTCTGGGCAATAAAAATCAGGGATGCAGGAAAAACATCACTTATATAAAGTGCAGCAGTTTTCCCTGAAGCATGCGATAATAACCCTCTCTTCCTCTCTTGTACCTACCAGCGTATTGCCTCTGCTCCTGCTCATTCCCCCCACTTCGCTCCCAAATAATAAGACCCTGCAGAACTGTTCCCACCAGTGAAAACGCTAAATTTAGGTATGAAAAAGTAAAAGTTTAAAGATCCAGGGCAGGTTTTGTGTGTCCCAGTGCATATTTAGCCTTGGGACACCCCTCTGAGATAACCACAGGTACATTTCCCTCCCGTGCAGGTGGAAAAAAAAGGCAGCAGTGGGATGAGAGGACTGGGGTTGGGAAGCATTTTGCAGCCACGAGGTTTCAACCAGGACCTCTGCAGAAGCTCCTCTCCTTTGCCATGGGACTAAAAATAAAATAAAATAAAATAAAATAAAATAAAATAAAATAAAATAAAATAAAATAAAAACACTCAAGTAATGGTGTTGAGGGAAATACTGGCAGAGCCACCAGCCCCGTTACCACTTTTTCAGGCACTTTTGGGGTACGTTACCAGGCCCTCCGGTCTGCCTGGTGCCCGGCTTTGTGAAGTTTCACGAGGGGAGCAGCAGGATGCAGGATGACACAGTTTGGCTGCCGGGCTCTCATGGGACAAGGACATGGACATGGGATGCACATCGCAGCAGTGCCACCACCAACTAGTTTGCCAGCTCCCCCTTCCAGACGTTCCCTTTTTCTTCCCCCTCCGACGTGGGGCTCAGCACCCAAATGGCTTGTGAGAGCTCGGCAGGGCTCCCAGTGCCAGGAGGCTGAGCTGGGAAAGTCCTCTTCACGTTAGGCTTGGTTTCTTGGACTTCCAGCACCCAGCTCTGCCCTACAGCCACAAGCGGATAAAATCCTACAGCAGGGGGCTTGTGGGGGCACACGTGTCCTCCCCTTAATATTCCTTAATCCAAGCTGGGACGAGGCACTTGCACAATTATGTAGGTGATAAACTCCTGCTCTTGTCATCAGCCTCACCCTACTGACCCCACATGTAAAAGTGATGCTGGGGAGGGCAGCTTTAGGGACCGATCCCAAATCCTCCCCCGTTTCCTCCTCTGCACCTGGAGCCGCAGACACCAAGCTCTACCTGGGGAGACAGCAAGCAGCCAGGAGGGTCCATTTCATCATCTGCCTCCTCCTCTTCCTCCTCAAGCTGGGCTCTACATCCTGCTTCCACACTGGTGTTTCTCAGAGCATTAATGACTTCCAAACAGGTGAAAATAAGCAGTAGAAATCACACTTTCTGCATCAGCTTTCAGTGTAAAGTCACTTTGCTCTATCAAGTAAGATCTAATTAAAACAGATCAGAGAAACACAACTCCTTCAAGCACCCCCCAATTCATTTCTGCAAGCGTCATTGAAACAAAGGGGAGGAGAAGCAGGTCATTCATTCAGGTTTTATTTAAGGTTTCAGCTTTGCTTTCTAAATGGCTGAGCTGACCCTAACAAACCGGGCACTACCGGAGAGTTACACCAAGGCAGTACAAAGAAAGAGAAACACGTTTTCCAGCTGATTTTAAAACGGCAAATGCCCTTGTTATTTCCCAGCAGGACAAGACACACAGACACCTGGCAGCAGGTCAGATTAGCTCCAGCTCACTTAGCACGAGTTGTTGCTCAAAGACATAAGGCTCAGTCCTCACTCTGAGCACCCCTTCATTGCACAGGAGCCCCCCGCTCCTTCCTGCTCCCAAACAGGATGCCTCAATCCACCGTAGGCTGCTCCAGCATCCTCCAAATTCCCTCAGCAGTTGGGAAACTGAGCTTTTACCTTTTGCTTCCACCTACACCTGCAACCATCCTCTTCCTCAGACCAACACCATCTTCTGTTGCCCTCCCACCCCTTCCCTGGGGGCATCCATTTCGGCTGCAAGTTTCCGTCCAGCCCCTGCCGGCATCGCTGTTCTGCCACCACCGGCAGCTCCCTGCTTCTCCAAGACCCCAGCCTTGATGCTGAGAGCTGTCATTAGCAGCAAACCATGAGATCCGCCCTAGGACATTATCTATATGCTCAATCCAGTGTGTTTACAACCCCAAAATACATCCACATGTTCTCTATTACTATCAAAATAAGCCACTGAAAAGTCTCCGTATTTTATGCTAGGGAGACAAACAGACTCAGCCTTCACCTTTGACAGCTTCCATATGAAAGATGCTGGGGAATCTGTAAGCTCATAATTAAGAAAGGCGTTCAGATACGTACCATTCTTCTTGGACTTTGGGCTGGACCTTTCACTGCCAGCTGAGCTCAGCAAACTTGAAGTACCAGCAGCCTACAGGCCATTTCACCCCATCCTTGCATGGTAAATATCATCTGGTGATACCAACCCGTGATACCTTGAGACAGACACGTTCGGATACTAACAGAGATCTCAGCTCAGAAGCGATCTCAGCTCAGCCAGCCCCTCTCACCCAAACTCTTGGCCCCACTGAACTTAAATCAATCATTTGTTTAAATAAAACCTAGGGCTACAGTAACACAACTCCATATCAGCTCTTTAAATATAAGAAGCTTGAAATGCACCAGCTGCTTCTTAAATATGACAATCTTCAGTGCTTTGGAAAAAAAAGAGATGAGTTTTACCTTCCGCCACCACCAGGAGCTCTGGGAGCTGTAGCACATTGTGCCATTTCGGCACCTAACCTGATGGGGTTGCTGAGGATCCCATAAAAACAAAGCAGGTTTTCAGGATGGATAGTCAAACAACTGAATATTTCATGTTCTCATATAGAAGAGAGAATCTAATAATCAAATAAATAAGGGCTGTGATTAAAAATGGTTCAGACTCAGTAGAATTAGTTCATACTGTAGGTATATTAAAATATATTTTAAAATGCTACCAAATCAGTTCTCTTCTCTTGGAAGTTGCGTTCAAATCCCAGCAGTAAGGATGTTCTCAGAAAAAAAAATAAGAATTATTAAGTCAGACACTTGTGCTAACAGCTCTCTGTAGTGACCAGAAAGTGCTGTAAGAGGCTATGCAAAAGCTGCCACCAGTGCTGGAGCTGAGCGATGCCCAGATGAACCTAAGAGTAGAGAAAAGGATCCATCTCTGGACAAAAAAAATGTATCTCATTCTCCTAAACTAACTACATTCTTTTATTTATCTTTTTATTCAAGATTTCTGAGACCATGAAAACACGATGCGTCTGTTAACTTGGAATTGGGGCTAGGTACAAAGTAGCAAGTCAAACTCTTTCGCATCACAGGATGGTAAAATAAAAACAGGAGAAGATGACAGGTCTACAGCCGCTGTCTTACAGCTTCCCAGTGCACAGCTCTCAGTCCTTACCAAACCAGTAAGGACCAATCCACAGCTGAAGTCAATGAGACAGAAGCACATCACGGGCTTAAGAATGGGGAGAAACAGTCACTCCTGCAGATTCCTTTCCAATAGGCAACAGAGAATCCAGCAGAGTAACTTAAATACAAGTCACCCTTTTTAAAATTTTTCCTCCTGCAGAAAAATAAGCTCACGGATTTGCTCGCAGGTAGGGCACATCTGCATTACCGCTCTCACCTCAAAGGGGTGTCAAGGATGGAGTGGGAAGGGAAGGCGAAGGGAAGTCAGCAACACTCAGTACATTCATGGATCGGGTTTAATCCTGTGCTGTCAAAAAATGTCAGTTGGTGGGTCGGTAAAACCAGAGCCACATTAGATTTTAGACCTAGTGAGATCTAGCCCATCATTCCTTCCCATCTACCCCACGCATGGCATTTTGAGACTTGCATAGAAAATAAAACCAAACTCCTCACCAAAGAGAATTATCCGAGGGCAGTGGCCTTCCCTTTCCCGATCTCCACCCCAGCCCCAAGCAGAGGAGCTCATCAAGAGATCAGGTTCCCCTCAGGGCTGGCAGCTTTGCTGCTCTGCCCAAGGAATTCATCTTGCGAGGGGAAACTCTCCATATTACATGAAGATGAAGAATATATACAAGGGGAGGAAGGCAGAAGATTTGGCAATGGGCTTCAGACGTTACAGACTCACGTCAGACAGTGGCCACCCTGTAGCCTGAAGGATGGGAGAAGACACCAAAAAAGCAAGGGACCTTACAGGCTTTATCTACGCCTGTAAAACCAGTGCAAGGGCTGTCACGTATCGCAGAGTGAATGGGGAAAAATATATGTATATATTTCAATCACAAGCCCAGGGCAGGGAGGAAAGGACTGATCCAGCAGCAGGTGTCAGCAAGAAGCAGGAATGAGTTTCTGTGCAACACAAGTGCTTTGGGGAGAGGAGAACTGGATTAAACTCACCCTGGAAATGACCAAAGCGATACGTACAGAGAAAGCAAGATCTTTTATCCGTTCCCTCTGTGTGCAGTTACTCCTCTTCAGAGCCACTCGCTATCCCACAGGACTACAGAAGCTTGTATCACTTAATGCATCGCTTGTAAGCACCCAGTGACGATAACATGAAAACCCATCCCATCCGACAGAATTGTCTGGTGACAGTGAATTCTCCAACCCTCCCTCAGCCCCGAGTTAAGAAATGCAGCAGTCCTTTTATTAAAAATCAGGATACAGTTCAACATAACGCCAGTGTTTACACCCGATCTCTCTAGTAGTTCCAGGATCGCTGTTGTTTTACATATCATTAGCAACCAAAGGAGTCAGTAGCATAAAGATATCAGTTCACTCGCTCATTTCAAAAAAAAAATAAAATGAATGCCCCTATGCTTCCAAGGAAACACTGTCCATGATCAGTTTGTTTTCTGTTGGCCTTGGTCTAAGAAGCAAGAGTTTTCACCATCATCTTGCAGGCAGATCTTATCTTCCTAAGAGCAATTGTTCTGTTTGCTTTCTCTTACAGGGCAGGTCTCCACGAAGCCTGACAGCACTAATAAAATAACCCTAAAAGAAATCCCAGTTGATTTTTCCTGTGATTTTTCTAGAATATCAGAACTATTTGAAAGCTGTTTAATTACTTGAGTTGAAACGAAAGTGTGCGGGGAAGGACCTTGATTCACACAATTTGGCAAAAAGATCACGACTTGTCCAACAGCTGCAAGAAGCACACACAGGCTTTCTCCTTGCTCCCCCGAAGCATCCAGCGGTGCTGCAGGAGGGCTGCATGGTCCTGCCCTCGTTCCCCTTCCAGTTGTTTTAGCTGTCCCGATTGCTGCTGCCTGCTTCCTTCCCTCCTCAAGTCATCCACAGCAGAGAGCAGCCTCAGTGCTGGAAGAGCAGCTTGGCAAAAGCAGGAAGAGTCCAGCCAGCAGAAGATTTACTTTATTAAGATAAACATGGCCTAAAGGCTCCACATTATCTTTAAAAATAAACACAGTAAGAAATACGAAAACAAACTGGCTTTGCTACGGGTAGGTCAGGTTCAGATGTTCTCAGAAGATCTTCCCAGCCATAAAATATACCCTTCCCCTACCGTGCCCATCAAGGAGGATGGAAAGACAGTTCACTACGCAAGATCAGCAGCGTACCTGTTGCGTGCCCTCCCACATTCAGCAAACGATACATCTGCTACCCTTCAAGGCAGATCAAAGTTTTAAGAACACCCCTGTGAAGGAGGAGCAGGAGGGGACAGGGACAGGTAATTCGGTTTCTGTAGGGAACATCTAAAAGGCTTGACACGACGGCTGTGCTGGCTCCCCTGCTTTAATGGTTGTTCTTTGCTGCTTCTTTAGCAGCAAGAATCAGAGGAGTGAGACTAGAAAGAGGCTTTGCAATTTTCAGGAACTGGTGCTAGGAAGAGGAAAAAGGAAAAAAAAAGGTTACATTTCTCAGAACATGTCCCAAAAGCCTGGTGTTTACACAAAATATCAGGACCTAGACCTGTATGAACTCCAACAACCTCCAAGCAGGTGAAACAAAAAAGGCACGATGAGCAAGAAAGTTCACCGTGACTTTTGGGCCTTACCTGAACTGATAAAGAGCTTTGCACCCAACACATCCTAATTTCTCCAATGTTTATACACTCTCAAGACTAAGCAAGTTCTCCCAGGAAATAAATTCATGCAAAATCTACAGTGAAATTCTTTGTGGAAGGGAGGTGTAAGTAAAAGCAACCTGTGCAGTTCCAAAACATTGCACAGGGCTTCCTGCAGCAATCATCTCTCCATTCTTCCTTTCCTGTCACCACAGATCTGCTGAAAACATTGCCTTGGCCTTCTAAAGCTATTAGAAATTTTCAGAACAGCTGGGACTGAAGAGCACAGCAGGGAATTCACAACAGGACCAGTCAGGCCATCTCCTATACCAGGTGCTCTGTTCTGTTAAACAATATTGATTATCGAGCATGCAACAAGCAGTAGGTGGTGTCACAAAGTGCTTCTTGCAGCACATGTGGTGTTTGTTTCGGGGGCAAGGCTTAAAACATAACATCTGGAACAGAGGAAGAAGTTTTCCCTGTGTTCAGGGTTAAGTGGAAAGCTTGCAATACTCCAGCCTCGCAGAGAAAGTCTAGGTTGAGGACAGAGACTGACACAAAACAGCCAATCAGACGAGTGGAGGCATGAAGCCCACAAGCTGTTCAGAAAACCCAAAATAATTAAGTCCCCCAGGACTTCTGAGCATCAGAAGGGATCAACCACCCAATCTGAACACACTTCAGAGGTGGTAAAATCCGAGGCCAAAAGGTAAAGGCAGGCAGAAATGCTGCAGTCCCAATGTTCTCCTGCCCCAAGGAACACAACCCTGCTGCTGTCTGATACTCTGGAGCTGGCAAGTCCAGGAGAAAAAGTCAGCTTTCATCTACTGCCATTCTTTCTGCCGGTGATTAATGCTTCATTAGTGTCTCAGAAAGGCAGCAGCACTCCCAAAGCTGAACCCAGTAGACAAACTAAAGGAAAGAAGGGAACACCAAAAAAGAGACAACTGTCTCACAGTCGACGTCTGAGGGCCCCATCATCACCGATTTATTTTACAAAGAGCTGAAGCACGTTTTCCACCCCCGTGGGAGGTCTGACAAAAGGAAACACATGAACACTCCTCATCTGTGTTGGTAAAAAGCCTGGGAGCTTTGTCCTTCACTTTCACCACGAGTCCAGACAAAGACACCAGGTTTTCAGTGAAATAACTGAGGATTTCTCACAAGCTTGGTTCCATCACCTCTGCAGGAAGAGCTGTATCTGGCAAAATGTGTTAACGCCAAACTGCTGCAGTTAATGCAAGACGTGCCCCTTCCAGAAAGCTTTGGGAACTCTCCCCCAGAAGGGAGACAACCAGAGCATTCGATAGCTGGAAGCCCTCCTGTTATCCAAATGGGAACAAGCACGGCCAGACCGCAACACCACAGCCAGATGTTAGGGTGAGCTGCGTGAAGAAGCCACGGGAATTAAGGGGCTCGGCAGCTGGCAGGATCGGGGCACGGCAATTATTTGAGGTTGGTTACAGAACACGCTGCACAGCTGCTGCCAGTAGCAAGTACAGCACAAAAAGGAAAGTACTCTGTTAACGCTTCGTTAGGGATTTGGGGTTTTTTGGTTGGTTGGTTTTGGTTTTTTTTGTTCGTTTCTTCATGGTAAATTATCTCTGCTGTGCTTGTGACTTCAGATGACGCAGTATTTAAGACCCCAAATGACATTGCTCCACGTGCCTATTCTCACTCTAGAATGCTTAATTCCGTCCCGTTCCCCGGCACTTACCTGGAGCAGCTCTTTTGCAGAACCTCTTTTTTCCACGTCCATTTCAAGACAGCGATTTAGGAAGTCTCGGAATATGGGTGAAAGCTTTTCTGGATTATGCAGTTCCGGAGTCCCGTTAGTAGCAATGAGATACAGGGCCTAAAGCAAAGCAAGCACCAAAGAAACAGGAGGTTACGAAGGTCAGACTCCAGCTGCAGATTACAGAGGCACCCATTTTTCCTCTCCCTCCCCACAGTTCAATGGGGAAAAACAAAACCAAAACAAACCCTTATCAGGGTGACGAAGAAATGCTTAAGTTTCAGCAAAGAGAAGAGCTGCCGGCCCTATTTTTATGTGGATGGGATCCAATCCTTTCTTGCTTTACCCTCGTAATCTGGGTTTGGATCCTGCAGCCCTCTCAAGGGATTAAGAGGACAAAACCAGCAGTCCAGACTGTGTTTACAGAGGGAAGTTGGCTGGCACAGCTCTGCCAGTGCTCGACTCCTGCAATAACTATATCCTCATGGGAAGGTACCCCTGAAGAAACAGGAGGCTTTGTTCTCTCGATACTTTGCCCAAATGCACAAGGCCTAAAAAGTCAATACTCTAAAGATGCAGTTGGTCCCTTACAAAAGATGGCCAGTAGGTTCTCAAGCAGCACTTAACACCCTACAGAAACAAGTGGAGTCGTTTTGCTGCTGCTTGGGAATGAAGAATTCTCTAAGAATCAGGAAATTCAGAATTCATCCACTGCAAAATTTTACTATTAAAAGAAAATCGCTAGATGCCTTTTAAAAGGAAACAGACATCTGGCAGAGGCCTTCTGAGCTCACTGCTCATCACATCTCAAGGTAGAGGTCTGATAGCCTGGGAACTGCAACAAGTTAAGTTAAATGAGAGCAAAGCACCCCGTTGCTTAGCCATCCTCATTTAACTCCATACCAACTTTTTCCTTTCGCATTTCTTCACTGCTGCGCTTCTCTCCCAAAATCACCTCCAGTCAAAGAGGTGGAAACAAGTTAAACAGAACTGTTCTAGATCCCTTCGTCCTGTTTAGCTTAGAAAAAAAGCCATAAAACTGGCTTACACCAAGAACAGCCGCATTCCTACAAACAGACAGAATTTCCCCCTTCATTAAAGAATACGACGGGAAAGACACCAGCGGGGCAAAGCCTGACTAAAGGCTTGTTAAACCTGGAGCTTTACTGGGAGCATGCAAAGAAGAACAATGCACCAGCAAGAAAAAGGCCTGTTTATAAAAGAGTAATGTGGTATTCTTTGAATTCAAGGACAGCTCTCTTCCCCACTCACAAGGATTTAAGAAGCCAGGCACTCTGGGGCCAGAAGGTGCCCCTATCGGCCTCTCCAGAAGGGGGGGAATTATGGATGCACCACAGGATTAACTCAGACCCTACCTGAAGGTCTGCAACAGGAAGAGCCTGTGCCCTCTGCCACCCAGAACCAGTCATGGCTTCTAACTTAAATGACCACAATCTTCTCACTACAGCATCTAAGGAGACGTGTAGCTGCATGTGATGAAACCACAGCGGAGGTTCACCTGCCTCCTCCAGAGCCCAGGTTAACCAGCAGGCTCAGCGAAGGCCTGAGGGCAAAAAAAAGGCACTCGCTTACTCTCAGGGGGTTTTCATTGAGGTAGGGGGGTTCTCCTTCGATCATCTCGATGGCCATTATCCCCAGTGACCAGATGTCCACTTTGGGCCCGTAGGCTTTTCGTGTCACCACTTCAGGCGCCATCCAGTACGGGGTCCCCACCATGGTGCTGCGCTTGCTCTGTTCGGGAGTGATCTGGGCACAGAAGCCAAAGTCAGCTGGAAAAGCAAAGAAGGAGGGAAGAAAAAGTTAGAAATCAGCAGGTTTCTCCAAAAACAACACGTACTGATGCCAATGCTGTGGTACAAGCTAGCCTGTTGCACTGCCTGCTACATTGCTGCTGCAAAGGAGGCCCTGGTTTTGTGGTTAACAAGGTGTTCAGGAGTAAGCTTCTAAATCTGACTCGCTGAGGCCATCAACATCACAGAGCTGCTCACTTGTCGATGTGATGTGATGGTGATCAGTAAAGAGCTGTACATGGATGCTGTGAAACGTGGCAGTGCAGCATTTGGCAGCTGTAATACACTGTGTAACACATGCTCTCAAGCCTGTTCCTGGGTCTGTGAAAACAGAAACCAATGCCCAGTCTGTCCTCCCTCCACCCACACCCACCAGCATTATCTGGTCGTATTTTCAGTCCCAGAGATAGTATTTCCCCAGAAGATGTACCATCTCGCAAACACGATTTGCTTTCTAGAGCAAATACTGTGTTCAGAATAAATTTAAGGACCTAATTTGGTACTTATTATTTTCTTTGAGAAGACAGAAAGCTGGAGAGCCTTCCTGTGGAAATTGCTTGGCCCTGTCTTATTTGCATTTGACTTTCCAAAAGATCACAGAATAATAGAATCATAGGAAAATTAAGGTTGGAAAAGCCCTCCAAGATCACCTGGTCCAACCATCCCCCTACAAACAATGTCACCCACGAAACCACGTCCCCAAGCACCACGTCCAACCTTGCCTTGAACACCCCCAGGGACAGGGACTCCACCACCTCCCTGGGCAACGCGTCCCAATGCCTGACCGCTCTTTCTGAGAAGAAACGTCTCCTAATTGTTTTAATTGGTGAAGAGTAGCACTCTTTGTTCAATTCTTTGTTTTAATTGTTGAAGAGTAAGGGCATGACGTTTCCATTTTTCCACTCACCAGTGACATCACCTGACTGCCAGGACTTTTCAACTGTGATGGAGAGCGGCTTGGCAACCCCATCAGCCAGTTCCCTCAGGACCCTGGGATTCATGTCATCAGGTCCCATAGACCTGGACCTGTTTACATTCAGCAGGTGGTCTCGAACCTGCTCTTCACTTACCGTGGGTGGGACTTTGCTCCCCCAGCCTCCACCTACAGGTTCAGGGAAATGAAAGACTTGGGAAGCCCATCTACCAGTGCAGACGGAGGCAAAGAAGTTGCTGAGTACCTCAGCCTTCTCCGTGTCTGTCGTTACCAATTACTCAGGTATAGAAACTCACTCCTAATATAAGAAATTAGCCACCTCTAATCGCTTCCACACTACTATTTTCACCCCTCAGTTTATTTTCACAAATGTTAAAGGCGCATGGTGGCCCCTGGGGACTCCTCCTGTCAGCCCAGCGCAGCAGCCCGAAGGGAGCTGGGTCCTCTCTTGTGCTCTTCCTCGAGGCTCTGTGCAGAGGGGCTGACACCTCTCGCACAAGGGCTGGCGGGTGGGAAAGAAACACGCACACAAGCCCTGAATATCAGCAAGAGTTCTTTATTGCCAGGTGTTTGGTGGCTCCAAGCTAATGCCTGGGATGGAGCCTGCGCGACGAGGAGTAGGGAGCTCGCCGGGCCCTGCTGCGTAGCTACCGGTGTTCTCTCATGGCACGCAGCAGAGAGCTGCCGGGGTAGTCCCAGGTCTGATGTGGCCGAGGTGGATCCACTTCCATGGGTTCCTCCGCCTCTTCTTGTGGATCCACCTCCATGGGCTCCACGGTGTCAGGCAGGAGGACAAGCCAGTCCTTGCCTGGGACTGCCCACACGGGATGCCTCCCATCAGCTGTGTTCTCCGGCCAGGGTGCCGAACGAGGGGGTCGCCCAGTTCCATTGCCTGGTCCCATGCCACTCTCCACTTGATATTCATTCGTGGGTTTCACGCCGCCATCTCTTTTACGGCCACGGCTGGGTCCCTCGCTGCGATCTGGCCGATGGGCACGCCTCTGCTCCCCACGGCTCTCCGCATCACGCTCCCGTCTTCGCTCCACACCACCACTGCACCTCTGGTTAGGCCCAGGCCCCCTGCTGCTGGATGTCTGAGGGGCCGGCCTGTTCCCCGCATCGCTGCGGTGCCAGTGATATCTCCAATAATCGTCTCTGGGCCGGGCAGCAGGCTTCCCCCAGGCACTGATGTCTTTTGTGCCGCAGGTGCTGTCCCTCTGCCCATGAGACATCTTTCTCCCATTAGCTGCCATCTTCTCGGTGCTTCCTCAGATCGCTTCGCGGTCCTCACACCGAGGAGGGCTGCCGCTCGCCTTGCTCCTTTCTCTGGCCTTCCTCCTGCCGCTTACGCTGGCTCTCAGAGGACCGAGTCGCTGAGCAAGTGGCGGGCCAGCGGCAGGGGGCCTCTTTTATAGGGCCCGGGGCAAAGGCGTGACAGCGGTGGCCACTGTGACCTCAGCAAGGCTCTGTGATGGAGTGGCCCGTGCGAGGCCAAAGGCGGCTGCGTTGGGAGAGGCCTGGAAGATGCCCTCATGTGGACAAGGAGGAGGGCTGGGGGGGCTGAGGGGCCCCTTTTCTGGGGCTGGCTCCCCCCCAGGCCATTTGGCTTGACAGAGAGAAAGGCTGCCCCATGCAATCCTGCCTCAACCCATTTTTTCTCCCCATCTCCAAGGCTTAGAATCTCTGGTTAACAAAAGAAAACTCCATCAACAAAACCAAACCAGACCCATTCAAAAGGCTAAAGCGGTCACAGCTGAAGTACCCATCTTCAGGAGATCTTTGATCTGTTTGAGGGCAGCACAGCCCCAGGAATTGGAGGGGAGCAGCCAGGTTAAGCCCGGCAAGCTCACGGAGTTCAAGCTCTAAATTCTCCCAAAAGATGAGCCTCGGGACCAAAACTTGGGACCCTTCTGGGCAATAAAAATCAGGGATGCAGGAAAAACATCACTTATATAAAGTGCAGCAGTTTTCCCTGAAGCATGCGATAATAACCCTCTCTTCCTCTCTTGTACCTACCAGCGTATTGCCTCTGCTCCTGCTCATTCCCCCCACTTCGCTCCCAAATAATAAGACCCTGCAGAACTGTTCCCACCAGTGAAAACGCTAAATTTAGGTATGAAAAAGTAAAAGTTTAAAGATCCAGGGCAGGTTTTGTGTGTCCCAGTGCATATTTAGCCTTGGGACACCCCTCTGAGATAACCACAGGTACATTTCCCTCCCGTGCAGGTGGAAAAAAAAGGCAGCAGTGGGATGAGAGGACTGGGGTTGGGAAGCATTTTGCAGCCACGAGGTTTCAACCAGGACCTCTGCAGAAGCTCCTCTCCTTTGCCATGGGACTAAAAATAAAATAAAATAAAATAAAATAAAATAAAATAAAATAAAAACACTCAAGTAATGGTGTTGAGGGAAATACTGGCAGAGCCACCAGCCCCGTTACCACTTTTTCAGGCACTTTTGGGGTACGTTACCAGGCCCTCCGGTCTGCCTGGTGCCCGGCTTTGTGAAGTTTCACGAGGGGAGCAGCAGGATGCAGGATGACACAGTTTGGCTGCCGGGCTCTCATGGGACAAGGACATGGACATGGGATGCACATCGCAGCAGTGCCACCACCAACTAGTTTGCCAGCTCCCCCTTCCAGACGTTCCCTTTTTCTTCCCCCTCCGACGTGGGGCTCAGCACCCAAATGGCTTGTGAGAGCTTGGCAGGGCTCCCAGTGCCAGGAGGCTGAGCTGGGAAAGTCCTCTTCACGTTAGGCTTGGTTTCTTGGACTTCCAGCACCCAGCTCTGCCCTACAGCCACAAGCGGATAAAATCCTACAGCAGGGGGCTTGTGGGGGCACATGTGTCCTCCCCTTAATATTCCTTAATCCAAGCTGGGACGAGGCACTTGCACAATTATGTAGGTGATAAACTCCTGCTCTTGTCATCAGCCTCACCCTACTGACCCCACATGTAAAAGTGATGCTGGGGAGGGCAGCTTTAGGGACCGATCCCAAATCCTCCCCCGTTTCCTCCTCTGCACCTGGAGCCGCAGACACCAAGCTCTACCTGGGGAGACAGCAAGCAGCCAGGAGGGTCCATTTCATCATCTGCCTCCTCCTCTTCCTCCTCAAGCTGGGCTCTACATCCTGCTTCCACACTGGTGTTTCTCAGAGCATTAATGACTTCCAAACAGGTGAAAATAAGCAGTAGAAATCACACTTTCTGCATCAGCTTTCAGTGTAAAGTCACTTTGCTCTATCAAGTAAGATCTAATTAAAACAGATCAGAGAAACACAACTCCTTCAAGCACCCCCCAATTCATTTCTGCAAGCGTCATTGAAACAAAGGGGAGGAGAAGCAGGTCATTCATTCAGGTTTTATTTAAGGTTTCAGCTTTGCTTTCTAAATGGCTGAGCTGACCCTAACAAACCGGGCACTACCGGAGAGTTACACCAAGGCAGTACAAAGAAAGAGAAACACGTTTTCCAGCTGATTTTAAAACGGCAAATGCCCTTGTTATTTCCCAGCAGGACAAGACACACAGACACCTGGCAGCAGGTCAGATTAGCTCCAGCTCACTTAGCACGAGTTGTTGCTCAAAGACATAAGGCTCAGTCCTCACTCTGAGCACCCCTTCATTGCACAGGAGCCCCCCGCTCCTTCCTGCTCCCAAACAGGATGCCTCAATCCACCGTAGGCTGCTCCAGCATCCTCCAAATTCCCTCAGCAGTTGGGAAACTGAGCTTTTACCTTTTGCTTCCACCTACACCTGCAACCATCCTCTTCCTCAGACCAACACCATCTTCTGTTGCCCTCCCACCCCTTCCCTGGGGGCATCCATTTCGGCTGCAAGTTTCCGTCCAGCCCCTGCCGGCATCGCTGTTCTGCCACCACCGGCAGCTCCCTGCTTCTCCAAGACCCCAGCCTTGATGCTGAGAGCTGTCATTAGCAGCAAACCATGAGATCCGCCCTAGGACATTATCTATATGCTCAATCCAGTGTGTTTACAACCCCAAAATACATCCACATGTTCTCTATTACTATCAAAATAAGCCACTGAAAAGTCTCCGTATTTTATGCTAGGGAGACAAACAGACTCAGCCTTCACCTTTGACAGCTTCCATATGAAAGATGCTGGGGAATCTGTAAGCTCATAATTAAGAAAGGCGTTCAGATACGTACCATTCTTCTTGGACTTTGGGCTGGACCTTTCACTGCCAGCTGAGCTCAGCAAACTTGAAGTACCAGCAGCCTACAGGCCACTTCAGCCCATCCTTGCATGGTAAATATCATCTGGTGATACCAACCCGTGATACCTTGAGACAGACACGTTCGGATACTAACGGAGATCTCAGCTCAGAAGCGATCTCAGCTCAGCCAGCCCCTCTCACCCAAACTCTTGGCCCCACTGAACTTAAATCAATCATTTGTTTAAAGAAAACCTAGGGCTGCAGTAATCCAGCTCAATATCAGCTCTTTAAATATAGGAAGCTTGAAATGCACCAGCTGCTTCTTAAATACGATATTCTTCAGTGCTTTGGAAAAAAAAGAGATGAGTTTTACCTTCCGCCACCACCAGGAGCTCTGGGAGCTGTAGCACATTGTGCCATTTCGGCACCTAACCTGATGGGGTTGCTGAGGATCCCATAAAAACAAAGCAGGTTTTCAGGATGGATAGTCAAACAACTGAATATTTCATGTTCTCATATAGAAGAGAGAATCTAATAATCAAATAAATAAGGGCTGTGATTAAAAATGGTTCAGACTCAGTAGAATTAGTTCATACTGTAGGTATATTAAAATATATTTTAAAATGCTACCAAATCAGTTCTCTTCTCTTGGAAGTTGCGTTCAAATCCCAGCAGTAAGGATGTTCTCAGAAAAAAAAATAAGAATTATTAAGTCAGACACTTGTGCTAACAGCTCTCTGTAGTGACCAGAAAGTGCTGTAAAAGGCTATGCAGCAGCTGCCACCAGTGCTGAAGCTGAGCGATGCCCAGATGAACCTAAGAGTAGAGAAAAGGATCCATCTCTGGACAAAAAAAAATGTATCTCATTCTCCTAAACTAACTACATTCTTTTATTTATCTTTTTATTTAAGATTTCTGAGACCATGAAAACACGATGCGTCTGTTAACTTGGAATTGGGGCTAGGTACAAAGTAGCAAGTCAAACTCTTTCGCATCACAGGTTGGTAAAATAAAAACAGGAGAAGATGACATGTCTACAGCCGCTGTCTTACAGCTTCCCAGTGCATAGCTCTCAGTCCTTACCAAACCAGTAAGGACCAATCCACAGTCGAAGTCAATGAGACAGAAGCACATCACGGGCTTAAGAATGGGGAGAAACAGTCACTCCTGCAGATTCCTTTCCAATAGGCAACAGAGAATCCAGCAGAGTAACTTAAATACAAGTCACCCTTTTTACCATTTTTCCTCCTGCAGAAAAATAAGCTCACGGATTTGCTCGCAGGTAGGGCACATCTGCATTACCACTCTCACCTCAAAGGGGTGTCAAGGATGGAGTGGGAAGGGAAGGCGAATGGAAGTCAGCAACACTCAGTACATTCATGGATCAGGTTTAATCCTGTGCTGTCAAAAAATGTCAATTGATGGGTCAATAAGACCAGAGCAACATTAGATTTTAGACCTAGTGAGATCTAGCCCATCATTCCTTCCCATCTACCCCACGCGTGGCATTTGAGACTTGCACAGAAAATAAAAGCAAACTCCTCACCAAACAGAATTATCCGAGGGTAGTGGCCTTCCCTTTCCCGATCTCCACCCCAGCCCCAAGCAGAGGAGCTCATCAAGAGATCAGGTCCCCCCCAGGGCTGGCAGCTTTGCTGCTCTGCCCAAGGAATTCATCTTGCGAGGGGAAACTCTCCGTATTACATGAAGATGAAGAATGTATACAAGGGGAGGAAGGCAGAAGATTTGGCAATGGGCTTCAGACATTACAGACTCACGTCAGACAGTGGCCACCCTGTAGCCTGAAGGATGGGAGAAGACACCAAAAAAGCAAGGGACCTTACAGGCTTTATCTACGCCTGTAAAACCAGTGCAAGGGCTGTCACGTATCGCAGAGTGAATGGGGAAAAATATATGCATATATTTCAATCACAAGCCCAGGGCAGGGAGGAAAGGACTGATCCAGCAGCAGGTGTCAGCAAGAAGCAGGAATGAGTTTCTGTGCAACACAAGTGCTTTGGGGAGAGGAGAACTGGATTAAACTCACCCTGGAAATGACCAAAGCGATACGTACAGAGAAAGCAAGATCTTTTATCCGTTCCCTCTGTGTGCAGTTACTCCTCTTCAGAGCCACTCGCTATCCCACAGGACTACAGAAGCTTGTATCACTTAATGCATCGCTTGTAAGCGCCCAGTGACGATAACATGAAAACCCATCCCATCCGACAGAATTGTCTGGTGACAGTGAATTCTCCAACCCTCCCTCAGCCCCGAGTTAAGAAATGCAGCAGTCCTTTTATTAAAAATCAGGATACAGTTCAACATAATGCCAGTGTTTACACCCGATCTCTCTAGTAGTTCCAGGATCGCTGTTGTTTTACATATCATTAGCAACCAAAGGAGTCAGTAGCATAAAGATATCAGTTCACTCGCTCATTTCAAAAAAAAAATAAAATGAATGCCCCTATGCTTCCAAGGAAACACTGTCCATGATCAGTTTGTTTTCTGTTGGCCTTGGTCTAAGAAGCAAGAGTTTTCACCATCATCTTGCAGGCAGATCTTATCTTCCTAAGAGCAATTGTTCTGTTTGCTTTCTCTTACAGGGCAGGTCTCCACGAAGCCTGACAGCACTAATAAAATAACCCTAAAAGAAATCCCAGTTGATTTTTCCTGTGATTTTTCTAGAATATCAGAACTATTTGAAAGCTGTTTAATTACTTGAGTTGAAACGAAAGTGTGCGGGGAAGGACCTTGATTCACACAATTTGGCAAAAAGATCACGACTTGTCCAACAGCTGCAAGAAGCACACACAGGCTTTCTCCTTGCTCCCCCGAAGCATCCAGCGGTGCTGCAGGAGGGCTGCATGGTCCTGCCCTCGTTCCCCTTCCAGTTGTTTTAGCTGTTCCGATTGCTGCTGCCTGCTTCCTTCCCTCCTCAAGTCATCCAAAGCAGAGAGCAGCCTCAGTGCTGGAAGAGCAGCTTGGCAAAAGCAGGAGGAGTCCAGCCAGCAGAAGATTTACTTTATTAAGATAAACATGGTCTAAAGGCTCCACATTATCTTTAAAAATAAACACAGTAAGAAATACGAAAACAAACTGGCTTTGCTACGGGTAGGTCAGGTTCAGATGTTCTCAGAAGATCTTCCCAGCCATAAAATATACCCTTCCCCTACCGTGCCCATCAAGGAGGATGGAAAGACAGTTCACTACGCAAGATCAGCAGCGTACCTGTTGCGTGCCCTCCCACATTCAGCAAACGATACATCTGCTACCCTTCAAGGCAGATCAAAGTTTTAAGAACACCCCTGTGAAGGAGGAGCGGGAGGGGACAGGGACAGGTAATTCGGTTTCTGTAGGGAACATCTAAAAGGCTTGACACGACGGCTGTGCTGGCTCCCCCGCTTTAATGGTTGTTCTTTGCTGCTTCTTTAGCAGCAAGAATCAGAGGAGTGAGACTAGAAAGAGGCTTTGCAATTTTCAGGAACTGGTGCTAGGAAGAGGAAAAAGGAAAAAAAAAGGTTACATTTCTCAGAACATGTCCCAAAAGCCTGGTGTTTACACAAAATATCAGGACCTAGACCTGTATGAACTCCAACAACCTCCAAGCAGGCGAAACAAAAAAGGCACGATGAGCAAGAAAGTTCACCGTGACTTTTGGGCCTCACCTGAACTGATAAAGATCTTTGCACCCAACACATCCTAATTTCTCCAATGTTTATACACTCTCAAGACTAAGCAAGTTCTCCCAGGAAATAAATTTATGCAAAATCTGCAGGGAAATTCTTTGTGGAAGGGAGGTGTAAGTAAAAGCAACCTGTGCAGTTCCAAAACATTGCACAGGGCTTCCTGAAGCAATCATCTCTCCATTCTTCCTTTCCTGTCACCACAGATCTGCTGAAAACATTGCCTTGGCCTTCTAAAGCTATTAGAAATTTTCAGAACAGCTGGGACTGAGGAGCACAGCAGGGAATTCACAACAGGACCAGTCAGGCCATCTCCTATACCAGGTGCCCTGTTCTGTTAAACAATATTGATTATCGAGCATGCAACAAGCAGTAGGTGGTGTCACAAAGTGCTTCTTGCAGCACATGTGGTGTTTGTTTCGGGGGCAAGGCTTAAAACATAACATCTGGAACAGAGGAAGGAGTTTTCCCTGTGTTCAGGGTTAAGTGGAAAGCTTGCAATACTCCAGCCTCGCAGAGAAAGTCTAGTGGGGGACAGAGACTGACACAAAACAGCTAATCAGACGAGTGGAGGCATGAAGCCCACAAGCTGTTCAGAAAACCCAAAATAATTAAGTCCCCCAGGACTTCTGAGCATCAGAAGGGATCAACCACCCAATCTGAACACACTTCAGAGGTGGAAAAATCCGATGCTAAAAGGTAAAGGCAGGCAGAAATGCTGCAGTCCCAATGTTCTCCTGCCCCAAGGAACACAACCCTGCTACTGTCTGATACTCTGGAGCTGGCAAGTCCAGGAGAAAAAGTCAGCTTTCATCTACTGCCATTCTTTCTGCCGGTGATTAATGCTTCATTAGTGTCTCAGAAAGGCAGCAGCACTCCCAAAGCTGAACCCAGTAGACAAACTAAAGGAAAGAAAGGAACACCAAAAAAGAGACAACTGTCTCACAGTTGACGTCTGAGGGCCCCATCATCACAGATTTATTTTACAAAGGGATGAAGCACATTTTCCACCCCCGTGGGAGGTCTGACAAAAGGAAACACATGAACACTCCTCATCTGTGTTGGTAAAAAGCCTGGCAGCTTCGTCCTTCACTTTCACCACGAGTCCAGACAAAGACACCAGGTTTTCAGTGAAATAACTGAGGATTTCTCACAAGCTTGGTTCCATCACCTCTGCAGGAAGAGCTGTATCTGGCAAAATGTGTTAACGCCAAACTGCTGCAGTTAATGCAAGACGTGTCCCTTCCAGAAAGCTTTGGGAACTCTCCCCCAGAAGGGAGACAACCAGAGCATTCGATAGCTGGAAGCCCTCCTGTTATCCAAATGGGAACAGGCATGGCCAGACCGCAACACCACAGCCAGATGTTAGGGTGAGCTGCGTGAAGAAGCCACGGGAATTAAGGGGCTCAGCAGTTGGCAGGCTCGGGGCACGGCAATTATTTGAGGTTGGTTACAGAACACGCTGCACAGATGCTGCCAGTAGCAAGTACAGCACAAAAAGGAAAGTACTCTGTTAACGCTTCGTTAGGGATTTGGGGTTTTTTGGTTGGTTGGTTTTGGTTTTTTTTGTTCGTTTCTTCATGGTAAATTATCTCTGCTGTGCTTGTGACTTCAGATGATGCAGTATTTAAGACCCCAAATGACATTTCTCCACATGCCTATTCTCACTCTAGAATGCTTAATTCCGTCCCGTTCCCCAGCACTTACCTGGAGCAGCTCTTTTGCAGAACCTCTTTTTTCCACGTCCATTTCAAGACAGCGATTTAGGAAGTCTCGGAATATGGGTGAAAGCTTTTCTGGATTCTGCAGTTCCGGAGTCCCGTTAGTAGCAATGAGATACAGGGCCTAAAGCAAAGCAAGCACCAAAGAAACAGGAGGTTACGAAGGTCAGACTCCAGCTGCGGTTTACAGAGGCACCCATTTTTCCTCTCCCTCCCCACAGTTCAATGGGGAAAAACAAAACCAAAACAAACCCTTATCAGGGTGACGAAGAAATGCTTAAGTTTCAGCAAAGAGAAGAGCTGCCAGCCCTATTTTTATGTGGATGGGATCCAATCCTTTATTGCTTTACCCTCGTAATCTGGGTTTGGATCCTGCAGCCCTCTCAAGGGATTAAGAGGACAAAACCAGCAGTCCAGACTGTGTTTACAGAGGGAAGTTGGCTGGCACAGCTCTGCCGGTGCTCGACTCCTGCAATAACTATATCCTCATGGGAAGGTACCCCTGAAGAAACAGGAGGCTTTCTTCTCTCGATACTTTGCCCAAATGCACAAGGCCTAAAAAGTCAATACTCTAAAGATGCAGTTGGTCCTTTACAAAAGATGGCCAGTAGGTTCTCAAGCAGCACTTAACACCCTACAGAAACAAGTGGAGTCGTTTTGCTGCTTCTTGGGAATGAAGAATTCTCTAAGAATCAAGAAATTCAGAATTCATCCACTGCAAAATTTTACTATTAAAAGAAAATCGCTAGATGCCTTTTAAAAGGAAACAGACATCTGGCAGAGGCCTTCTGAGCTCACTGCTCATCACATCTCAAGGTAGAGGTCTGATAGCCTGGGAACTGCAACAAGTTAAGTTAAATGAGAGCAAAGCACCCCGTTGCTTAGCCATCCTCATTTAACTCCATACCAACTTTTTCCTTTCGCATTTCTTCACTGCTGCGCTTCTCTCCCAAAATCACCTCCAGTCAAAGAGGTGGAAACAAGTTAAACAGAACTGTTCTAGATCCCTTCGTCCTGTTTAGCTTAGAAAAAAAGCCATAAAACTGGCTTACACCAAGAACAGCCGCATTCCTACAAACAGACAGAATTTCCCCCTTCATTAAAGAATACGACGGGAAAGACACCAGCGGGGCAAAGCCTGACTAAAGGCTTGTTAAACCTGGAGCTTTACTGGGAGCATGCAAAGAAGAACAATGCACCAGCAAGAAAAAGGCCTGTTTATAAAAGAGTAATGTGGTATTCTTTGAATTCAAGGACAGCTCTCTTCCCCACTCACAAGGATTTAAGAAGCCAGGCACTCTGGGGCCAGAAGGTGCCCCTATCGGCCTCTCCAGAAGGGGGGGAATTATGGATGCACCACAGGATTAACTCAGACCCTACCTGAAGGTCTGCAACAGGAAGAGCCTGTGCCCTCTGCCACCCAGAACCAGTCATGGCTTCTAACTTAAATGACCACAATCTTCTCACTACAGCATCTAAGGAGACGTGTAGCTGCATGTGATGAAACCACAGCGGAGGTTCACCTGCCTCCTCCAGAGCCTAGGTTAACCAGCAGGCTCAGCGAAGGCCTGAGGGAAAAAAAAGGCACTCGCTTACTCTCAGGGGGTTTTCATTGAGGTAGGGGGGTTCTCCTTCGATCATCTCGATGGCCATTATCCCCAGTGACCAGATGTCCACTTTGGGCCCGTAGGCTTTTCGTGTCACCACTTCAGGCGCCATCCAGTACGGGGTCCCCACCATGGTGCTGCGCTTGCTCTGTTCGGGAGTGATCTGGGCACAGAAGCCAAAGTCAGCTGGAAAAGCAAAGAAGGAGGGAAGAAAAAGTTAGAAACCAGCAGGTTTCTCCAAAAACAACACGTACTGATGCCACAGCTGTGGTACAAGCTAGCCTGTTGCACTGCCTGCTACATTGCTGCTGCAAAGGAGGCCCTGGTTTTGTGGTTAACAAGGTGTTCAGGAGTAAGCTTCTAAATCTGACTCGCTGAGGCCATCAACATCACAGAGCTGCTCACTTGTCGATGTGAAGGCTGGTGATCAGTAAAGAGCTGTACATGGATGCTGTGAAACGTGGCAGTGCAGCATTTGGCAGCTGTAATACACTGTGTAACACATGCTCTCAAGCCTGTTCCTGGGTCTGTGAAAACAGAAACCAATGCCCAGTCTGTCCTCCCTCCACCCACACCCACCAGCATTATCTGGTCGTATTTTCAGTCCCAGAGATAGTATTTCCCCAGAAGATGTACCATCTCGCAAACACGATTTGCTTTCTAGAGCAAATACTGTGTTCAGAATAAATTTAAGGACCTAATTTGGTACTTATTATTTTCTTTGAGAAGACAGAAAGCTGAAGAGCCTTCCTGTGGAAATTGCTTGGCCCTGTCTTATTTGCATTTGACTTTCCAAAAGATCACAGAATAATAGAATCATAGGAAAATTAAGGTTGGAAAAGCCCTCCAAGATCACCTGGTCCAACCATCCCCCTACAAACAATGTCACCCACGAAACCACGTCCCCAAGCACCACGTCCAACCTTGCCTTGAACACCCCCAGGGACGGGGACTCCACCACCTCCCTGGGCAACGCGTCCCAATGCCTGACCGCTCTTTCTGAGAAGAAATGTCTCCTAATTGTTTTAATTGGTGAAGAGTAGCACTCTTTGTTCAATTCTTTGTTTTAATTGTTGAAGAGTAAGGGCATGACGTTTCCATTTTTCCACTCACCAGTGACATCGCCCGACTGCCAGGACTTTTCAACTGTGATGGAGAGCGGCTTGGCAACCCCATCAGCCAGTTCCCTCAGGACCCTGGGATTCATGTCATCAGGTCCCATAGACCTGGACCTGTTTACATTCAGCAGGTGGTCTCGAACCTGCTCTTCACTTACCGTGGGTGGGACTTTGCTCCCCCAGCCTCCACCTACGGGTTCAGGGAAATGAAAGACTTGGGAAGCCCATCTACCAGTGCAGACGGAGGCAAAGAAGTTGCTGAGTACCTCAGCCTTCTCCGTGTCTGTCGTTCCCAATTACTCAGGTATAGAAACTCACTCCTAATATAAGAAATTAGCCACCTCTAATCGCTTCCACACTACTATTTTCACCCCTCAGTTTATTTTCACAAATGTTAAAGGCGCATGGTGGCCCCTGGGGACTCCTCCTGTCAGCCCAGCGCAGCAGCCCGAAGGGAGCTGGGTCCTCTCTTGTGCTCTTCCTCGAGGCTCTGTGCAGAGGGGCTGACACCTCTCGCACAAGGGCTGGCGGGTGGGAAAGAAACACGCACACAAGCCCTGAATATCGGCAAGAGTTCTTTATTGCCAGGTGTTTGGTGGCTCCAAGCTAATGCCTGGGATGGAGCCTGCGCGACGAGGAGTAGGGAGCTCGCCGGGCCCTGCTGCGTAGCTACCGGTGTTCTCTCATGGCACGCAGCAGAGAGCTGCCGGGGTAGTCCCAGGTCTGACGTGGCCGAGGTGGATCCACTTCCATGGGTTCCTCCGCCTCTTCTTGTGGATCCACCTCCATGGGCTCCACGGTGTCAGGCAGGAGGACAAGCCAGTCCTTGCCTGGGACTGCCCACACGGGATGCCTCCCATCAGCTGTGTTCTCCGGCCAGGGTGCCGAACGAGGGGGTCGCCCAGTTCCATTGCCTGGTCCCATGCCACTCTCCACTTGATATTCATTCGTGGGTTTCACGCCGCCATCTCTTTTACGGCCACGGCTGGGTCCCTCGCTGCGATCTGGCCGATGGGCACGCCTCTGCTCCCCACGGCTCTCCGCATCACGCTCCCGTCTTCGCTCCACACCACCACTGCACCTCTGGTTAGGCCCAGGCCCCCTGCTGCTGGATGTCTGAGGGGCCGGCCTGTTCCCCGCATCGCTGCGGTGCCAGTGATATCTCCAATAATCGTCTCTGGGCCGGGCAGCAGGCTTCCCCCAGGCACTGATGTCTTTTGTGCCGCAGGTGCTGTCCCTCTGCCCATGAGACATCTTTCTCCCATTAGCTGCCATCTTCTCGGTGCTTCCTCAGATCGCTTCGCGGTCCTCACACCGAGGAGGGCTGCCGCTCGCCTTGCTCCTTTCTCTGGCCTTCCTCCTGCCGCTTACGCTGGCTCTCAGAGGACCGAGTCGCTGAGCAAGTGGCGGGCCAGCGGCAGGGGGCCTCTTTTATAGGGCCCGGGGCAAAGGCGTGACAGCGGTGGCCACTGTGACCTCAGCAAGGCTCTGTGATGGAGTGGCCCGTGCGAGGCCAAAGGCGGCTGCGTTGGGAGAGGCCTGGAAGATGCCCTCATGTGGACAAGGAGGAGGGCTGGGGGGGCTGAGGGGCCCCTTTTCTGGGGCTGGCTCCCCCCCAGGCCATTTGGCTTGACAGAGAGAAAGGCTGCCCCATGCAATCCTGCCTCAACCCATTTTTTCTCCCCATCTCCAAGGCTTAGAATCTCTGGTTAACAAAAGAAAACTCCATCAACAAAACCAAACCAGACCCATTCAAAAGGCTAAAGCGGTCACAGCTGAAGTACCCATCTTCAGGAGATCTTTGATCTCCTTCTATGACCAAGTGACGCGCTTGGTGGATGAGGGAAAGGCTGTGGATGTGGTTTACCTTGACCTCAGTAAGGCTTTTGACACCGTTCCCCACAACATTCTCCTCAAGAAACTGGCTGCTCGGGGCTTGGACTGGCGTACGCTTCGCTGGGTTAGAAACTGGCTGGATGGCCGGGCCCAGAGAGTTGTGGTGAATGGAGTCAAATCTGGTTGGAGGCCGGTCACTAGTGGAGTCCCCCAGGGCTCGGTACTGGGGCCGGTCCTCTTTAATATCTTTATTGATGATCTGGATGAGGGCGTCCAGTGCACCCTCAGTAAGTTTGCAGATGACACCAAGCTAAGTGCGTGTGTCGATCTGCTCGAGGGCAGGAAGGCTCTGCAGGAGGATCTGGATAGGCTGGAGCGATGGGTGAGGTCAACTGCATGAAGTTCAACAAGGCCAAGTGCCGGGTCCTGCACCTGGGGCGCAACAACCCCAAGCAGCGCTACAGGCTGGGAGATGAGTGGCTGGAAAGCTGCCTGGCCGAGAAGGACCTGGGAGTATTGGTGGATAGTCGGCTGAATATGAGCCAGCAGTGTGCTCAGGTGGCCAAGAAGGCCAACAGCATCCTGGCTTGTATAAGAAGCAGTGTGGCCAGCAGGTCTAGGGAAGTGATTGTCCCCATGTACTCGGCTCTGGTGAGGCCGCACCTCGAGTACTGTGTTCAGTTTTGGGCCCCTCGCTACAGGAAGGACATGGACGTGCTCGAGCGAGTCCAGAGAAGGGCGACCAAGCTTGTGAGGGGTCTGGAGAACAAGTCTTACGAGGAGCGGCTGAGGGAGCTGGGCTTGTTCAGCCTGGAGAAGAGGAGGCTCAGGGGCGACCTCATCGCTCTCTACAGTTACCTGAAAGGAGGCTGTAGAGAGGTGGGGGTTGGTCTATTCTCCCACGTGCCTAGTGACAGGACGAGGGGGAATGGGCTAAAGTTGCGACAGGGGAGTTTTAGGTTGGATGTTAGGAAGTACTTCTTTACCGAAAGGGTTATTAAGCATTGGAACGGGCTGCCCAGGGAGGTGGTGGAGTCACCATCCCTGGAGGTCTTTAAAAGACGTTTAGATGTAGAACTTAGGGATATGGTTTAGTGGAGTACTTAGTGTTAGGTCGGAGGTTGGACTCGATGATCTTGAGGTCTCTTCCAACCTAGAGAAATCTGTGAATCTGTGAATCTGTGGGAGGCTGTGCTTAGTGGTCTAGTATTCCTTCCCAGTGATCCCTTACACAGCCTGAGACCACGTAGGCAGCAGGTGAATTACGTGGGGACATTTTCATCTCAGCTCCAAAGCATGCACCACTGCTGAATGTAGCTTACCAGACTGATCAAAAAACTCCCGCTCCTGTTTAGAGGGGTTGGCAGCCCATGGAGACAGACCAAGTCCTGTGAGATGTCTTCACCCTGGTGGGTTTGTTCTACTGGGCAATATTCTTTCATTGTTGCTGCCCATCTCCCTCACCACCCATTGCCATCACCCCTTCTCTTGTGGTTAGAAGCTTTTTTTTTTTTTTTTTTTTTTTTTATTTCAGTAGAAAAGGTGCTTGGGTAGGGTCCAAAAGGGACTTTTCTGAGCCCTAGGAAAGGAAAAATGACTACCTTTGGACACAGCGGGAGACAGATACTCTGTAAAACTGTGAATAGCCACTTGGTGTAAGAGTTCTTTATTCTGGTGTTGTGAACAGCCTTCCAGGTGAAGCACTGGTTACACACAGTCCATTTTATCCCTGTAACCTCTCCACCTTTCCTTTTGCTTTTCCTTTGCCACCAGGCCACCACCCAAGCACACCCTGAGCAGGGTCATGATCACCAAGAGCCGTGGGAAGGACAAGTTGTGGTGTTACACCCGTGAGCCCATCAAACAGCCGTTGCTGAAGAAGATCCTGGGGAGCGAGGAGCTGTCCCAAGAAGCCTGCATGGCCTTCATTGATATCCTTCCACTTCCTGGGGCACCCCTTGGGCAACAGGGCTGACAGGCAAAGGGCTGAGCAGCTTCTTCAGAGACCCAACTAAAGCCCATAGAAAGGTTTCTGGTCCCTCTTAAGGGCTTTGGGACCATGTCATGGACTTGGAGATGGATCTGATCCCGAAATCTGTATTTGAGCATCCTTGAGAGCTGATGGGTGTCTTCTCCATAAGCAAGGTCCAGGGAGTAAGTTACTGAGTCTTGCAGGTACACATCGCTTAGCGGTTAACTCAACAGTTCTGTTTTGGCTTGCTTCAACTCTCCAGGATGCATCTGCTGTAGAAGGGAGTAGACCTAATCATTATGGATACAAACTAGTCCTCATGGCCTCAGGGACAGGGCTTGATGCCTGAGTATCACTTTCCTGGCAGAATAAAGACAGCATGGGAGAAAGAAGCTGAGTACAAATATAAATCTAACCTGTGGAAGTCGCCTTTGTGTTTTGGTAGGGTTTTGCTCTAGGATACAGACTTTAGTTCGAACAGTTCTGTTGGTATAAACCCGGTACTGATGCTACAGCACAGTTACTGCTGCTACAGTTTTCCTCCTAGCAGCAAATAACAGCAGTAGTAGGAACTAAAAGGACTGGTAAAAATTGAGAACATCTGCAATTTTATCATTCTCCTTTCCATGTTAAACACATTTATTCAGAATACTGTGACCTGTTGTCATGCAGAATAGGTACAATATGGTGAAGTGGTGAAGGTCATCATTTGGTTTATGTTACCACAGCTCCAGTGCTGTCTGCAGAGCTCTGCCTCATGACACCAGCTGAAAATCTGGTCTTTTATAGTGGTATCACTATGTGTGATCAGGTAACACAGTAGTCACAGAACTTCCCTAGGCCTACATCCCAACCACAAAGTGGTTCTTTCTGACCTGAGATGATGCATGAAAAAGAGAGAGAGCTCGCTGGACATCTCCTAAAGAAATTTAAAGCCTTACCACTGTGCCCCCTCCACCAAATTGCAGCCACTTCTGTAGTCAAATGTGGGATGTCTTTTATCACATCATCAACAGAAGGGCTTCTCCAGACCTCCCGCTTAGCTGATCCTTGACTCCTGCCTCCCACCAGTGCTGAAGTACATGGGTGACTACCCATCCAAAAGGACCCGCTCAGTCAATGAGCTGACAGACCAAATATTTGAAGGTGCCTTGAAAGCTGAGCCTCTGAAGGATGAAATCTACTGCCAGACCCTGAAGCAGCTTACGGACAACCACATCAAGTAAGAGTCGTTGGTTTTGCTTGGCCCAAAGACACTAGCCTCTGTTGGGCAAAGGAGATCTGGAGCCTAAGCATGTCTCCTCCCCTCTAGCTGAGAACCACCCACCCATGCCAAAGCACAGAGCAGTGTCCATGCCATAACTTTTTTCCTCCTGGATCTCTCCTCGTTTAGGTACAGTGAAGAGAAAGGCTGGGAGCTGCTGTGGTTGTGTACAGGCCTTTTCCCTCCAAGTAACATCCTCCTGCCCCATGTCCAGAGGTTTCTGCAGTCCCGAAAACATCACCCGTTGGCAGCAGACTGCATCCAAAGACTCCAGAAAGCCCTAAGGTACAGCACCAAAAGACCTCCTAGTCCTGACCATGCCACAGCATCCAAATATGCATTAGAAATTACAAGTAGGAGATGTTTTGGTAGTAGTTGGAGGGACACTGGAAGCTCACAGCCTTTCTCTGCATTCAGCCAAACTGAACTAAAAGGACTTTGGGTGGAGGATGTTGCTGATGCTATGGCACTTGCCTCTCCCTGTTTTGCAGGAATGGATCCAGAAAGTACCCTCCCCATCTCGTAGAAGTGGAAGCCATTCAACACAAAACCACCCAGATTTTCCACAAGGTTTACTTTCCTGATGACACCGATGAGGTAAATGGGATAGAAGGAAACTTCATTTTTGTCAGGATGGATGTCAATTTTCTTATTAAAATCCCAGAAAAGGCTACTGTTGTTTCTGATTCAGAAAAAATTCAGCCTTCCCAGAAGAGTCTGAAACAGCAGCATCAGAAAGATCCATCCTTATCTACCTTGGTGAGGCAGGATAGAAGACTGGAGCTCAGGGGTCTGATTTCCTGCAATTCACCTTCTCCAGACATGGGTGCTGAGTCAGTCTTCACTGCAAATTTTGACCCCAGGAAGAGAGAAACAGGATGTGTTCATCTCCATCCACGCCCTCAGTGGTTCACAGGCCTTGGCCATCAGTTATTTGCAGCCTCAACTGACAGATTCAGTCCACCAAACCATACCCAGCTGGGTACCAGTCCCAGGGACTGGGCTGGGAGCTGGCAAGAAGGAAACTAAAATTATTCCCCATTCTGACCTGAGATGATGCAGAAATCATAACATCTGCACTCAGGAACCTTTCATTAATCATCTTAGACATTAATAAGGCATGTAGATAAATTGAGGCTGGAGCAGATAGGCATGTCCTTGCAGGTACTGCTCTCTCATGCTACTGATTAGTCTCCCAGTGAGGTTTGCCTGCTCCTCTCTTTCATCATGCCCTTGGGCACAACTAAATTCTTGTATTTCCAAGGGAGTTTATGTGAAAAGCAGTGCACACCCATGAAGGGAAAAGGGTATTCTTCTCCAGTAGCTGTGTGTGTGCCCATGTTTTTCTGTAACGGGGTTTTACAGATCTCCTGGGATTTCTTATCACTCTGAGTATTTTTTCTATGTGACTAGTAATAAGCTGCTTTATACACACGCATCTGTGTGAGAGCCAGTAGAAGGAGGCAGAGGGGACTTCGGCACGTGTCTGTGGTCCCTTTGACCATGGCAGTCACCCAGGTGGGCTGGCCAAGTAGTGTCCCTGTGGTACAACACGCATTTGCACTGAGGGGCAGTGGCACTGAGCTCCAGGCCATTCTCTCATGGTATGTGGAACATGGGTTCTGGTGGTTCAGGCAAACGTGGCCATGCATGGGACTGGCAGAAGTTTAAGTTCCCAATAAGTTCCCAATAAGAAGTTCATGGCTGAACTTCTGCAAATTTCCTTTTCACATGTCCAGAGCCACAATCCATAAAATCACTTCTTTCGTTGGTGGTGGGCACTTACATCTTTTCACATATCTGAGCCTAGAGCTCCTCGAAGAGAGCATGAAGCAGAAATTAATCTTGAGGTAGCAGTGGTGATGATCTTCCTTTCTTTGTAGGCATTTGAGGTGGAGTCCAGCACAAAAGCCAAGGATTTCTGCCAGAACATCTCCAACAGGCTGCTCCTAAAATCTTCTGAAGGCTTCAGCCTCTTCGTCAAAATCTCTGACAAGGTGAGTGACCCACACAGAGGCTGGGGTAATGCCAAAACACTCAGTGCTTCACAGCAATCATCCCAAAGGGCTTAAAACACAAACAGGCAAAGGTCTCCTGTGTTGAGAGCAGGTGGCTTTAACGCCCGATGATAGCACTGTGGCAGCCTGCTGTGTCCTGCTGACTGAGTGATGCAGCCAGTGCCACCCTATGTGCAGGATCTCACACTAATTGTGGCCCACCGAATCCCTGTGTGATCCAGAGTGAGGCAAGAGTCACTCTTTTTTTGCCTTTGTTGTCATTTTTGTCATTTTTTGCCCAAAGAGGTCACTGCATTGCGAATTAATTGAATGTTAAAGAGCACATGGGGACTGCCAGATGGAGCCAGCCTGGTCCCCTCTGGGTAGCTGTTCCTGTGGTGCTGCATTGATCTGGGGCAAAGGAGATAGGGTCCATCAGGAGAAAGAGGTAGAAGACCCATGTTGCTGAGACGGTGTCCTGGTTTTGGCTGGTTTATAAGGATTAAGAAAAATGTGCAAGCTTAGAGCTGCCTTGGGCAACTGGAAGAAATCTACAGAGATAGTCATCAGGAAGGGAAATTAATTGCTCCAGGGAAACAGGAAGGTGCAATAAGAATTAATGGGTGGAATTAGAGCGAGTTGTTGGCAATGGCTTTCTGGCATCAGCAGTTTGTAGCAGAGAAGTCTAATTGAGACAAAGCAGTGAGCAAAAACTGCAGGAGATGGGGCAACAGCCAGCCCTGCCTGTGGCCTCTCGCTGCTTCCTCAGCCTTTGTAACCATGTGCTGTGCCCCCAGGTCATCAGTGTGCCCGAGGGCGATTTCTTCTTTGACTTTGTGAGACACCTGACGGACTGGATAAAGAAAGCAAGACCAGCGAAAGATGGTAACAGTGACTTTTCTCCCTTTGGGGTCACGCACAGCCCTCCTTGAGCCCTCCAGCCCTTTTAAAGATGGGCCACGCTGCTGTGGTTGTGCTGCCCGTGCCAGCCCTGGGGGCAAAACCTGACAGATGACCTGGCTGGTGCTCTCAGCATTGCTCTCAGATCTGCTCCCTGCTTCCTTCGCACAGGTATAGTGCCTTCCCTCACCTACCAAGTGTTCTTCATGAAAAAGCTCTGGACCAACACAACGCCTGGAAAGGATTCGATGGCAGATTCGATCTTCCACTATTACCAGGTGCTCTGGGAACCTGAGATAGCAGCAGAGACTTTGGGAGGAATTAGGGTGGAAAGACTGTGTATGTGCAGATGCATGAAGTTTTACTTTTAACAGAACAAAGTCCTGCCTTCAACAGAGAGCTATGAAGAACAGTTGGGTTGTATAGCAAGGACCAGGCTTCATGCACTGTAAGGCAACCAACTCAGCTGAGATTTGGGCCAGATGTTCTTGGGAAAGTAGCAAGAAGTGGGACACAGTAGCACTCAGCCTTAGCAGGGAGTACAAATTCACAAGCATTCTGAAGGTTTTCAGCTCCTTCATTCTTGGGCGTGAGCTGTGATGGTCCCAGCAGCCAGTCAAGAAGCTGCAGCTCTTCTGCACTTGTTTCATCTGGGAAGAAAGAGACATGTGCATGTCCCAAAGCTTTTTCATACAAGTATGCAAATACACAGATGTTCCCTGTGTCCTTGCCTGGATAAAGCAATTATCCTAATATTATCATAGCCTCTGATGCTTTGATAGTTACCTGACACATTTTCAAGCATCTTTTCGTAATGGGGGAATAGATTGAAAAAAAAATGAAAAGGAAAAATAAAGGGAGGAAAAAAAACCCATTCAATTCCAATTGTCCATTACAAGGGTTGGATTTTCAGCAATGAGGGAGGGAGAACAAGACTGTAGGTTCACACATCTGATACCTACCACAGGGACCACCCTGTAACACGAGAACGTTTCAGGCCAGAGAGGATCTTTAGACATCAAGTGTGGTCTCAGCTGAGCAGCTGCCTGTCCACCACACTTGGTACAACAACTATGAGTGTTCCTAAGGCAGAGCCTCATATCCAGGAGCTGGAGACCTCCAAAAATGTGATTTAGCACCAGAGGGTGAAGGTCTGAGGTCACCCCCTCTATTTCTGAATGGCTTTCTTCCACATACAGGAGTTACCAAAGTACCTGCGCGGCTACCACAAGTGTACACGGGAAGAGGTCCTGCAGTTGGCAGCTCTCATCTACCGGGTGAAGTTTGAGGATGACAAATCCTATTTCCCCAGCATCCCCAAGCTTCTGAAGGAGCTGGTGCCTCAGGACCTCGTCCGGCAGCTCTCTCCAGATGACTGGAAGCGGGTAAAACAGCAGCTTTAGTCATAGGTCAGGCTTGGTGGGGGGAAACCCAGCATCTCGTGTGACTTGTCTGATGTTCAACACTGAAGTCAGGTTGCCAGAAGGAGTGACCCATGGTCCCTCTTGAGCCTTAAAAGGGCCACAATCTCTCCAACAGCACCAAGAGAAGGAATTGTACATGTGTTCAGACACACACACACGTTGTGGGCTTTGTGCTGCACGTTGCTGTGACTGTAGTGGTGGATGCAGTGCTGTATGGACACATCTAGGGGATGGTCTCATGTAAAGCTTTGTTGTTGAAGGCAGACTGCTGAGCAGAAAGGCAATTCTCCCCGCTTTACACAAGGAGAGCTGTGGCACAGGTACGGACAAGTCTAGGCCATAAAGTAATGTAGATGTCTCACTGCCAAGAAACAATCTTGTAAGTCCTTTCTGTTTGCTGGGACTTGAACTTGGCCATGTGTCTAACAAGCAAATTATTGGCTTCTCTGTGTCGAAGTCCCCTCAGTCCCTTCTGCTCCCAAAATTGAAAGATCAAAATTTATAATCCCTATAATGGAGTCATCAGTACAGCTTCTAAGAAAGGACCTACTTTAGTTCCAGGCTCTGCTCCAGTGACCCACCAACACTTCTGTGAAGTGTTCATTGGAGCAGAGACTAGAATAGATGTCTCCACCTGGAAAACTTCTCCAGCTACTTTCTTGGCCCAATTAATATTTACTCATCCCAAGAAACTTGCCATCTGAGAACAGCTAATAGGCAGGAAGAACTGATCACAGGTTCACCATATGCTGTGGTTTGTTAATGAATCTCAGCGAAAGCCCAGTTACCGTGAAGCAATTATGGTTTCTGGTAGGATAGTCCGTCTTTGTAGCATGATGCTTCTTTACCTGCAAAAATCTTTGGTCCAAGGTAATGCAAACCCTCCAGCTCTGCTGTCCTCTCTGTTGCAGTCCATCGTGGCATACTACAATAAGCACGCAGGCAAAACGAGAGAAGAAGCCAAGCTTGCCTTCCTAAAGATTATCTTCAAGTGGCCTACATTTGGATCAGCATTCTTTGAAGTGAAGGTACCTGCTCTGCCTGGGGGTTCCCTGGCAGCTTTGAGACAGTATCAGAAGTCCCGTATCATGGAGGGGTTCCAGGTATGCAGGGTTGTCCCAGTGCCTGGAGTGGAACAACCCTGATAAGACAGGGAAAGGATGTAAGTCTCTCCATCAGTAAGGGGCTGAGATACTCATTTATGGCTGCCCTGTCTCTTTACAATACTGGGGCATTGTAGAGCATCAACGTATCTCAGTCCTCTTCAGGTCTATCCTCGCAGCTGTACTGCTGAGGAGGCAAGAGCCATTCTCTGTTTTGTGAAGGGAAAGGGGAACGTGTAATTTTCACACACCTGCACACACTGTGAACCCAATCCAGATCACCCATCATGGCACCAGGTTCCCATCACAGGCAGGGGAGGCCAGTAGTGATGAAGTCCAAGAACTCTGGGCACCTTATTGCAACCCCCCATACTCAGGGACCATACATTAAGCATGGTGTGGAAACATGACGCTGAAACCGTTCATGATATCTTTGAACTTAGGCACCTTAATTTCTGTCATGTTCATTAGATGGCATAGTGGATCTGAATAATATCCTGTGATTTTTCCACCCAGAGTGATTTAGCTGCCAAATGTAAATGCAAATGCTGGCAGAAGATACTGGGTGAGGAAATAGGAAAGCACCTGATTTAGCACGACGCTTCCCCTAACCAGTTCATCTCATTTCCAACAGCAAACTACAGAGCCAAATTATCCAGAAATCCTTCTAATTGCCATCAATAAGCATGGAGTGAGCCTCATTGATCCCAAAACCAAGGTAAGCAAGACTGAGGTCTTCACCAGGTGCTCCTGAGCCAACTCCCCAACCCCTTACAGGGTTAATCCCAAAGGCTGTGCTATTCCACCAGCCACATGGACCTTCCAGTAGAGCAGTCCTCCACGAGAATGGAGGATCCGCAGTCTTGCACTTCACTGCTGTTCCTGTGAGGCCATGGTATATTCTCATTTCAGCAGACATCCTTGGTCTGCTTGAAGGAAAGTTAAAGGTTGAGGCTCTCGTGTTGAGTGTGAGTCTTGTGTTCCCACCAGGATATTCTCATCACTCACCCCTTCACCAAGATCTCCAACTGGAGCAGTGGCAACACCTAC
The DNA here is from genome assembly GCF_964211835.1 of Anser anser. NCBI lineage: Eukaryota > Metazoa > Chordata > Aves > Anseriformes > Anatidae > Anser > Anser anser. Next base: position 212,232,746 of record NC_139720.1, on the reverse strand, counting down.
TTCCATATAACTATCGGCAACCTGGTGAGGGGAAGCAAGCTGCTCTGCGAGACATCCCTGGTAAGGAGTGTTAAAGATTGATGGGCACAGTTAGAAAAAATCCTGACTTTGGCAGGCTAAAATAAACTGCTTCCCATAAGCCATGTCTCAGGGATTCTCTGGACTGAAAGTGGTCTCATAGAAGACCCAACAATGTGTGTTTTTCTTTTTTTATTTTTATATTTTTTCCCCTTGATTTCAGCACTGTCTGGTTGCTATCTCCAGAACAGCTTTTCCTAGGGATGATTTAGATATTAAGTATGGGGATATGTTAAGTGTGTAAGGCCTCACCTCCTATGCATCCATGGAGAGCTTTATGGCAGCACAGAGTTCATCCAAGACTTCCCTGCCACTGCCCCCAGGGCAGTAGCACTGGACAAGCCTGTAGTAAGCAAGCAAGCAGCACTCACACCATGGCTCTGCCCAAGCAACTGGGGCTCTCATTAGGTCCATCTTCCAAGTTACAGGCAAGCCTGAGGTTCTTGGGGCATTGCCGACCCAGGAACATGGGACACTGCTCCATGTCACTGGAGTGAAAAACGTATCAAAGCAGATGTGGGCTCAGGGGGTGTCCTTTTACCAAGATCCTTTGCCCAGCTTGTACCTACTAACAGCCACAAGGAAAAAAAAAAAGAAAACAAAACACTTCTGCTTAGTCTATCTTAAACTCAAAGCATGTAGGATAAAAAGTCCTGTCCTGTTATTAATTTGGGGCGTTCACATTATTTTTGGCCATTTGAAAAATCCACTCCCCTTCCAAAGCTCCACACATCCTTAGCCTCAGCAGCCTCCTGGGAGAGACTTGCGCTGTAAATTGTGTTTGATCCTTGTGTCAGGGCCATATCACTCAAGGAGAACTGTGGAAAAAGGAAGAAGGAAAAAGAAAAAAAAAAAAGAAGGGAAAAATATACCTGGAAACATATATATAAGTTAACGACTTGTAGCAAGTGTGTTCAAGAGGCATGAGCCAGAGACCAAGCTGTGCTATAAAGGCAGGTAACATCTTCTCTCTCCTCACCAGGGCTACAAGATGGATGATCTTTTGACCTCGTACATCAGCCAGATGCTAACAGCCATGAGCAAACAGAGGAGTGCAAAGGGTAGCAAGTGAACTGCAAGAAGCCACTGGCAGGTGGCCATGGGGCTAATTCGCCAGCTGAGGGCTGTGGGGTACCCATGCAGCTGGGGGAGAACCTTTGCCTCCCAGATGTGGAAGATGAGCCGAACGCCGTCAGGGAGTTCGCTGGACTCTGACCTCGAAGGCTCCAATCCCACCTCCCCTTCGAGCGAGGATGACTATCTCTGACCCCCCGTCCTCCTTCCCCACCCTGCACCCCGACTCCACCTTAAACCTCAAAGATTTCCAGGGGACACCACCGCTCTCAGGCAGTGACTGAGCAAAGAAACTCCGGCAGGACGTTTGCCTGAACCCAACAGCTGCCATCAAAAAGGCTCTGGGAAGAGGATTTGTGTGTGTGTGCGTGTGCGTGTGGCTTGGTTTGGTTTGTGTTTTTATTTTAAGTAAAGAGAGAGCTATTGAGATGCTAACGGCTTTTGGTGAGCTTATGGGCATTTCAGGTTTGAAGAGGAGTAGCAGAGCCCCAGTCCATGCTGGAAAGGTGTCTGATGAACACTGCGGGGCTTGTTTTTTGACATCACAGAAGAATACACCGTGTTCTTAAGGACAGGAAGAAAAAGCAGGCTGGGAGGAGCACATTTTAACCAGGAATCAGAACAAACAAACCACTGATCGAACAGGCTAGAGTACTGAAGTGCTGTCCGTGCAATGCTGGAAATATTTAAAGAACAAATTTTAAAGTTCTGTTTCTTCTTCTATTTATTTTTTAAAATATTAAAAAGAAAAAAAAATATCCCGCAATTTGCGCTGGTATCTGGACGATGACTCAGGGCTGAGGGCGACCTGCAGGACAATTCCTCGCCCTAGGATCCCCCTGGCACCGTGACAGCCAGTGACTGGGGCACATCTTCCCCAACCTAAGGGCTCAGCTGGAAGTGAAGCTCAGAAGATGTCATCTCCTTTTGCCCCCCTTGTGTCCAGACAAATTAACCCTGGGAGGATCTTTACTGCAAGCTTCAACGTGGACGTAGGGATTTCGAAGTTCCTGCTCTTGGAAGATTGTGGCCAAGCCCATGTGCAGAAAGGGCTCTGATCTAAACACGGACTTGGCCATCACAGCTGGAAAAAACTTAATGATTTTGTTGTGCTTTTGTGTGTGTTGCTGTATAAAAGGGCTCTCTGCCAGTCCCGGTTGGAGCCTGAAGCACTCTCAGAGAGCACAGGCCCATGATTTCAGAGGGTTTTTCTCCATCTTTGGTTGGCCCTGCCGATCTGCTGGCTGGTTGTCCCATTGTCCACCCAGCACCACGCAGTGTGGAGCAGCTCCTTTGGACCAGAGCTGGGACCTGCCGGCAGAGAGGAGGCTAAAGGCATGTCGCGTCTGGGGGGAGGTAGGGGAAGGAGCATGGGGTGCCTTTCCAAAATCCAGGCTTCAGAGGAGCACGTTCCTGGGCAGGTGGCATCAGGAGGGGTGAGAAGTGTCTGCTGAGAGCTGATGTTGGTGTCACTAACCAGTTAAGCTCAAGTAACCCTTGCTGGGCTTACTGGGCTCAGTCTCCCAGCGCTGTGGCACCAGGAGCACTACCTGCCAGGCCACCAGGAGCACGGCATCTGACGGGGATACAGCAGTGGCTTTGGACCTCGGTCTCTCCACCAAAGCAAACAAAATGCTGCTTGGAGACGTCCACCAGCCAGCCAGGGCTGCTAGGAGATCCCCCTTACCACCACGACGAGCCTCCAGCCACCCCTGCCGCCCACAACACGCTCAGTAGACGATGCAGCCTAGCAATGTTCTCCAGTGCTGGTCTGGGCCAGCTTTCCCCCACCGCCACCCTCGTCCCTTCGTTCACAGCTCTGTTGGCCTCCCGTGCACCCCACCATTTAGGGGGTGCTGGGACTCTTGTGTGCGTGTGCCTGTGTGTCATATGTATTAGCATCTGCTGGCCTCTTTGTATTCACACCGAGCAATGTAACACGAAAAAAAACGTATGTCCAAGTGAAATATTCTCATTAAAAGGCATAAAGTGGCTTGCGGGAGGCTGTCCTGCACTGTGCGGTCGTGGTGGTGGCTCCACGGGTGGGATCAGGGCCCCCAGGTCCTCAGCAGGGAGAGGACTTCTGGTGGAACGGGGCTCCTGGTGAGAATATCCGGCAAGGGGGAGCGAACCGTCAGTGGACACAAAAATTAAGAAAATTAAGAAGGGGGGTAGGGAGCTAACACCATCATTAGGATCCTTTCTGCACGCTTCATAGATCTGGAGCTGCTCTACACCAATCCTTTTGCCCTTTTCCAAGGGAAGCTACTGCTTTTTCGCACATCTAGCCTCCAAAATACCTCAAAATTGCAAGCTTAGAAAATTTGAGTGCTTTTCAGCACAGTTAACTTTGAAACCCTGTACTTCCCTTTCACCTTTTATTTGTGATGATATGTTTAATCAGCAAAAACACACCTCTGAATGATGATGATCTGAATGCCACGTTCTTCCCCTTTCCCAATCCCCTAGAATAAGAACAAAACAGGATTGGAGAGCCAAACTGTATTTAAAACATCACCTAAAATTTACAAAAGAAAAAAAAAAAAAGTTTTTATTATCTGTTCAAGTAGAAATGTATGGCTTAAACCTGGAGATGTTCACATCTCCCTTGCAGAACAAGGCATGGAATTCCTTCCCTGTATGTGCCAGCAGCCACCGGGAGAAATGAAAATCGGAATAAATCCCAGGATGCAGAGCAGGTAACAAAGACCTTCCCAAGGGAAAAGCAAACAGGACACCTCGTGGAACCAGTTCACACCCAGCTCGATGAAGAAGTGTTGTGCTCCTGGTTACTGTCCCGGTAGTCACATGGCCAAGGCACCAAGAAATCCTTTAGCATCTGTGGAAAATACTCCCTCACCCACAGCCAGGGTGAAGTCTGTCCCATTGGGGTTTACGGCAGGACTAGAGGAGGGGAAAGGAAAACCTAAGCTGTCCCTGCCTGTGTTATGGAGAGGCACAGACCCTGGTGAACCATCCAGCAGCACTTGACCGTCGTGGTGGGGCTGGGGAGCTCCTGGGGCTGGAGCAGACCTGAGAGGAGGAAGGGAGTGTGTGGACAGGAGACTGGAGAGATGTGGACAACCAAGGGCAAGGAGGACCAGAGGGTGCTCGGGTGTTTGCAGCGAAGATAAAAACAAAGCTGCACAAACAGAGGGCTTACACACTGCAGGAGGGCTTACAGGATGAGGTACAGTGGTCTCAGAGGGAAATGGTGGTTCCTACACGAATCCTGCCAGGGAGGTTTAATCCTTTCACCGTGGTGCACAGCTTCGTCATGGACGCAGCCCCATCTGTGCTCCTTTACACCCCAGGGATCCCTGCCAGGCATGGGACTGAGAGGAAAGCAACAGGAGAACAAGGTCAGTGCTCATCTCCATCGGGGTCGTGGTGGCAAATGGCTGCCCCTCGCCAGGCAGGCTGCTGTTTGCACCTCAGCAAGGGGCAGCAGGGCAGGCTTTGCTCTCCGATCCTCCGCGAGATGGCAGGTCTGCACCTCCTCCTTGCCCGCGTCAGGCCACGACAGCAGGCATGTTGCTGAGCTCTGCAACAGAAGACAAGCAGTGAGCTATTGACACACCTCCAGCTATTTTGCCAGCAGTCACAAGCAAACAGCTTGGCCAAAAAAAATCCTGCAGCCCAGGTTGGGTCATTTTGTCTGCTCCTTTAGTCCAGAAATCTGGCGCATGGGGGTATCCCCAACAGACCCCACCTTGCCGTGGAGATCTGAGAGTGCTCAGTGCCCTTCTGTTCTTTTTTCACAGCATCCCAGAGTAAAGCAGGTCAGAGGGGACCTCTGGAGCTCTCTGGTCCAACCTCTGCTTGAAGCAGAGCTCAAGGTTGCTCATGGCTTTGATGAAAAGTGATGTTCATCACTGGGGAGGAACCACAGCACTGCACCCATGCTGAGATAACCCATCCATCCTTCACCACGACATGGGCGTGACAGAGGTGACCCCGAGCAGGATCCATCTCCTGCCCCCCCTCACCCCGCTCACCTGTCCTGAACTTGTTGTAGGTGCCGCTCTCCAGCATCGAGCCACCATCGTGGGCACAGCAGGAGAAACTCCGCTCTCGCCACCTGCCAGGGGCAAAGTGCTTGGATCAGGCCACTGCTTGCTGTGGTTCGCCCCGCAGCTCCCTGGAGCCCCGATCACCCTTTTTCTACTTTGTCAGGGCAGGACCTGGCCTGGCACCTGAGGGTTTGCTCAAGTTTTTAGTGAGAAGGGATCCTGATGCACAGCTGTGATGTCTAAGTGTCCACGTTTCACGTGTAAAACAGCATTTTGAAGGCGCCTTTTTGACTAATCCCTCTCCAGCCTTCCAAAGCAAAAGTATAGCTGTCTCTCCTTTTCCACACCAAAGCACTCCACATAACCAGGCCATGCTTATAAGCAAGCCAGGCTGCTCACCCAGGATCTTCCTGATCTTTCCCCCTGCTGTGACCCGCAGCAGAGCTGTGCTCCCAGCACCCCTGCAGAAAACAGCCCCGAGCTGGCTGGTCTGGTCCCTCCACCCACCCACAGGCAGGTGAAGAGCTGAGCCCAGCACCTCCTGCTGTAGGAGCACAGCCTGGCTTCTGATCCAACCACGGCAGAGCTGAGCATCCAGCAGCCTGACCCCAGTTTCTCCGTTATTAAACATAGATAATGTCTTGGACAGCACAGAAAGAAAGAAAATAGTGTCTGTGACACTCAGGTATTTCTGGGTATATTTCATATTTCAGATAGTTCGTCTGGGAGGATGGATTCCTCAGTGACTCTGATATATGCAGACAGAGACATGAGGTGCACAAATATTAACAATGAGAGCTCTCCTCCTAAGTTACATCCAATGTCCAAATAATCTAAATAGTAAAAAATAGAAAAATCAGTTTGTTTTCCAGCTTTGATAACTGGATTCTGCTGCTACTCTAAACACACCAAGTCTGCACTGAATCCTTTGGGTAGGTGATGTCTGAGTTACCAAAAGGAAAGGGAAATATATAGCAAGCAGGAGCAGTGCAGAGGTTTTTGGAGACTTTAAGGCCTTTTTTTTTTTTTTTTCTAATTCTTGAAGAGGAAGATGTCCTCTAGAGCAGTTTTAACCCTTCAGGTCACTGAAAGCATCCCTTCATTCCTCCAAGGGGGACAACAGATGAGGCTAGCACGGCCACTAGCAGCTCAGTAGTTACCAGTGCAGAGCGAAGATGAGTGAGATGAGGAGCACAGAGGCCAGGTCCGTCAGGATCCACATGATGTTGTACTGCTGCGGCGTCTGGAAGGGAACAACAGAGGACGTGTCCAACACCAAGGACCCCGAAATACGCAAGAAAGCTGCTCTAGCTCCTCCTTGCTTCTTGATCCTAGCAATTCAGCTCCCTGGTGTGCATGTGAAGTAATATCCTTACGGTGTTTAAGGTATTTGGTGGCATTTTAAAGAGGTCACCTGCCAGTGGGTGTTGGTGCAAAATCATCGGTCTCAATAAGGACAAGTCCGCTGGGTGGCCAAGGAGACTGGACCACATCACAGTAAATACAACAGGGACTTGTTTGGACAGGCAGGCCCTGTAGTTTCCTTTGCTTCCCTATGACATTAATATCAACAGATGGCATTTGGCTGCCCCTGGAAAAACTGTACTTAAGTGAAAACCAGAGAGGGGCTGGGTTGGCTCCTGCTTCAAGTCCAAGAGCATCTGAAGATTTGTCCTCACATCAGACCACTCCCGCCCTCAGAATGGACTGAAATGATGCGGTTTTCTGGGTGGGAGATGGAAGCACTGTAAAATCTACTTCAAGAGTGTGAAACCAGTCATTCAGAGTGGTAACCTGAATGCAGGGACTCTGGTGAGACCAGTGACCCAGGTGCTCCGTAGCCCTATAGGTTGTCAAAGGCACAGTAGAGGGCAGACAAGCAATGTGAAAAGTTCCTCACAGCAGGGTTTTTTTTTTTTTTTTTCCCTTTGGGCTTGTGACAACAGACCAAGTTGAGAAGGAATGTAGGCGTTCCTGGGATTTAGGAACTTTTGACAGCAATAAGGTTCTTTAGAAGCTTAGAGATTGAAATCCTCATGCGATATCCACATGTACCCTCAAAGGCCCCTTCCTTTAACCCTAGACAAGTTTCAGTATGACTTATTTTCCCTCATGTCAGGCCTGAGTCTCCAAGTCCAGCCAACCAGGGTTCTTCTCCATGGACCAAAAAGAACCAGGAAATGAGGGTGATGATACCTGGTATGGCTCAGAGGAATGAGGTAAACCAGGTTCATGTTAAGTCCGTCTGCATGCAGAGGGACTTTATTCATGCACAAATCAGCCCATGGTCTCTAAAGGTAGCCATGAATATCTGCCCCCCATTTTGTACCCCGGGAACAAGGGAGGATCACTGCTTACCATGAGGAAGAGGGGCTGGCTGAGATTCTTCAGCGTGTGGACAGCATTAGTGGTCACAGAGTGTGCCCCCGAGCACCACGCCAGGGAGAAGAGCCACGGCTCGTTGATCACATAGAGGTTGGTGGTGATGTTTGCCTCAGCGTATTTCCTTTAAAAGACCAAGAGGCAATTGCCTTCATTAAGGAAAGCAAGGAGGTTAGTACTTCCTTTGGGCTGAATCAAGGAGAGCTGGCAATTCTGTATGGCAATTCTGTCCTAACTTGTTATAGGACGTAGGTCAGGAACAGAAAGGAAGCCCAACCAGCCAATAATCGGTTGATAATATCTAATTCCAACCCCTACATGGGCAGGGACACCTCCTGCTAGGTCAGGTTGTCCAGAGCCCCTTCCAACCGGCCTTGGGCACCGCCAGGGCTGGGGCACCCCCAGCTCCTCTGGGCAGCCTGGGCCAGGGCCTCAGCGCCCTCAGAGGGAAGAATTTCTTCCCAACGCCTCCCCGAAGCCTCCCCCCTGCCAGGCTCCAGCCGGTGCCCCTCGTCCTGTCCCCCCAGCCCTGACAAAGAGTCCCTCCCCAGCTTCCCTGCCCCCCCTGCAGGCCCTGGCAGGCCGCTGGCAGCTCTCCCCGGGGCCTTCTCTTCCCCAGGCCCACCACCCCCAGCTCTCTCAGCCTGGCACCACAGCAGAGCTGCTCCAGCCCCTGAGCATCCTCGCGGCCTCCTCCGGGCCCGCTCCAGCAGCTCCGTGTCCTTGTGCTGGGCCCAGAGCTGAACGCAGCGCTGCAGGGGGGGCCTCCCGAGAGCGGGGCCCAGGGGGACAATCCAGCTGGGGGCTGCCAGCTCATATTCAGTATTCCACCTAAAAATGCATTTGTCATCTCCCAATAGTGTGTTTAAAATAATCTTCAAGGTCATTATTCACATTTCTTATGTTTGCAGCAACAGCTGGCCATCTGTGATGTCCTTATAAGTTACTGAAATTTAATATGAAGTGATACCATTTCTCTGTATAACTCTAAGGGAATGTATCATCAGTATGAGTATTTGTAAATTTATCTATAGTCTGCCCAGGATTTACCCAGATTTACCCAGATGGATCTACCTAGCATTTTAAATGTTGGGAAAATTATCATTAAGAAAACATGGACATTATTATTATCCAAAGGGCTAAACGTTTTCTTATACTTGTTTTTAATTATTTTTCAATGCTTTTGAGCATGGGAAAGAACAAAAAATCCTGTTTACAAAAGGAGAGCTGGATAGGTAAGACATTTCATATGTGTTTTTAAAAATATCTGTTTATGTAAGACAACCATTTTGGAGAATCCTTCAATAAATGTGGAGCTTTCCATTGGAGAGATTACACTGTTAGTGTGTCCCAAGCAACAGAGTACTGGTAGCAACAGAGACAATAATGAAGTCTCCAAAATACCATCTACAAGAGTGTTGTGTTCTCTCACCACAGCATTATGCACTCACACCGATGTTTGTGGAGGCCATAGGAGGTTAAATAGTTGTTTGTTCATTCTCTATGGTTCATTATTAGCAATACTGAGGATGGCATGTGTAGAAACCTGGAGACACCTGCATCCTTCTAGTCAGAAAATCCTTAGATCCCAGTGAAGTAGATATGGACTTGGACAAGGAGGGGTGCTACCCTCCTTGCTACGTATGCTACCTCTTGGCCCTACACGGGGTATACAGTAGGAATGAAATAAAGTCCTTCAACTCCAAAATGTAACAGGGTTGGCCACAACCTAAAAGAGCTCTTGCCAAAAATGGTGTAGATCCTAGAGCTGGTCACCGGAGGGAGGCATTGCCACACACATGAAGCAAATATCCTCTAGACAACAGCACTTCGGGCTGAAACTGCAACCTACCGGATATCTTCACTGGACATTTCAGTGTAGGCCAGATTGAGTTTGACAATATTGTCCATCAATAGGTCTTCAACTGGGCCAGCCTACCAGATTGGGTCTAATCCCAGACTCATTGAGGATGACTTCCAGGGTTCTGTTGATCCACGAGTACCTGTAAGGATGTTTCTCTGGAGGGCGGTAGAGATCAAATATAACAAGTTTATTCTGACTGTCTGCAAGGCGCAAGAAATTACTTAGCTTGTAAATTGACTGATTCATTGCCTGGTTTTGATCTGCCCTTGACAGTGAGCCCATGCATGAAAAGGGTTTGTCCTAGAAACAAACAGATGTAAAAAGGAAATCAGTCAGCCAGTCATATCTAGGAGCAAGCTGCATGCAAACATTTCATACCTCTGTAAGCGAAAAAGTTTGGCATCAACCCTCAGTAGGTGAGGATATTCTATTCTGCTTAGCTCTTCTACCTGAGAAACATGGATAATTAACCCAGATGACACTGCTTCTGGGACATAAATTGTGTAGCTAGCTCTGCTGTTCTTCTCTGTCCCATCACGTAAACCGTATTACACACAGCACCTTGCACAAGTACCTGTTTTCTTCTTTCTCCAGACCATCTGTTCTGCTGCTGCCATGATAAGGAGCTACAAGAACACCCACCAGCCAAACAAAATAGGTCTCCTAGGCCTAAAGGCCAAAAGGACAAAGCAAGGAGACCCCCAACTGAATGACTTCTACCAACTAAGTGTGGGCTCAACCAAAAGTTTCTCTCCTAACTTTCATACTAATAAGCTGTAGCCAGCCAGTGTCTCTTCTACAACATCACAGTCATTTATGGTGCTTGCCTTAAGGAACCATGCTCCAGCATTCAACTCCTTCAGGGTATCCCAGGAGAACAAGGCTGCATTTTGAGCAGTGTCGTTGGGATAGACCTCCCTGATGTTGGTTGTCCTCCTCAGGCTGCTGTCATGCATGAGGAAAGGAACTCCGTCGTAGCTGTTGGAGAGCAAGAATTCAGGTCACCTGGAGTGGAGATCATTCATGGCACAAGCAGAGTCAAACCAGGTGAGAACAACGTGTGGGCCACCATGAATGCAGCAGTACAGCCTCCCTTAGAGCAGAGGGTAGGGTAGGAAAGAAGGCTGACACTCAAGATACCAAACTGTTTCAAGCTTAAATATTTCTGGGTGACCTTGGTGAAGCTGTACCTCACTGTGACTCATTTTTCTCAGGGGCAAAGTGGAGATGGTGGCATTTATGCCTGCCAGCCCCTAAAAGAAAATGGGTAGTAACTTGTGGCCAAAGGCTCTTTTTGCTGACACCAAAGTGCTTCTACAGGTTTCAGAGGACTGAAGTTTAAATGGATAGAAAGGCAAAATTCTCTTTTATAGAAAGGTCTTTATTAATAGAACACCTAAGTATTAGTATTTTAGTTACTTAGTGCCTGGAAACTGCTCATCCTGCCCAGTAGGTTAGAAGGTCATGGCAAGGAGTCCCATACACAAAGGTAATTAAAGGTCTAATAATTATATCAATGATGGCACAGGTCTAAATACAATTTTCTGGTGGTTTCTAGGCCTGATAAGACCTTCAGTGAGGCCTGGAAGTCAGACTACAGTAGGAACTTGTCTCTGTATGTTGCAAAAGTATTTAAAATATACTGTAGAAATAATGACTGTTAGATAAGAGCTTATTGAGAAGAGCCATGTCCCACAGCCCTTAGCATCATGCAGCAGCTGAGGGACCCTGTCCCAGCCGTTGGCAGAACCAAATTGCCCAAAATTACATGGCTCCAAAGGCAACTCTTAGAAGAAGTATCTGCTTTGGGAAGTGTGATGTTTTTCCCTTACCTAATGGTGACATCTGTTTCAAGACCATCCCCACCATGTTCAATTGTCTTCTGAAATGACATCTCAGTGTTTTCTGGTGCCAGCTGGGGAAAAAAAATGGGCCATGAGCAGACTGGCTTTAGACACACTCTGGAGGACTCTGTAAATACTTTCTGTCTCCTTGTAACGCCTGTTTTGTATTAAAGGACCACCATTATCTTGTTAAAGTCTCCCGTTTGCTTTCTTCCACCTTAGCCACCAAACCCACCATGTCCCTCAGGGTTCCCTGTTAGCAAACCCACAGAGCGATCATTTGGCACACAGTTCCAAACGGAAATGTCTCCCTTTCCACCCTCCATTGATTTCTTGGGGGGAAAAAATGATGATGATGAAGGCAACAGCACACAGGATGAGGAAATGATGTAAAATAGCTTCTCCAAACCTACCATCGGTGCTCCGCGGTGTCCAGTGAGGGCTGGCTTTGGTCCAAGTGTCCCCTCCTCTCTGATGCAAGGAGAGTACATCCCCAGAGGTATCAAGAAAAGAAAGAGAAGGATAGCCAGGTATGGACCAACAATTACCACCTGAACAACTGCAAAAATTTGAAGGAGGAATGCTAGAGTTAATCCATTTGGTAGCACAGCGTTTGCCTTGCAGCTTGACTTTTAATACAGCCCTCCAGCTAAGTAACTGTTGGGCTTTGTCCCATCCCATTTTCCATCCCTTCTTCCCCTAATTTTCACCATCTGTCCAAACAATACAGTCCAGGACAAAGAAGGATTTGGGCTGTTTAGGCTAGGATTGCAAGTTTTGTGCTGCAATTGCATCTCACTATGCCTTCCAGCAAGACACAGCCTTCATTTCTTTTTCATTGGAGATGATGCAATGCAATTTCCCCCACCTGTAGAGGAATGATCCTCAACAGAAGGATGCTTTTTTTTTTTTTTTCTTACTCAAATAAGAGCAGGCAACATTTTAAAGTTTCATTCCCCTCCAGGTGAATGCTTCCCTGGTTCCTTCAGACTGCTGTCAGTGGCTTTCTGTATGTGACATGCAGTCTCCTACTGACACTGACTGCATGGGTACTGCATCTCAGAAACCTGCCAAGTCATTACCTATGGTCTCTGGAGTCTGTTGACATATTACTCAAGAGTCCCAGTGGGCAACCTTCACCTCAGAGAATGAAACAGTTCCTCTGAGAAGCACCTGTGCACCAAAATTCCTTATTTAGGTGGGTACCACCACCCCTCTGCACACTGTATTAGTGGCTCTGAAAGAACTTGGGGTTACACCAAGTCAATGTATGGAGTTGAGTGACCATTAGGCACAGTGGGTTGTAAAGTCTTGGGTCCCAACATGTTCCTCCCTACCCCCAGCTGCAGTTAAATGTAGAGAAATTCCTAGGTAGGAAACAAAATGCTCCCACCAGCACATTCTGTCTGAAGTCAATGGTTTCTGTTACAACTCAACATCTGCAGATGGGTGTCATGTAGACAACACTGGATATATGGAGAAACTGGGTCAGAGAAAAAGAGCCAGAGCCAGGCTCTTCTGCAGTTGTTCTTGACTCCTTGCCCTTACACTTCCTGGAGCTCTCAAAGGGATAACACCAGGAAAGGAAAGCAAAATTCCTTAACAACCAATCTGAAAGCTCTTTTCCCCATCCTATCTGGCTTCTCCTAAGATCCTCTAGTATGGACTGACTTTCTGAGACAGTGAAACTGAGCATAGCAATTTCGGACACTGGTTGCTCTCTCCTGCAAAATTCTGACCAAATTTTCACGCATGATCTAGAACTTGGGGACTTTTGCTAATCTCCTTATCTTTAGGGCTTGTCACTACCTTGGTATACACCAAAACTTTGCAAGGTAGCATGCAAATCACTAACAAGTATGGACAGGCCCGAGACAGTGCATAGGCTAAGCCCCAGCCCTGCTAATTTCTCTGGAATACTCAAAAACTAAAATTCAACTCTAGCTGGAATGTGGATGTGGGAGGAAACGGCTCCTGCACGCTTGATTTTCCACACTGATATGTGTCTTTTGTCATACAGGGAGCAGGAAGCAGAGCTACTGTACCTTTCTTATCTGCTCTGATGGCATACAGAGCCATGGGCCAGGAGAGGAGGACCATGATAGTTATTGCCCCTATGTGGAGATAGGGGGCTGTGATCTGGAAAGGAGAAAAAAGGATTTTATTCAAAGGATGAAGTGTCGATACAGACAGAAACAAGCCCCAACACAGCTGCAGCCTCCCACATAGATGGGCTCCTGCTGTGGACATCAGCAGTTTATCTTCTCTCCCACACCCAGGTTGGATCCACAAAACACCTCCTGAGTCAGGGCAGAGAGATGTGCCTGGCTGGTTCCCCGCACTGAGGAGTGCTCCTCACTTCAGTATAAAGCTCTCCTTTCCTCTCAACCAGCCAAAAGGGACAAGTCTGTCCTTGTCCAGGATGGTTTGGCAAACAATCACCTTTACTACTACGTCATAACCTGTGAACATCTTCCAGAGAGCACCAGTTTTAATCCAATCTAATCCAGTCCAATCTTATCCATGTAACAGTCATCTCCACTGCAACTAAATCATCAATCTAATGTCAACAAACCGGAATTTCCTCAGCCTTTCCTACCGCTTGGCCAACTCTCTAAAATGTAAGGGTTGAAGAAAAGCAGAAGTCATTGAGAGATGTCATTGTGTGTGAGAACGTCTGCCCTGGATACCTGATCCCAACTTCTTTTGACCAGAAGCAGGATGCAGTTGCATAAACAAAGGTGCCACCTGAGATGCCCAGGATATTTGAGATAGTTATGCAGGGCTAGTGGACAGAACACAGGATCTGCTAAAGACTGGTGTCCTTTGGGAACAGCAGCTGAAGCATCTCAAAGGGCATGAACACCCAAAATAAACCACACCTGTGGGAAACCCAAAAGATTTTGTGTCTCCTTCTCCCCATCCTCCTCCCCTAGAGTCTGAAAAGGGGAGGAGAAGCTGACACTTTCTCTTTACCTTTGCCAGTGCATTAGCCCTGATTCCCTTCCTCAGGGAATGAAGTTCTTCTGGGTCGCAGGAGACTGAAATTGGGCTAATGCTAAAAGCTGCTGAGCTGGCATGAGCTGAGTAGGGAGTGAGTTCTCACTCCAGTAACCCCACCAGCCAAACGGATCTGATTTACCTGCCCTCAGCACCTGCTAATTAACAGTGCACTTAAAACAAGTTTGCCAAAAAAAAGGGAAAAAAAGATACGACTTCCCCAAAGGAGACATGTTATATCAAACAAATAGCTTGATACCAAACCTCAGGTCTTGGCTTCCTTCCTTCCTACGGGAAATGTTAAGTCTTAATAAAAGTCTATGCAAAACTGCACAGACTGCCAGGAAAACCCATGTGAAAAACATTTACCATATGGAATATTTTCCACTGATTGCCACACAATACTTCAAGAAACCAGTTGCTTTTTTCAAAGAACCTCCTTTCAAACAAACCTCTTACCTGGAATGAGAGGCGGACTGTTTTCCACTGATCTCCCCAGAGTACAGATAATATGAAGAGGGCTGTGATAGAGAAGCCCAGGACAAGAAAAGTCCCAATCTGGGGAGATACAAAGGACATTAATAAGCTTTGGTATTTCTGCATAGGGTGTGCAATCTATTTGCCTAACAGGCTTCTTTAATCAGCTTGGACTCAATACATTCGGGATGCACAAGCTTGGCTGTGCCACTTCATAGACAAAGAGATCTAATGGGACTAAAACCAGACCCACAGTGCTATAAATTGGATTTTCTGTATGGCAAAACTGATTTTACAAGTTAAGTACCTAACCTGAGTCAGCCCTCAAGGCTCCCTCTCTAGTCACGGGAGAAAGAGAGGAATTTACAGAGGTGATCCATTTCCACTTGCTTTATGATAAGGGATGCCTCTCTCTGTCTGTTGATGCAGATGGAGCCTAGATGAACAACTATCGTTAAATTCTGTAGTTGGCTGAACTCAGAAACACCAAGTTAAACCCAAAAGAGACATCAGCACAGCTTCCTTATGCTGAGTTGCTTTGGAAGAGGCTTCAGCAACTGCAAACTTTTCTGTAGTTCAGAAATAAGAATTTAATCTTTAACTAAAAGAAAAGTGAAGGGGTAGCTCATTCTGTGCTGTGGCTTCTTGCCCAGGTTGGTACCAAGCAGTTATGATGGCAGGCTCTTCCTGGAACCTTATTTGTCTGCTGAGAACTAAACACAAGTAGAAACTGGAACCAAGGCCCTAACTAGTCTTCAGGGAGATCCTACAGATCAGCATCCTAATAATCAGCCCCTAATCTCTTCCACATAGGGACGCAGTGTTGGTATTTTCCACAAATTGCTCTACAGCTTTCTGGATCTTCTGGAAGCCCATTTTTGATAGTAAAATTGATCGTTTCCACTGTGTAAATGAAGAAACAGAGGATGGAGTATTCTGACATTCAACTATTCCCCTTCACAGCAAGATTTGCAATCTTATTACGCTTTCCCCTAAGCTTCATGGCTTATTTTTTAAAAGCCTCACCTGGCTTTCAAGAAGTTCTTAAGAAAGGTGGTTTCTAAAGCATCATTTTGCAGCAACAGCTCCCTGAGGAGTTGTTTCTATGCCTTCCAAACTCCACGTGGCTTTTCCAAAACCACCCCAAGACGAAAAGACACGGGGCACCAGGATGCCTTGGAAAAGCCAGGTTTCTGTTCTGCAGAGGAAGCAGCCACTGTTTTTAAAGCTGTTGGGTCCTGCTACAGGGACTTACGCTGTGCTCCTCATGGAAACTTTGCCTTTGTCTACATGCAACCACATGTAGGCATGTCAAATGCAGACATCCTCACCTCAGTGAGTCACCACGGGCTCCTTTTAGAGCCAGTGGGGAAAAAAGGTACTTTAGGTGTGATTCATCTCATCTCAATTTAAGTGTCTATGACCAGCTGGATGATTTGCATCCTCGGAGGGTTCATTTCCCGCATCTGACTGCACAGGGAGCTTGGGGTGATTAGCTCACTTGGAGATATCATTAGTACGGATATTTAAAGCCTCCTAAGATTAACCTCCTCCCTCTCTCCTATGATCTAAGCTGTTTTGCATGCAGGGAAACACCACAGGCTGATGGTTTAAAGCATGGTTAGGGTTACCAGAAAACCCTCTCCCCACCTTGTGACTCCAGTGCAGGTACAGCTGCTGACCTTCTGCAAGCAAACACATCGCTAGGACCTGGGAAAGCAAGAAGAGATTGTTTGCATCCTGGTACAAAATGACAAAATGAGGCATTTCTGGAATTATTTTTGTATAGGGAAGTCACTTTACTCTAGACCTTTGTGCACAATGGCAAGGCAGGACAGGTGGATGGAGAGAAGCGGTTATTGCTACAGTAAATATGTTCCTGAAATGGCCAAGCACTCACCAAAACTGCCTTGTAGGGTCAAAACCTTCTCATGGGTGACAGATAGTTGAGCATTTTGGGGTACACACTTTGTGACTGCACTCTGATATATAGAATATGGCCTGGGCCAGCAGCCATGACATGAAAAATAGAGCAGCAACCTTACTTTTTTTCTATGTATTTGTTGTCACTAAAGGCACATCATCCATGGGGGACAGCTCAGGGAATAAAAGTCTCAAAAAAAAACCAAAAACACAAAACAAACAAACAAACAGAAAAACAGAGCAGAGAGCAAAGGAAAGCACACAGTGACAGTAATTGCAAGAAATGCAAGAAATGCACATCTCAGAACGTGGAAAACTGCCTTGGAGATTCAAAACCTCTGGTTTGTATTAGGTTAATTTTTAATTCCCAGCTGTGGCCCTATGGCTGGTGTGCTCCTTTCCCTGCTGGCAGGTTGGAGCCCTTGGGGATCAGGGTCCCTTAAGGACAGCAAAAACCCCAGCCAGGGCAGGGGACAACCTGAGATGCCCTGAACACCAAGTAAAGGATGAGGAAAACCAGTCCGTGGCTCTTCTGGAGACTAGCTTCAGGTTGTCACAGACAACTGATGAACCTGATGACAAGTTTCACCAGCCCAGATGCCTTGCTGCTGTGCAAACACGTGGGTCTATGCTCAGGTGCATGGAGCAAGCTTCCCAACAAGTGTAAGGGACGGTCTGGGAACCAGTATCACCAGATATGAGGGTTTAGAGAAAAAACATCTGTTAGCAGTCCTCAGTGCTCCACTGAGATGATAATTTATGATCCAGGTCCTTGCAGACTGTAACACAGTGGGACTGTGTGAAAGCAGGACAAAGAGATTTAGGGCAATAATGTGTTGGGAAGGGGAGCTGTTCTCCTGAAACCCAACTATAAAGGAATGTAAGGTGATTCTGACCCAGCTACAAATACCCTCTCTTTCCAGGATGATGCTGATTTGAGGCAAGATAAGCTCAGCAGAGAATACAGATCAGCCTTTAAGGGCTACTTGACATGTCAGCCTCCTTTAATTGAATCCTACACCCAGGACATGATGAGTAACCGCGGGAGCAGTTCACGGAGAACTGAATTACTGCTGAAGATCTTAAACCAGGCACATTTAAATAAGCCATTTTAGAAAAATGAAGGGAAAAGACACTTTCAAAATCTCCCCTTTTCTTCAAGCAATGTTACAAAGACTTGGTCCATGCCTAAGGTGCATCCAAACGCCTACTTCAGAGGCCGTGCTCAACTAGACTCTCCCCTGCTACTCCTGTGTAACTTTCCTACAAAAGATGCAGCATATTTGGGGATGCCATTGGAGGAAAAGCTCATTTTTATGGATAGAGGTAACGGCTCATTACCAGCTTACAAGAAGAATAATCACCAAGTTTCATCCTCGGATGGTGAAGGAGGAACTCTTGCAGTTGCTCCACTGGTCACTGGAGGAGAACACGTCTTGATGGACCGGTGAGATGATGTGATGTGGACAAGATCTGTCCTCTGTGTGCTCTGGCTCCTCAAAAGCTGCCTCAGGACCTGTCTGATCTGCTCTTCCATGGAGAGCAGCTGTGTTTAGCAGTGTCTCACACGGTTCCACCTACAGCAAGACTTCTTCAGGCCAAAGGACAACCACCACCAGCAGGTCTGGCTCCTCCAAACTGCTCCTACACATACCCTGGGATTCACTGCAATGGGGGCTTGACAGCACAAGCCAGGTTTCTACATTCACTTTCTGGCAAAAAAAAAATGCAGGCTTTCAGAGCTTCCATGATACCCCAGTCTCTCAGGGATGAAGGCTTGAGGTCACTCTTTGGGCTTCAGTGCCAATGTACAATTTTGAGTCCTCTTCTTAGCGTATGAATGCAGAGGCCCCAGCACATCTGAACCCCTTTACATTATACAGTCAGGAGTTACCTCCCCAAAACCCCTTGGAATGAATGTGTTTAACTGCAGAGAGGCAAATATCATCTTCTGTGTTTGAAAGACTGAACAAGAAAGTATTTTTCTTCTCCCCTGAGCCTGAACTGTCCTACAACAAGACCCCGCAGCTTAACCTTTTAGCTCTAATGGGGATGAGAAGATTGCCTTGGGAGTGATAACAATTAAATTAATTGAAACTGATTGTCTGAAGAAAATTACACTGATGCATGCAGGCGGAGAGAGCCTTTGCACAGACAGCAAGTGCTTTGTTGTGCAGCACTTTGTTCAGCCACTGGTGGCTGCTGGGCAGAAGAGTGTTTGCTTCAGTGGTTCACAATAAGGACGTGGAAGGAGGCCTCCAGGCCCCAGTTGGGTGGAGGAAGAGACTACGATGCTCACAAACAAAACCACGCCAAGCACTGCTTGCTGTAAAAACTCTGCTCCAGCAAGGGCATCAGCGTGCTCAGCTTTCTGACACACGGGACTAGTGATGCAAAACATCACAAGGAAGCATTGCCTGGGTGAAGATCTCTGGTCCTTCCTGCAACACGTGGAATCCTCCCTCCTCCACATCCCCATCCCATGTCCCTGCAGGTCAGGATGTCTGTCCCAGGTGATTGAAATTGGCTGATTCAGCCAAAAACTGTTGAGAAATAACAGGCAGGCAGCACAGCCAGCCTCTTAGGAAACAAGGCAAAAGCAAGTTTTCACACGGAGCCAACATGGTCACAGCCCACCATGGTTCAAAAAGGGTTTCTACGTGTGCCTAAGACCTGGTGAAGAACAGACCATGGTTTAACCTAAGTCTAGCTATGATGCGTGATACCAGCAGTCTTGTAGGGAAGTCACACATCACAGGAACCACCAGTGGCTCAATGCAGAAGGTATTTCTGCTGTGTTACGCCCCCTGAACATCACTTGGGTAGGAGGGAGAAGTGCTCAGGGAAGTGCCAGCTGGCTGTGGTTGCTCAAGAGTGCTGAACCTCTGGAGATGAATGTTTTTGGTGGGATAGCAGTAGGCTGATGCACCCCAAGGTGGGAGGTCCCTGACTTGCTGTAGCCATGCCCGGCTTCTTTTGCCTCTGTGGAAAGCCACTGCACATTTTGAGATAGCAGGAGCACAAACAGCCTTGTGCCTCCCAGAACTTAACATCAGTGCATGCAGGAGTCTTGCCAAATTAGACATGATGGACATAGCGATGCAAGCAAGCAGGGCAAGTGCCCTTAGAAATACCCAGTGACTTTAGGTGGGTTACTTAACAGCTTCATGAAGATGAGGAGCAAATGGATCCTGACCGCACATGCATCTTTGGCAAAGCTCAGAGTTGCCCAAAGTAACATTGCAACCACCAAACTACCCACACTGATCCATTAACACCAGGAAAGCTAGGTAGACCTAGCTAAATAACAGACATTAAGCTCTACAGCCACCAGCACGCCTCAAAATCCTTGTAATTAAATATTGTTATTTGACCTACTTAGAGATAAGTTATTCCACAGCTTTTATAATGCTATTGATTGCTTGTAGCATGGCCAAGCAGCTGTCCTATTTCTCACTTTGTTATTTTATTGCTAGCACTGAAATAAAATCACTATTTATTTGTACTTCAGCAGGGACAAAGGACCTTGGAAATCTGTTGTGTTGGGCACTGCGTGAGCAAGGCTAAGAGAGGTTCCCTGCCACGGGCAATTTACAGGCTGGCTATATGATGAGACGTCAATGAACGGGTAGGAGCAGCAGGAACTGATGATAAAAGCCAGTTGCCTTGGTCACAGAGGTGAGTCAAAGCCCCAGCGTCAGCCCCAGCACCTGGCATCTCAAAACGCAAGCTGGAGCAGGAATGAGACTGAAAGTGGGGAAAATTTAATGCAGTTTGGAAAAGTGAAGACCTCAGGAACATAAACCTCTTTGGGCATAAACTTAAGGAGTGTTTTGTGACCACATCTGCGGTCTCCAACTGGAGACAAACCCTCCAGCAAGGCAGAGAGAATCAAGGCAGCTTTAGTGATAATGTTTCCCTTCTTCTCGTGAGTTTTACAGTTCAGGGTTAGAGGAATAACTCTACTTTGACAACCCATCACCACTACAAGACTCAGATCTCCATACTTCCCTGCTGTCAAATAACAAAACTCAGCTTCCGCATAACCAATACTGGCACAGCTTCGCTTGTGTTGATGGAGAAATGGGTCAAATTCACCAAAGGGAAATCACTGAGGGAAATCACAGAACCTACATCTAGCTCAGAGACACCTGTGTTGAAAATGTTCATCCGCAGGTGGGAGAAAGTACCACAAATGCTCATTGTGTTCCCAGTCCTCCCCAGGTAGCTACTGTCAAGTGTCAGGGCTAGGCTGAACTTTGGTCTGATACATTAAACCATCCCTGTATTTATTTTCTAGGCCCGTAACTCACTCCTTAACAGGAGCCTTACTTACCAACAGCAGCGCGATGTACATGAACAGGATTGCGGCCACTACCAGGAGAACAAGAGACCAGAGGAACCAGAAGCCCAGGTTCCCATAGTTATACCTAAAAAGCAATAAAACCTTATAATAGCATTTGTGGCACATTAGCACAGGGGCTGCAGGGAAAATATATTTGAAGGAGAAAACGCCAGAAAGCTGGAGGAGCTACAGAGGCGTATCCCAAGGAGAGAGAGGGAAGCTTTCCTTTTTATCCAAAGGCTCAATAACATTATTACACCTGAATAACATTATTACACATTATTATATATTATTATATATTACATATATTTTTATATATTATATATAATATAATATAATTATTATTATATATTTGTATTATATATAATATATAATATTATATGTATATATAATATTATATATATTATATTATTATAACAATGAATAACATTATTACACCTCCCCTTCTCATGGTATTTGAGCTATCTGGATGGCATCTAATTTTAGGGGCCAGATTTACATAACTGCTACCTACACAGTGCAGAAGGAAAGGATTTGCATAAAACCACACTGGTTATTTCTCTGTCTCCAGACTGGGAACATGCAATTCTCTTTGCTCCGAGATAGCTGCTGCAATACCTCTGATGCCAGCCACTATGCTTCTTCAGAGGGAACAGGAAAAAAGAAAAGAAGACTAAGGGAAGGAAAGAGCCATTTAGTCCCTTTCATTCACCATTTTTGCAACAGCGGTTGTTATCTTTCTCACAAATCCACACTTAAACCTGTACACCGTAGCCAAGCAAAGGGCAGAGCCTCAGCACCTCTGGAGACCCTGGGAGTTCATTTTGGGTGCCAGAACCAAGATGTGAAGGGACCAAAGCTTTGGCTCGTGACTGAAGTGCCCGGCCTACCTGGGGTGTCTCATTAAAACCCGAGTGGGAAAGGAGGAAAACGTGGCACTTACCAGTCAAAGTTGTAGTCATTTTTCGCTTCACCCCACATGTACAGGAAGACGAGAGAAAAGCAGAAAGCTCCAACGAGCAACGGGAAAAACACGCATTCCCGCTAGAGAGGGAGAAGAAGGACAATCGGTCAGAGCCTCGTTCACTCCAAAGCAAGCAGAGCAAACAGCAGTCACTGCTTGCTCCTAGGCTGTCCGTGAAACACGTGGCTTGATGCTGGACCTTCTGAAGCCGACCTTGTCCTACGAGGAGAGGCTGCGAGAGCTGGGGCTGCTGGGCCTGGAGCAGAGGAGGCTCCGGGGGCTGCCAGCCATGGCCACCAGCACTGCCGGGAGGTGCCGAGAGGCCGGAGCCAGGCTCTGCTCAGGGGTGCCCGGGGCCAGGCCCAGAGGCCCCGGGCCCAGCCTGGAGCCCAGGAGGTGCCCTCTGCCCCTCAGGAAGCACTGCTGGGCTGGGCGGGTGCCGGAGCCCTGGCACAGGCTGCCCAGAGAGGGGCTGGGGGCTCCTCCTTGGGGATCTCCAGCAGCCGCCTGGACGTGGGGCTGGGCCCCCTGCTCGGGGTGGCCCTGCTGGAGCAGGGCTGGCACCACAGGGACCCGCAGCTGCCCCACACCACCAGCCACACGGGGACACTCTCTCCATGGTGGCACAGACAAACTGAGCCTGCCAGAGAAGCACAGCAAGCCCTCCAGCCCCAGGAGCTGCCATCTAGGACACCAAGAGACCGCGCTGGGCTCTAAGGGAGGTGAGGCCTTTGACCCACAGCATCAACTGCTTCTCAGCTTGGACTGACTTTTCCCAGTGCAGAAATGAATGTCTTTGCTGATTCTGAGCTAATTTACCGTCTTGCAGCAGCATTTCCCAGGCTCGGTCCTTCTGCGTTGGTACCGCTTCCACCGGCAGCTGTAGAAACCCGCCAGGCAGGAGATGAAGGGCTGGTGCTCGTACCTCTGCAGCAAGTGCCGACGTACCACCTTCAGCTTCCCAAACTTGATCCTCTTGAGGCTGGTGGAACTGGCCTCCATCTGAAGAGCTTTATCTCATCTTCCTCCTGAAATGAGGTCACAAGATTGATGTGAGTCTCCTTGCCTTCGGGGTAAGCTTTTTGTGTCAGAAGGAGAGGAATTGTTCCCAAGAGGATGCAGAGACCAGCAGGAAAGGTGGCTGAGGACACCCCACCTAACTTTATACCCCTGAGAGAGATGTCTAGAAGAAAAGTACGGTCATTTCAAGTCCCCTGAGTGGTCAGTGGTTATAACTTTGGTGCTCTGCATCACCTCTGAGGGAACCTCTGCCTCCCTTTGACTCTACAGGGAGCTCTGGGAAAGGAAATCATTAACTTTAGCCCTCCATGCAGATTCCCAAATAATGTCAGATGAACCTGAGATGAACTTAGCCATGGGAATTAGCTCAATATCGCTGTGACCTCTCTGCAACCCCTTACCAGTTTAAGTAGTTCAGGTAGGAAAGGGACCAAAACTCTCCCAGGACACAGCCCTCTTATCCCAGAAAAACTGCAGTGCTGCAGAGACCGATCCCTGATGGAAAAACTATTTCCTGACTCAAAGAGCTCTACTGGCAGCGTGTTGGAAGGCCAGAAAGAACAGCTGTAAAGATGCACACATGGGAGATCTGTTCATAATCGGGACTTTAAACAAAGACTCCGGTGGTAAATTGCAGCCGGTGTTAGCAGTGAAGCGAACAGCACAGGGGGTGTGCCAGCAAAGAGCAATTTGCCCAGCAGGGCACTGTCGAGACCACAAGGAAACATTAAGGAAAAATAGTCCTGTGTTGGCAGACGAACAGGCACCGCTATCCATCGCTTCTTTGGAGAACAGAGATAGCCTGAGATGCTCTCCGAGTGCCATAGTGCCCCTGAGTCCGTACCGGTCATGTTCAGATGCAGGCATATCTGCTGCAAAGTCCCAGCTCAGGAGTCCAATCCCCTTAATTTATCTGATGTAATAACAGTAATTTAAGAGCAAAAATGAACAGATTGCTGCACTACACACGCGGGTAAAATGTACACGTAAATAGTTTGCAAACAACTCCAAGTCCTGCGTTTCTTTGCAGAAATGAATGGATAACAGCTTGCAAATTGACACTACATAAAAACAACCCCAAAAATCCAGCCCTATGATCAGTTTGCAGAAGGCACAAATAAAACAAGATGCAAGTTAAAACGGAAATGATGCTCTCCTCATGTATTTCCTGCTATATGTTCCCAGCCTAACAGCAGCTGGGTTGCAAAGGAGAGGGGATGGAAATGAAGCACAAGAGTTGTCAGTTCAGGCTGCTCCTAACCAAGAAGTGCCCGCGTGTGCCATGCCCTGAATGCCTTCCTGAGACAGAGGTGTTTGCCCATCCACGACACTCAGTTCACCAGCATCAGATCCGGAGGCAGCAGGAGGTCACCCCCTGGTAAAAAATTGATGCTGCTCTCACATGGCGACATGGTGAGCCTGCTCTTGAGTAACCCAGCACAGGCGGTTTGTGGGCTCTGTGCCACCGGTGAGTGGTGTAGATGACATTTGATCCTGCTGTCCTAGTCACCTGGACTAAAATATACCTGGCATAAGCCCAGCGATTGCCAAATTGCCCCAGCTGTGTCTTCTGAATACGTTTGAACCTTCAGAGCTCTTACCAGAAGGTTTACATGTGCCATGCGGGTGCAGTATTTGTTACCTTCTAGTAGGATCCCTAGACCATGATTTTCCCCATCAGTGAAGCACAGCATCGTTTTTTTCCCCAGCCCTTTATTTAATGCTTCATCCTTTCCCTCCAGCAATAGCAATGAAGACACTGGTTCAAAACCAGCAGCTTTGCTGTCAGAGGACCATGAAATTTGCTACTGCATTCTTAATGGAGACACGAGGCTCACACATCGATATTTATCCATCAGTGTATAGGATTTGACAGGAAAACTGATGGCAGAGACCTCAGCACATTGTCCTCTCCATCTGGCTGGCGGGATGTTAAATCTGGATGTTAGTCGAGATGTTAGACTAGCTCTCTCATAAAAAGGGTGATGGAGATACCACCAGCTCCCAAGACAGGCTAATCCTCTCTGAATTTGCTCTACCATTAACAGTTTTTTTTCAGTGCCTGGCCTCATGTCTAACAGTTTAAGCCCACCACTTCACGACCTGATCTTGATGGATCTAGAGAGGAGAGTAAATGTTTCCTCTGTTACGTATTTCACAACTGTTTGGATGACTGCCGTCTCGCTGGAGCTTTTGGAACGGGTAAGCACAACATCTCACATAATGGGAAACATTCACGTAGCAGCCTTTAAGAGAGCTTCAGTCTTAACCACGGCCAAACAAACCAAGAAATCCTCTTGAGCATCCACTTCCTGGCAGCATGAGGTGGGTTTGGGATGTCCACGTGCAGATCGCAGAGCCCTCGGTGCTCAAAGGGTTCATCTTGTCTCACGGCTGAGCCCCGGGACCCCGGATAATGTCCTCAGGGGACAGTGGCACCCACTGCTTGTCATCCTTTTGGGAAGTGACACTTAGGAAGCTGAAGTTTCGGAATCTCAGTTTGCAAATTCTGCACCGAGGAACATCTGCAACCCAGGAAACATCTTCAGAGCTGTTTATAAGAAGGAGCCCATCATCCTCAATCATCCTCTACCATTCTTCCTCTCCAGCATGGGCTGACTAGGGGATGAGAGCTCCTGGGGCTGAAATCCTATCCTGCCCAAAAGAGAAACAGCAATGCACAGAAGACCTTGCAGTGACTTGCCAGCCCCATCCAGAAGTACAAGAGGCTGCCGGAGGTTAGAGACCAGGGATGCCAATAAAGCCATTATATCACAGCTGGTGGGAGCAGAAAGCTTTCAGCCAAAGCTGAACGTGCCCTGCCAAGCCCCAGATCATGACTTGCCCCACAGCTGCTCCTGCTCCCACTGGGCATGCGGGACTCACACTGGAAAAGCAAATGGGAGACTTGGAGCCCCACGGCTGCAAGGGACTGCTGGGTCCACTGGGGAGAAAAGCACAGGAGATGCTTGAGATATTGAATAAAGAAGGCATTTATGTGTAAATTCAAAGGAAAGGGTTGATAGGGATAAAGAAAACCAGGCCTTTCACACAAGGGCAGGCAGAAATGTCCCTCTCAGCTCCAAATGGGTTCAAATCCTCAGCCTCCCCGTCCTTCTCTTTCTCTGTGTCCTCAGATATCGTGTTTAATTTAATGCAAGCTTCCTCACACCTCTGCCCCCCTTCGCTTTCTCCATGACCCTCCATCCCACAACCTCATCCTTGCTCCCAAATTTCCAGCCTGCTGTTACAGCTGCACTGGGGCGTTCAGAAGCCACAGAAACATCTCTCCCAAGGTATGGCCGAAACTGCAATGCCTCAGACCACATCAAGCACTGAAGCCTTTGACTTCACTAGCACCTGATCCCAACAAAGATAATATCCCGGCTTCTGGACCCAGCAACTGGGATAAAGGGGCAAAGAACATTGCAGCATATGGTGGGTGCAGAGTCCAAAAGACAGGAGGGCCACACGAGGATCTGGAGCAGTTCAGCCATTGTTAGGACACAGCAAGAGACCTCACAGTGCTTGGTCTAGATTTGAAGCAGAGTGCTCCTAAAACTTGGAGGCTGCCTGCAACCCCTCCCCAGCTCCACCAGGCAAAAGTAAATGGCTGGAAAAAGGGGACAGCATACCCCAAATCCATTCACTGGGAAAGCCATGGGAGCAAAGAGCAAGCAGGAAAACATGCATCAGCAGGAGAGCAAAGTTTAGGGCTTCAGCAAGTGAGCCATGACAGCAGTAACACATGTTTTCCAGCTCCATAATCCCAAGAGACCTCAGGTCTTTCCCTTGCAAACAGAGACTGTTTGCTCACAGATAAGAGTCCCCGTAATTGCAGGCATTTGAGCGGGGCTGCTCATTTCCCACTGCTCGACAGAGAGGGAGGAAAAGCATGAGAACTAGCCCGGGGGGTGGTGGAGAAATGAGCTGGAGAAAAAATTGGGAAATATATTCAGCTGCAAAGCCTGGATGCAGAAGGTAGTGCAAGCAGAGCTGGCTGGAGAGGCAAGTGCACGAGCAAGGAGAGGATCCTTGCCTTATTATTGTTATTATTATTATTATTTGATGCTTAGAGCTGGGGAACTCATCTTCTGAGTGGTAAACAGGTACAGAAGCCAAACCTGGCATCACCTGTAGCTTTCTCCTTGAGGCTTTGAAGTCCATGCTTTCTCCTCAGCATCATGATGCCTTGTGGAGCCTGATGCAGGCAGCAGGTAGGGGTGATCCCTGCTTTGCCCATCCCATTTCTAAGGGATTTGGACAGAATTTGGAGAGAAAGTAAACCCTGTGCCAAGGCTGAGCCTTCCCAGCGCCTGCAGCTCCTTCGCCTGATGGTGGAGATGCCACTGAAGTCGCCTGGCACAGGGACCCCCAGTGCCATCCCTCTGCTCTCTGGGGACATCACACCCTGCCCCTCCACCTGGGAATCTTCAACATTATCACACCAACAAATCAGAAGGACTAAAATCAACATCCAGACATGGTGCTGGTTGGTCACCGTCCCCATGAGCTGCACACAGACCTTGCCACCAGCCAGAAAACTCAGCAAAGAGCCTCCCTTAAACCTGCATTTCCAGCTCACGGTGTGCCCAAGGATCTGGATCACAGCCTTGGTTTCCTCTTGTTCCACTGCCATCAGCCTTCACTTTCTTTTCAGAAAACAGAAGAGGTTTGACACAGGGAAGGAAGAAGGTTGATATGAAACACGACTAGTCAACACCTCCCTGTGATACGGGATATACATCCTTTCCTTTCCCTGGCAGGTGATAATTATAATTTATCAGCAAGACATTCAACAGCTTCTTTATTAGCCCTAATTATGCCTTGCTTCTGCGTGGGATCCCAGGGAGGATGTGCAGCTCGACTCGAGTGTGTGCAAAGTAGCCCTGAGGACTGATTAGCTGTTGGTTTGAGGCAGATGACAGCCCTCAGCACACAGAAATGCTGGGCCTTACCCCAGAAAATAATGAATGAACATGGAAAGAGAAGGGGTTAATGAGGAATAAGTGCTCCCATGGCTGCAGGAACAATACTCGTTTCATTTTGTGTGCTGTTGTACACCTCCAGCATGCAGTGGCTGTGGCTCTCAGAGCTCTGGGGAGGTTTCCAGCAAGGTTAATGTCCCATGTTTTGCAATATGCCTCCGCAGTTTGAACGGTCATAAATAATCACGCCTGCTTCAGACAAATGAACCTGAAAATACAGATGAAGCTTTGCATCTCTTCGGGTTGCAGAGGGACTTACAGTGGAGTCGGTGCTGAGGCTCAAAGGTCAGCCATCCAGCATGAGTTGTGCTGGGAAGGGGTGCTGTACCCTGCTCAACACGAGCCACACTGGCTGGTTAGACCAGGATTCATCTGAGGATGCAGGCAAATGGATTTTCCGAGGCAACCAACCATGTATTTTGGGGTGGAGGTGGGGGTCAACTTGACAAGCCCTACAGGAACCCCAATTGATGAGGATGATCGGCGCGGTTTTGGAAACACTTCTGCCAGCTCCAGGCTTCTGCACATATCCCTGCGTGGAGAAGCAGACATCACTCCGATGGTGATGGGCTCACCTCAGAGCAAAGCCAGGCATCATCCATGAGAGTCTGGAGCAGAAAAGGTACCTTAATCCCTGCCTTTATTTCAGAGGGCTCATCATAGGAAGGAACGCTTCAAAGTTGAACCACGTTTTAGCCCAAATTACTTCTTTTTAAACCTCTCCTTTCCCCAAAAATTGTTTGGTCTCCCTTCACTTCAAGAAACTCTCACAGTACGCTCTCATGTTTTGACCAAGTTTGTCCCCAGCCCCCCGGGGTTGACTCATTATCCACAACCTCTTGCAGAACCCTCGTCTAATCCTAATCATCATCATCACAAATCACAGCTGGTTTTCTTCATCTTCAAAGCACTTTGCGGGCTGCCTCTACGAATGCGTGCCTAGGAAATTATTGGCCAAGCCTCAGAGCATGTGCGATGGATTTTGTGCAAATGCTTTCAGTTTTGTGTTGAAACAGGCAAGGGGAAATTGTCGTGTTTGTCAAAGGGCCTCACAGCACTACAATAGATTTTTCCCTCTTTCCTGCTAGGAGCAAAATGAGTGTTTAGAATAAAGGCAATGAATAGTAGCTTAGTGGCTTGACATAAAAATAAAAATAAAAGGAAGAAGAAAAAGAAGGGGTGGAGAAAGACTTCCCAAGTGCCACAGCATTGGCTGGACTTTTGGCTGGAGCCATCCCTCGTTACACGGAGACTTCCCAAAAGGGCCGCGTGGTTTTGGGTCTGCAGAGGTTCGCCTGCTGCCCCAGTCCCTCCATCTTCGAGGAGCAAAGGTGTAGGACTGGCACGTATGGGGATGCTTTCATCTACAGAAATTTTCCTTTGAGGGGGAACAGGAGGTAAATCCCAGCATAGCTGTCCCGTCGGGTCGGGGTTTGAATTATTTTTGCCTGCCAGTTGCTTGTAGAGAGGTTCCAGCCCACCTACCTTTCAGAAAGGTCCACCCAGCTCACCCCGCTGTCCTTCTGGGAAGTCCTGCCCGCCCCAACCCTCCTCACGGAAGGTTCCACCAGCCCCAACTGTCCTTCCAGAAACTTCCACCGCACCACTCGAGTGAAGGCCACCCCCAGCCTTCAGCCCTTGTCAGTCTCAGGTCTCCAGGACCCCAAGGACTGAAGCTTCAGCCCCTCCATCATGGGGGGACAAGAGGAGGAGAGGGCAGAAGCTGCACCGACCCCTGCCCTGGGGCTTGTTCCTCCAGGGAGGGGATGCTCCAGGGCCAAGGGGAGAAATGGGGGAGAGAAAATTCTGGCTGAGAATAATAAAGTCCTAAACTCTGACATCAAGTGTTGACCCAAACGTAGCAGGTTTTTATGCTGTGGTGTCTCTTTCCTGTAATTTGTCATGAGCTAAAATGTGGAGAGGGTCCAGTTCAGCCATGGAAGGGCCTGAAAAACATCAGAAAACTCAAGTAAAATAAAATAAAAGGTCGACATTCACTCATAGGACATGGCTCTTTCTTTCTCCTAGAAGACGAATTATAAGGCCTGGAAACAAGGTGGGACTATGTAGGTGCAGAACCAGGGGTAGTGCCCCAGGAGAGCCCAGATCTGCACACCAGGGCTGCCAGATATCGGGGTGTTAAAGGGCTCCACTTGCAACGAGCCCCAGGATCGCATCGCTTCCCAAACTTCCCTTTCAGGCTCGTTTCATTCACGCCCACGAGAAAGCTGAAGGGTTGAGAAATCCCCCGCTGAGCAGCCAGCATCTCGCACGCGATGCTGGAGCAGCAGCAGATGAGGCGGGATGTCCCGGCTGGGACAGGAGATTTTTTTTGCTTAAAGTGAAGAGGGAAATGCTGTGTGGCATTAAATATCCATTAATGCAGAAGCAAGGCTTCTTTTTGTCCTGTGGTACTTTGCTGCATATCCCTAGAGGCATGATGCACTGCACAGCATCAAATTTGGGGTTAAAGGACCTTGTGGGGGTTATTACCTGCTAGACCAGAGCTTGGGGTGGGCTTCGAGCCTCCCTACATGAGACTCGTCCCCCCTAGAACCAGAGGACACTCCCTGGGCAGCCATTCCCGGTGTCTTCACCTGCCCTGCCTCTTCAGGCCACTAGCCACCATGGTGGCCAGCCCCCCAAAACACCCTGGAACAGCCACGGCATTGCCCCACCACATGTGGGGTGGCACACAGGTAGCTCTGGCCCCATTGCTGGGCCATCAGCAGTTCCTTTCTTCTGTTTTTTACCCTGAGAGCCTTCATATAGCTGATTTGTAACCCATGAGCTTGGGCTACAGCCCCACATTGCTCAACATGTCCGTTATATGGATGTCCAGTCTTTTGGGGGAGCTGGATTCCCTCCTCTGGGCACTACAGGTGGGCAAAGGCAGAAATTAGCCCCCAAAAGGGTCGGGAACTGTGAGCTTCCAGCTGTGAGCACAAGGAGGTGGTTGAAGCCAGATGTCGGCCCCAGTCACAAGGCAGCCGACAGCCCCGAGATCAGGGACACGGTTTGGTGGGTGACATTGGTGGTAGGGGGATGGTTGGACCAGATGATCTTGGAGGGCTTTTCCAACCCTAATGATGCTGTGATTCTATGAGATGTCCGTGTCCACATGTCATTTTGGTCATGCCAAGAGCGAATGGGGAGCACTGGGGAGATCCTACCTACAGGTCAAGCCTGAAAACAAGCCTGAAACTCAAAGCGACTGGTTTGAGAGGAAGCTGCTCCCCACATTTCGGCGTGGTCAACAGGAGGGTTTTGTCCTCACCTGGCTCATAGCAACTTTGCAGGTGGTGCAGGGCATGGGGCTGTGTTCAGCACGGTCTCAGGTCACACGTGGAGCTCAGCCTGGGGCTGTGCCCCTGGGTGGCCCCCAGCTCTCCAAGAAGTCTCCGCCACCCTTGAAAAGTGGCCACAGCGAAGAAAAAAGGGCTGGGGAAGGAGGAGGAATAAATCCCTTGGAAGCCAAAAAAAAAATAAAAAATTAAAAATGGTGCTCAGAAAAGGGGGGAAACATTCCTTTGAAGATAAATCCCACTTTGTGCAGTTCAGCACATCCTGGCTCGGCTCCCACTCTGCTCCTGGGAATTCCTAAGCGGCTCTTTGTGCCCTACTGCTCAGGGGAGATGATGAGATGGGGACGCAGCGTGGGGGACCCCCGCCGGCCCCCCCAGCCCTGCTGAGGGCAGCGCAATGCCGCCAGCACCATCTCCAAGGGAAGACTTTGTCAGTCGGCCAAAAGGGGGAGAAGAAAAGAGGTCTGCAGATCACATACCTCCGCCGGCGGCTCTGCAGAGCCCTATTCAGCCAGGACAAAGGACGGGGGCCCTGGACGGTCACCGCCCGAAGCCCCCAGCGCCAGCCCTCCCGTGGGCTGCCCGTGTTAAAGTTCAGGGTTTGGAGCAAAACAGCCCTGCAAGGAGGGGAGGAAGGGACGCTTTCCACGCCGTCGGCCGGAGGTTTCTCTATTCAGCTATCCGCAGCATCCATATGCATCAGGGCTGGCCCGTTTTTACCCCGTAACAATGCCGCCCCACTGTTCCCAGCGCACCCCCCTTTCTGGCTAATTCAGTGCTACGCGTTTCTGCATAAGTCATCGCAGGAAAGTTTTGAAGGGATTTAGGGAAAGGATGGCCTGACACTCAAGATCCACGCCCAAGATCCCCATCCTGGTTCCAGCCTCCCAGTGTGGTGGAGCCATCACCCAGAGCCTCCTTTTCCCCCTCATGAACATCTCCATCAGCAGTCATTCCCTGTGCCATTTTCCATGGGGCAAGGGCGTGCTGAAAGCACGGTGAAAGCAGCAGATGACGACTTCACAGCTCATTTCTTTTTCACCCATCGTGAAAATCTCCAGGGCCTGCTCAGCAAGGCAGGTGCATGGTGGTTTTCATCGCATGGGCACCACCTCGTGCAGAAAACCAGCGTGCAGGACCCCGATGGACAACCTCAGGACCTAGGCTATGGTTGGCTCTGCGGGGTCAACACCCAGCAGCGCTCACATCCCAACAGATCAGAAGAGGGTAATTTATTTAGCCGTAGAGTCTGTGGTGGGTGTTTCAATTCCTCTGTTTTAGTTCCTCTAGGACCCATCTCCTCCGTGTTTGAGTGGTTACAAGGAGTGAAGAGGAATGGGTACAACTCAACCCATCCAAGAGCAGGCATCTTGAACAGGTTGGATGAACACAGCCAGAGTGCCAGGGCATGAATCCAGCCCAAGACATAAGGACATTCATCACTCCAACCCAAAAATCCCAAGCACCATTTCTTGGGCCTCCCAGGTTGCCTCGATTTAAGTATGGCCCTTGGGCACCAAAGCCCATTGCTGCCTGGAAACCCTGCCTTTGCTCTGGGTCTGTCCCCGCTGCAGTAGGAAGAAATGCAGGATTTCTCCATGCATGGTTAAAGGAAGCAGTCACGGGGACCACAGAAGTTCAACAGGCTGATTGAAGGCGGTAGTTCCCAATGCTGTAGTGCCTCATTCTTGTGGAATGGCCCCAAAACATCAAGCCCCAACCAACAGTCACCATAACACAGTAACACAGGCACAGCCTGGCAGCAGGCGAGGGAAGGAAGAGGTAAAGCACTGCTTGTGTAGTTTGGGGGAAGGGGAAGAAAAATGGATCAGAGCCGTTCACCTGCATTTCACGCCCAAATTGGGATTTGCCTAAGCAAGAAGCTTTAAGAAGTTTTCAGAGAAACGGAGCACTTCGGAGAGCGCTGACCCCGCAGAACCTCTCAGACCGCTTTAAGGCATGAATCAATTAAAGCAATCACGGAGCAAAGGTTAATCAGTAGCAAGTACATCTTAAGAAATAAGTAGCCTTTTAAAAAGCCATTGCTCCTGCCAATTCCTCCCCCCTCCCCTTCTTTTCTAAAGTGGCTTTTAGTTCTCGGACTCTGGAGACCTTCCAAAATAAGTCCTGTGATTAAGAGCGGCTGCAAAATTGTGCAGCGGCAGGGGATGGACCTGAGGTAGTCACAGCAGCTCGGTACCACGGGGGGCTGAACACCTTCCAGAGGCCTCCAGCTTAATTAGAGCAGATGGAGGCGGGAGGGATGAGGGATTGCTTTTTGCAGTTAGTTTTGAGAAGGGAGGAAATGAGGCGGGAGGGTAAGGAGGGGACTGGCTCCACAACAGGTCTACGCAAGCAGCGAGGCTCCAGCCCGAGCATGCAGGCACACGGCAGTGCTTCGAGCTGTTCCCGTGCCGTGTCCTGCCTGCAGAGGTGTTCCTCCTTCGGGCAGCCTCCTCTGCTCCCCTGCACAGGGTGTCCGAGCCGAGCCCATGCTCAGCCTGGTGTGAAGCCCATCGCAGGCATCCTCTCCGAGCTGCTCCATCCGTTGCCTCCCTTCCTGTGGGATCTGGAGCCCAAAGGATCTTCCCAAATTCTTATCCTATCCACTCTTCTCTGAAATAGTCCAAGACCTTCCCGTCCCAAGCCACCAAGAGGTCACTTGGGCAGGATTTGCTCCACGTGGGGAGGATGCAGGAGCCCATGTGCCGGGTTAGGGCACCTCAGCTGATGGGTGATGCCTTCAGAAGCCGCTTGCACACAATTATTACAAATATTTTTCTGAAGCTTCTGGGTTCTTGCACAGCAAGCAAACAAAGCCTCATTGCCCCAAAGCTACAAATGTAGAGAAATAATGCTTCTTGTGTGTCTTGGCTGTTATTTTATCACACTAAACACCACCATACATCAACTATTTGCACAGAGGAACTTGCTAAGACACACGCAGTCCCGCAGCAAGTGATCACCAAGATTAAAGAGCTGCTTTTTCATCACCCCTAATGACACCTCAAGCCCAAAAGACACCATCCAGTCACCTCCTCGGTCCAATGCCATGCCATATTCTGTGATTCTGTGGTAAGAAAGCCACGGGACCGGCTGTGAAACCCAGCTTTCTATTTCTCCGCAAAGTTTCCAGGTCGCCCTGGAAACCCTGCACACCTTTTAAACATTTCAATTGCAGAGTTGCAAAGAGGCAGCTTTGGCTCCCTTCGCATGCAGAGCATTTTTTCAGTTAAAATCCATCTGGTCCCACAGCACATTCTGCATTTTCTTTTGTTAAATGCAGCTAAACTCTTTGAGCAGCTGTAGGAAATTATTTCCCTTCTCCTTTACCCTTCCACCTGGTGTCATGTGCCAGAGAATAAGTCCAGAGAGAGACTCCCTTGGGAGACCTGGATTCCCAAAGAAAAAGTAGGAGGGAAGAGAGGGTGATGTACACCCTCTGGACCTCCAGCCAGATGAAATCTGCGTTATCCAACCCCAATTGGTCCCCGCGTTGACACCAGCTAATCGAGCTGCTCCTGATTTACACCAGCACGCAGCCCTGCACCAGGGCACGCAGCCTGGGGAAGGGAAGAGGTCGCCCATCCGAGCTGGCTCGCAGCGGGTGGCAGACCCGAGAGCCTTTGCCCCCTTCCAGCCATCCCTACCAGGTCTCTATGATTTGCAGCTCTTCCCAGATGTTTGCCCTTTCACGGGTTATTTGCTCCCGGGACGACCTCCCTGTTCACACGCCGGGCAAGCTCGCGGAAAGAAAGAGAGGCTCCTTTCTCCCGTTTACTATGGAAACAGCCCTTTATCCGAGGCATTACAAATGCTCAGCCGCCAGCTCCCTCCCACCAGCCCCCGGCTCCAGCAGCCCCACCGGCCACCCACCGCTCACGTCTCTCCCCAGCTCCCCTTCCTCCCCTCAACAGGTGACGGCAAACTTCTCTGGCAGGGGTGCCAGAGCGAAGCCGGACTCCTAAACTCCTTTTTCTCTCCAAGAAGTCACCGGGAACACCCCCCTTTGCAAATAATCCCCTTTTGTTCCCTCTTCTCCCCATCCTCCTGCTTTTCGGGCTTTGTTTCTCTGCCACCCAGGCAGCAGCTGCGACAATCGCCCCGCTGTCGGACGCCAACCAACACTCTCAAAACTCCGAAGAATACAAGAAAAGTCCTAAAAATCCACCTTCCCCCTCGCAAAGCTAACTTTTAGGGCAGGCAGGAACAGGCAAGGAGGTATGCATTTCACATAGGTGGGGGGAATCTTTAGCACGAGGACGTTGGAGGTAACTCACCTCGCCGGGACGCACATGGAGGGGTTATTTTTTGCTTTCTGCTGCTCTTGGATCGCTGTGTCCTCTGCTCGTGACACTCAGGACTCGAATGGTGGCACCGCTGTGTGACACCCAGTGTTAGGGAGGCTGCCGGAGCCGTCCCTCCCACCGTAGGAGGGGCCACGTGAGGCTTCATAAATTCAGCCCCCCGAGGCTGGGAAAATTAAAATCCCATCATGGGATGGGGGCATGGCTCCTGGAGGAGCTGGGGACTCGTGGGTGAAGCCGGGTTTGATCCGTCCCACGCCCTGCCCACCCAGAATGTGAGAGGCTGGTGTTAAAACGCTGCCCTGGCAGAATTATGTGTCCGCAGGGTGGGATTCGAGGAGATATCCCAAAGGCGATTTGGGCAAGACATTGCTGATCTTCAGAATTAAAACTAACAAGCTTCCTCCTGGAAAGCATCTCCTGCAGCCATGAGCCCGGGGCATGAATCTGTAGCACACAATTTCTGAGCAGCCCCAGATGCAAACAGTGCTTATTTTATTTTATTTTATTTATTTTTTATTTTGCAATGGTTTTTGGCTTTAAGATCTTAATCCTATTAGAGACATAACTCCCTTGGGAGGGGGTGAGGGGCAGATCAGTGCAACAAAAGCAGTTTGTGCGGTTGAATTTTGTAACTTCCAATGCATGGTGGCCTTTCGGAGGGATATCCGTGAAGTTTCTCAGGCTATAAGGCTTACCTTACACAGCTCCAACTTCTATTTAGTTCTCCACTGCACAAGAGACCAAAAAAAAAAAATCCCCCCTTGCCCCAAAGGGCTGCCTGAAATGCCACCACTGCAGGCTTTTCATCCCCATCACTTTTTACACTGGGATTTTTCCTGTTGGATGAAGAGAAGGTCCCTGAAAAGAAAATTCAGCAAACTGCTGTCTAAATGGAGAGGAGAAGAAGGGGGCAGAAATGATGGCCCAGTGTTTTTTAGGCAGATCACATTACAAATATAAACTTTTGATTAGAAGATGGGCCACAGAGATGACAGCCTGATTCACTCTGAAACCTAATGACGAGCAAAGGGCATATAACAGTTCCACTGTAAAAGCAGT
Source organism: Anser anser (assembly GCF_964211835.1). NCBI lineage: Eukaryota > Metazoa > Chordata > Aves > Anseriformes > Anatidae > Anser > Anser anser. The sequence continues at coordinate 212,196,100 of NC_139720.1, read as the reverse complement.
ACTGGTAATCCTTGGATAGCACTAGATCCTACAGTACCATCATTTTCCTTTGGAGTTAGAATATTAAATAATGAGGGAGCCACAAAAGGTTGCCGAAGGCAGAAGCAGCTGTTTCTGTTGCTGCTTGTTTCTATTCCTGACCACCTTCAAGCTAACACTCAGCTGGCTGGGGTAGAGGCACGGCGTGGGGCTGTGTGCAAGCCTGTAGATAAATTACTTGGTTTATGGTCTGATTTCTGGAAAACTGATAGCGAGGGCAGGGAAGGGTGAGACTGAGAAGCCTGATGGCACTGATACGATGCAGGGAGCAGCAAGAGCAGCTTCCCCAGGTACCTGACAGGTGGGTGTCCAGCAGTTTTAGTCTCTGGGGTTGATGTGCTGGGTTATCCTCCTGAGCGGTGTGCTTGTGGCTGTGCTGAGCCCAGTTTCACTGCGGTCCTTGCCCGGGCTGCCTTTCCTCCAGCTGCTGCATCCTCAAGGTGTGGACAGGCTCCATTGGGTATGTGGGGAAAAAGGGGACAGGGCTGAGCAACATCATCAGCACAAAACTCCTCCCTGCAGCAAAGGGCAGACCATGAAAAAGGAAAGGACCATCACTGAAAACACAACCAAAGCCCTACCCCAAACCAGCAAATATCCCTGCTTCCCCCCCCCCTCCAAAATACCAGCGTGCTTTTGCATCCTGCCCTTTCCTCTGGGTGCAGAGACGCAAAGCCCTCGGTTTGCTCTGCGATCACCTGGCAGATGACGTAGGGGCAGGGCGGGGGCTGCTCTGCCTGCGGTATCTTTGGCTCAGAGTTCAGCAGCTTATCTCAACCAGAAAATCCTTGCCCGGTGTCCCGGCCGGTGTCCCAGCCCTTCCAGCAGCTGACATTGAAGGGAGAGCAAGCGAGCGGGGTTGTTATCACGCTCCACGTGATGGACCTCATCCAGACCTGCTTTGCACCAGGACCTGCTGGAGCCCTGCCCTGAGGTTTATGAGCCCATAAAGAGGGCATCTGCGGGGGCCGGAGCCGTAACAGCCCGGCTCGGGGATATCAGCCTTGAACTCCGCTGAATTTTGCCTCTATTCGTGTCAGGAGAAGATAAAACCGCGGGGGAACGGCACAAACAGGGAGCGCCGGGAGCAGGGACATCTCGGTGCCCAGGTGCCTGACTAGATGCAGAGTCCCGGGCTGCATTTTGGTGAGAAATAATCACATTTTCATCCTACCACTGTCCCCCAGTGGCTTGGGACATTTGTATCGATGGGGTCGGTCACCCCCAGGCTGAGCTTGTGTCCCTGCTCCGTAGGGTTGCACAAGGAGCTGCTGCGGAGCCTTGACAGCAGGTGACTCGTGCAGGGAGCGAGGTCCCCGTAAGATTAACCACAGAAACTGCAGTGTTTATGGGCAGGAACGATACAGGAGGAGGGCAGGAGGGGACTTCAGCCCCTGCTCTCCCCTGGGGTTGTTCTCCTGTGGCAGCAGGCAAGTCTGCCTTTTGCAGGGAGCTGTGTCCCACCGAAAGGCAGACGGTCCAGTTAGCGATGGGCTGGGGGTGGAAAGGAGCAGGGGTTCAGTAAGGAGAAGCACAAAGTCCTGCAGCAGGATGTGCTGGGGGCCCCCAGCTGGGCAGCAGCTCTGCAAAAATGGACCTGGGGGTCCTGGTGGGCACCGGGTGGAATGGGAGGCAGCCACGTGCCCTTGGCACTCAGAGGCCTCGTGGTCTTCTGGGCTGCCTGGGGCAGAGCAGGGCCAGCAGGCCGAGGGAGGTGATCCTTCCCCTCTGCTCAGCGCTGCTGAGGCCGCCCCTGCAGTGCTGGGCCCAGCGCTGGGCCCCCCAGCCCCAGCCAGAGCTGGGCACCCTGGGGAGAGCCCAGCGCAGGGCCCCCGAGGTGCCGAAGGGCCTGGAGCACCTCTGCCGTGAGGAGAGGCTGCGAGAGCTGGGGCTGCTGGGCCTGGAGCAGAGGAGGCTCCGGGGGCTGCCAGCCATGGCCACCAGCACTGCCGGGAGGTGCCGAGAGGCCGGAGCCAGGCTCTGCTCAGGGGTGCCCGGGGCCAGGCCCAGAGGCCCCGGGCAGAGATACCTCCAGACCCTCAACACGGGGCATGTCTGAATGTAAAGACTCTGAGGGCAGCTTCACGCTGAGCAAAGGAGGAGCAAAGCCCATGTAGACGTGCCAGAGGTTTCTTCTAGAGCCCGTGACCTGCTGGCTGCACACCTTACCCAAAGCGACAGAATTTAAACTCAAAAATCAGCTTTAGGCAGCCAGGCAGTTTCTCCTGAGCCCTGGGACTTACAGCTGGGCTTTGAGCATCTTCTCCTAATGAGCTACATCCCTCGGGCAGGCAGCCAGCTGGGACCACACAGATTTATCCTACAGCCCAATGCAACACCCAGCTACAGGGAGCACAAATACAGGCTGTGGTATGGCCAGGGAAACTTTCACACTGCACCCCAAAGCTCTCCCTCCCACAGCAACAAGCGCTCTGCCTCTTGTAACTCCATTGCCTACTCTCCTTCATGGGGCTGGTGCTGCTGCATTGTGGTCCGGCTTGCATGGCATTACAAAAAAAGGGTGAAAGCCTGTCCTCTCCTTTCTTCTTCTCTGTTTCATGGCTGTCTTTTAGTCATCATTTTGCTCTTTCCCAGCAGAAACTAGGAGTTTGCAATGCAGGTCAAACAGGAGGATGCAACTTGTGATAACCCAAAGGTCCAAGGAAGTCTCAGTGAAGCAGATTCAAGGAGCAGCGAGGAATGAAAACCCCTGGGAAAAGCTCAGGAAAATGCCAAACGTTTCTGTGCCTGAGCAGAGTGAGGTGGGGGAGACACCGCTGGATGTCGGGAAAAGAACACAGAGAAGTTTTGCTTTGTTTTCTGCCTGCTCTGCTGCTCTGCACTGCCTCCTGCCTCACGCTCCTCCAGATTCAGTGGGTCAATCTGGACCAAGGCGTTTGTCCCTTCTCTGGTGGCCCCCGGGTTATAGGGACACCCTGCTACACCCAGCAGGGACGTCACAGCGAGGTTCCCCCACCCCTGGGTTACAAACCCCATGGCTGGGCGCCCTTTAGGGACCAGCACCAGCTGCTCCTGAGCCCCACTGAGTTTGGAGGGGCTCAGATTTGGTGCTCCAGTTTCGATGTTTCCAACGGCCCAGGCTGTGCTTGGTGGCACTTGACCTCTCCAGAGGCTTCTCACCCTTCTGCCCATGGCCCTTTATGGCACAATCCCAGTGTGCTCGAGTCCTGGAGACCACTAGAGGACTTTAGCTTGAGCAGGACAGGGGAAGCCACCTTGCACTCATCCCATAGCTCTAAGCAGGCCCTGATGCTGGTGCCAATACCTATCAAACCCACCAGCTGTCACAGCACAGTGGTGACAGGTCCCTTCCCTCTAATCACGCTTAGTGAGTATGGGGCCACCAGAAGGCCCCGTTAGACCTGGGGAAGCACGAGGGCACCTGCAGGCACCCACCCTGCTGATGCTCAGACATGCACCCTGGGGGCTCTTCTCTTCTCTTCTCTTCTCTTCTCTTCTCTTCTCTTCTCTTCTCTTCTCTTCTCTTCTCTTCTCTTCTCTTCTCTTCTCTTCTCTTCTCTTCTCTTCTCTTCTCTTCTCTTCTCTTCTCTTCTCTTCTCTTCTCTTCTCTTCTCTTCTCTTCTCTTCTCTTCTCTTCTCTTCTCTTCTCTTCTCTTCTCTTCTCTTCTCTTCTCTTCTCTTCTCTTCTCTTCTCTTCTCTTCTCTTCTCTTCTCTTCTCTTCTCTTCCCTGCTCTGCTCTCTTTTCTCTGCTCTCTCCTCTCCTCTCCTCTCCTCTCCTCTCCTCTCCTCTCCTCTCCTCTCCTCTCCTCTCCTCTCCTCTCCTCTCCTCTCCTCTCCTCTCCTCTCCTCTCCTCTCCTCTCCTCTCCTCTCCTCTCCTCTCCTCTCCTCTCCTCTCCTCTCCTCTCCTCTCCTCTCCTCTCCTCTCCTCTCCTCTCCTCTCCTCTCCTCTCCTCTCCTCTCCTCTCCTCTCCTCTCCTCTCCTCTCCTCTCCTCTCCTCTCCTCTCCTCTCCTCTCCTCTCCTCTCCTCTCCTCTCCTCTCCTCAGGGCTAACCAAACATTAAAGCACATTCCTGAGAGCATTTTCCAAACGCCCCTTGAATGCTGGCAGGCTTGGGGCATCAACCACCTCCCGAGGAAGCCTGTGCCAGTGTCTGAGCACCCTCATGGTAAAGAAACTTTTCCTGCTGTCCAGGCTGAGCCTCCCCTGGCACAGCTCCGTGCCATTCCCACGTAACCCAACGTCGGTGCCCAGGGAGCAGAAGCCAGTGCCTCTCTCTCTGCATTCCCTCCTCAGGGAGCTGCAGGGAGCAGCGAGGCCACCCCACAGCCTCCTCTTCTCCACCCAGGTGCCCTCAGCCTCTCCTCTCAGCACCTGCCTTCCAGCCCTTTCCCCACCTTTGTTCCCCTGCTCCGGAGGCGCAGGCACTCCTCAACGCCCAGCTCTCAAGGTGAGGTGCAGGACGCCTCCTCCAGACCGTGGCACAAACCTCGACCAGATGGAGGTGGAGGACGTGGGATGGTGGCCAAGGACCGTGCTGGAGCACCACAACCATCTCCTGATGCCTGCTGGGGTGTGCTGCCTGCCTTCAGCCTCCAAACTTGGAGCCTTGCAGTGGCAGCAGGGGAACACAAAGAGGAATTATCCCCAGTGCAGCTGCCCGGAGAGGGCAGCACAGCCCCAGGAATTGGAGGGGAGCAGCCAGGTTAAGCCCGGCAAGCTCATGGAGTTCAAGCTCTAAATTCTCCCAAAAGATGAGCCTCGGGACCAAAACTTGGGACCCTTCTGGGCAATAAAAATCAGGGATGCAGGAAAAACATCACTTATATAAAGTGCAGCAGTTTTCCCTGATGCTTGCGATAATAAACCTCTCTTCCTCTCTTGTACCTACCAGCGTATTGCCTCTGCTCCTGCTCATTCCCCCCACTTCGCTCCCAAATAATAAGACCCTGCAGAACTGTTCCCATCAGTGAAAACGTTAAATTTAGGTATGAAAAAGTAAAAGTTTAAAGATCCAGGGCAGGTTTTGTGAGTCCCAGTGCATATTTAGCCTTGGGACACCCCTCTGAGATAACCACAGGTACATTTCCCTCCCGTGCAGGTGGAAAAAAAAGGCAGCAGTGGGATGAGAGGACTGGGGTTGGGAAGCATTTTGCAGCCCCGAGGTTTCAACCAGGAACTCTGCACAAGCTCCTCTCCTTTGCCATGGGACTAAAATAAAATAAAATAAAATAAAATAAACACTCAAGTAATGGTGTTGAGGGAAATACTGGCAGAGCCACCAGCCCCGTTACCACTTTTTCAGGCACTTTTGGGGTACGTTACCAGGCCCTCCGGTCTGCCTGGTGCCCGGCTTTGTGAAGTTTCACGAGGGGAGCAGCAGGATGCAGGATGACACAGTTTGGCTGCCGGGCTCTCATGGGACAAGGACATGGACATGGGATGCACATCGCAGCAGTGCCACCACCAACTAGTTTGCCAGCTCCCCCTTCCAGACGTTCCCTTTTTCTTCCCCCTCCGACGTGGGGCTCAGCACCCAAATGGCTTGTGAGAGCTCGGCAGGGCTCCCAGCGCCAGGAGGCTGACCTGGGAAAGTCCTCTTCACGTTAGGCTTGGTTTCTTGGACTTCCAGCACCCAGCTCTGCCCTACAGCCACAAGCGGATAAAATCCTACAGCAGGGGGCTTGTGGGGGCACACGTGTCCTCCCCTTAATATTCCTTAACCCAAGCTGGGACGAGGCACTTGCACAATTATGTAGGTGATAAACTCCTGCTCTTGTCATCAGCCTCACCCTACTGACCCCACATGTAAAAGTGATGCTGGGGAGGGCAGCTTTAGGGACCGATCCCAAATCCTCCCCCGTTTCCTCCTCTGCACCTGGAGCCGCAGACACCAAGCTCTGCCTGGGGAGACAACAGGCAACCAGGAGGGTCAATTTCACCACCTGCCTCCTCCTCTTCCTCCTCAAGCTGGGCTCTACATCCTGCTTCCACACTGGTGTTTCTCAGAGCATTAATGACTTCCAAACAGGTGAAAATAAGCAGTAGAAATCACACTTTCTGCATCAGCTTTCAGTGTAAAGTCACTTTGCTCTATCAAGTAAGATCTAATTAAAACAGATCAGAGAAACACAACTCCTTCAAGCACCCCCCCATTCATTTCTGCAAGCGTCATTGAAACAAAGGGGAGGAGAAGCAGGTCATTCATTCAGGTTTTATTTAAGGTTTCAGCTTTGCTTTCTAAATGGCTGAGCTGACCCTAACAAACCGGGCACTACCGGAGAGTTACACCAAGGCAGTACAAAGAAAGAGAAACACATTTTCCAGCTGATTTTAAAACGGCAAAGGCCCTTGTTATTTCCCAGCAGGACCAGACACACAGACACCTGGCAGCAGGTCAGATTAGCTCCAGCTCACTTAGCATGAGTTGTTGCTCAAAGACATAAGGCTCAGTCCTCACTCTGAGCACCCCTTCATTGCACAGGAGCCCCCCGCTCCTTTCTGCTCCCAAACAGGATGCCTCAATCCACCGTAGGCTGCTCCAGCATCCTCCAAATTCCCTCAGCAGTTGGGAAACTGAGCTTTTACCTTTTGCTTCCACCTACACCTGCAACCATCCTCTTCCTCAGACCAACACCATCCTCTGTTGCCCTCCCACCCCTTTCCTGGGGGCATCCATTTCGGCTGCAAGTTTCCGTCCAGCCCCCGCCGGCATCGCTGTTCTGCCACCACCAGCGGCAGCTCCCTGCTTCTCCAAGACCCCAGCCTTGATGCTGAGAGCCGTCATTAGCAGCAAAGCAGCAAACCATGAGATCCGCCCTAGGACATTATCTGTACGCTCAATCCAGTGCGTTTACAACCCCAAAATACATCCACGTGTTCTCTATTACTATCAAAATAAGCCACTGAAAAGTCTCCGTATTTTATGCTAGGGAGACAAACAGACTCAGCCTTCACCTTTGACAGCTTCCATATGAAAGATGCTGGGGAATCTGTAAGCTCATAATTAAGAAAGGCGTTCAGATACGTACCATTCTTCTTGGACTTTGGGCTGGACCTTTCACTGCCAGCTGAGCTCAGCAAACTTGAAGTACCAGCAGCCTACAGGCCATTTCACCCCATCCTTGCATGGTAAATATCATCTGGTGATACCAACCCGTGATACCTTGAGACAGACACGTTCGGATACTAACGGAGATCTCAGCTCAGAAGCGATCTCAGCTCAGCCAGCCCCTCTCACCCAAACTCTTGGCCCCACTGAACTTAAATCAATCATTTGTTTAAATAAAACCTAGGGCTACAGTAACACAACTCCATATCAGCTCTTTAAATATAAGAAGCTTGAAATGCACCAGCTGCTTCTTAAATACGACAATCTTCAGTGCTTTGGAAAAAAAAGAGATGAGTTTTACCTTCCGCCACCACCAGGAGCTCTGGGAGCTGTAGCACATTGTGCCATTTCGGCACCTAACCTGATAGGGTTGCTGAGGATCCCTTAAAAACAAAGCAGGTTTTCAGGATGGATAGTCAAACAACTGAATATTTCATATTCTAATATAGAAGAGAGAATCTAATAATCAAATAAATAATTAAGGGCTGCGATTAAAAATGGTTCAGACTCAGTAGAATTAGTTCATACTGTAGGTATATTAAAATATATTTTAAAATGCTACCAAATCAGTTCTCTTCTCTTGGAAGTTGCGTTCAAATCCCAGCAGTAAGGATGTTCTCAGAAAAAAAAATAAGAATTATTAAGTCAGACACTTGTGCTAACAGCTCTCTGTAGTGACCAGAAAGTGCTGTAAAAGGCTATGCAGCAGCTGCCACCAGTGCTGAAGCTGAGCGATGCCCAGATGAACCTAAGAGTAGAGAAAAGGATCCATCTCTGGACAAAAAAAATGTATCTCATTCTCCTAAACTAACTACATTCTTTTATTTATCTTTTTATTCAAGATTTCTGAGACCATGAAAACACGATGCATCTGTTAACTTGGAACTGGGGCTAGGCACACAGTAGCAAGTCAACTTTCTCATCACAGGTTGGTAAAATAAAAACAGGAGAAGATGACAGGTCTACAGCCGCTGTCTTACAGCTTCCCAGAGCACAGCTCTCAGTCCTTACCAAACCAGTAAGGACCAATTCACAGCTGAAGTCAATGAGACAGAAGCACATCACGAGCTTAAGAATGGGGAGAAACAGTCACTCCTGCAGATTCCTTTCCAATAGGCAACAGAGAATCCAGCAGAGTAACTTAAACACAAGTCACCCTTTTTACCATTTTTCCTCCTGCAGAAAAATAAGCTCACGGATTTGCTCGCAGGTAGGGCACATCTGCATTACCACTCTCACCTCAAAGGGGTGTCAAGGATGGAGTGGGAAGGGAAGGCGAAGGGAAGTCAGCAACACTCAGTACATTCATGGATCAGGTTTAATCCTGTGCTGTCAAAAAATGTCAATTGATGGGTCAATAAGACCAGAGCAACATTAGATTTTAGATCAAGTGAGCTCTAGCCCATCATTCCTTCCACCGCACACATGGCATTTTGAGACTTGCATAGAAAATAAAACCAAACTCCTCACCAAAGAGAATTATCCGAGGGCAGTGGCCTTCCCTTTCCCGATCTCCACCCCAGCCCCAAGCAGAGGAGCTCATCAAGAGATCAGGTTCCCCCCAGGGCTGGCAGCTTTGCTGCTCTGCCCAAGGAATTCATCTTGCGAGGGGAAACTCTCCGTATTACATGAAGATGAAGAATGTACACAAGGGGAGGAAGGCAGCAGATTTGGCAATGGGCTTCAGACATTACAGCCTCACGTCAAACAGTGGCCACCCTGTAGCCTGAAGGATGGGAGAAGACACCAAAAAAGACAAATATATGTATATGTTTCAATCACATGCCCAGGGCAGGGAGGAAAGGACTGATCCAGCAGCAGGTCTCAGCAAGAAGCAGGAATGAGTTTCTGTGCAACACAAGTGCTTTGGGGAGAGGAGAACTGGATTAAACTCACCCTGGAAATGACCAAAGCGATACGTACAGAGAAAGCAAGATCTTTTATCCGTTCCCTCTGTGTGCAGTTACTCCTCTTCAGAGCCACTCGCTATCCCACAGGACTACAGAAGCTTGTATCACTTAATGCATCGCTTGTAAGCACCCAGTGACGATAACATGAAAACCCATCCCATCCGACAGAGTTGTCTGGTGACAGTGAATTCTCCAACCCTCCCTCAGCCCCAAGTTAAGAAATGCAGCAGTCCTTTTATTAAAAATCAGGATACAGTTCAACATAACGCCAGTGTTTACACCCGATCTCTCTAGTAGTTCCAGGATTGCTGTTGTTTTACATATCATTAGCAACCAAAGGAGTCAGTAGCATAAAGATATCAGTTCACTCGCTCATTTCAAAAAAAAAATAATAAAATGAATGCCCCTATGCTTCCAAGGAAACACTGTCCATGATCAGTTTGTTTTCTGTTGGCCTTGGTCTAAGAAGCAAGAGTTTTCAACATCATCTTGCAGGCAGATCTTATCTTCCTAAGAGCAATTGTTCTGTTTGCTTTCTCTTACAGGGCAGGTCTCCACGAAGCCTGACAGCACTAATAAAATAACCCTAAAAGAAATCCCAGTTGATTTTTCCTGTGATTTTTCTAGAATATCAGAACTATTTGAAAGCTGTTTAATTACTTGAGTTGAAACGAAAGTGTGCGGGGAAGGACCTTGATTCACACAATTTGGCAAAAAGATCACGACTTGTCCAACAGCTGCAAGAAGCACACACAGGCTTTCTCCTTGCTCCCCCGAAGCATCCAGCGGTGCTGCGGGAGGGCTGCATGGTCCTGCCCTCGTTCCCCTTCCAGTTGTTTTAGCTGTTCCGATTGCTGCTGCCTGCTTCCTTCCCTCCTCAAGTCATCCAAAGCAGAGAGCAGCCTCAGTGCTGGAAGAGCAGCTTGGCAAAAGCAGGAGGAGTCCAGCCAGCAGAAGATTTACTTTATTAAGATAAACATGGTCTAAAGGCTCCACATTATCTTTAAAAATAAACACAGTAAGAAATACGAAAACAAACTGGCTTTGCTACGGGTAGGTCAGGTTCAGATGTTCTCAGAAGATCTTCCCAGCCATAAAATATACCCTTCCCCTACCGTGCCCATCAAGGAGGATGGAAAGACAGTTCACTACGCAAGATCAGCAGCGTACCTGTTGCGTGCCCTCCCACATTCAGCAAACGATACATCTGCTACCCTTCAAGGCAGATCAAAGTTTTAAGAACACCCCTGTGAAGGAGGAGCGGGAGGGGACAGGGACAGGTAATTCGGTTTCTGTAGGGAACATCTAAAAGGCTTGACACGACGGCTGTGCTGGCTCCCCCGCTTTAATGGTTGTTCTTTGCTGCTTCTTTAGCAGCAAGAATCAGAGGAGTGAGACTAGAAAGAGGCTTTGCAATTTTCAGGAACTGGTGCTAGGAAGAGGAAAAAGGAAAAAAAAAGGTTACATTTCTCAGAACATGTCCCAAAAGCCTGGTGTTTACACAAAATATCAGGACCTAGACCTGTATGAACTCCAACAACCTCCAAGCAGGCGAAACAAAAAAGGCACGATGAGCAAGAAAGTTCACCGTGACTTTTGGGCCTCACCTGAACTGATAAAGAGCTTTGCACCCAACACATCCTAGTTTCTCCAATGTTTATACACTCTCAAGACTAAGCAAGTTCTCCCAGGAAATAAATTCATGCAAAATCTACAGTGAAATTCTTTGTGGAAGGGAGGTGTAAGTAAAAGCAACCTGTGCAGTTCCAAAACATTGCACAGGGCTTCCTGCAGCAATCATCTCTCCATTCTTCCTTTCCTGTCACCACAGATCTGCTGAAAACAATGCCTTGGCCTTCTAAAGCTATTAGAAATTTTCAGAACAGCTGGGACTGAGGAGCACAGCAGGGAATTCACAACAGGACCAGTCAGGCCATCTCCTATACCAGGTGCTCTGTTCTGTTAAACAATATTGATTATCGAGCATGCAACAAGCAGTAGGTGGTGTCACAAAGTGCTTCTTGCAGCACATGTGGTGTTTGTTTCGGGGGCAAGGCTTAAAACATAACATCTGGAACAGAGGAAGGAGTTTTCCCTGTGTTCAGGGTTAAGTGGAAAGCTTGCAATACTCCAGCCTCGCAGAGAAAGTCTAGGTTGGGGACAGAGACTGACACAAAACAGCTAATCAGACGAGTGGAGGCATGAAGCCCACAAGCTGTTCAGAAAACCCAAAATAATTAAGTCCCCCAGGACTTCTGAGCATCAGAAGGGATCAACCACCCAATCTGAACACACTTCAGAGGTGGAAAAATCCGAGGCTAAAAGGTAAAGGCAGGCAGAAATGCTGCAGTCCCAATGTTCTCCTGCCCCAAGGAACACAACCCTGCTGCTGTCTGATACTCTGGAGCTGGCAAGTCCAGGAGAAAAAGTCAGCTTTCATCTACTGCCATTCTTTCTGCCGGTGATTAATGCTTCATTAGTGTCTCAGAAAGGCAGCAGCACTCCCAAAGCTGAACCCAGTAGACAAACTAAAGGAAAGAAAGGAACACCAAAAAAGAGACAACTGTCTCACAGTCGACATCTGAGGGCCCCATCATCACAGATTTATTTTACAAAGAGATGAAGCACATTTTCCACCCCCGTGGGAGGTCTGACAAAAGGAAACACATGAACACTCCTCATCTGTGTTGGTAAAAAGCCTGGCAGCTTCGTCCTTCACTTTCACGAGTCCAGACAAAGACACCAGGTTTTCAGTGAAATAACTGAGGATTTCTCACAAGCTTGGTTCCATCACCTCTGCAGGAAGAGCTGTATCTGGCAAAATGTGTTAACGCCAAACTGCTGCAGTTAATGCAAGACGTGCCCCTTCCAGAAAGCTTTGGGAACTCTCCCCCAGAAGGGAGACAACCAGAGCATTCGATAGCTGGAAGCCCTCCTGTTATCCAAACGGGAACAAGCACGGCCAGACCGCAACACCACAGCCAGATGTTAGGGTGAGCTGCGTGAAGAAGCCACGGGAATTAAGGGGCTCAGCAGTTGGCAGGCTCGGGGCACGGCAATTATTTGAGGTTGGTTACAGAACACGCTGCACAGATGCTGCCAGTAGCAAGTACAGCACAAAAAGGAAAGTACTCTGTTAACGCTTCGTTAGGGATTTGGGTTTTTTTGGTTGGTTGGTTTTGGTTTTTTTTGTTCGTTTCTTCATGGTAAATTATCTCTGCTGTGCTTGTGACTTCAGATGACGCGGTATTTAAGACCCCAAATGACATTGCTCCACATGCCTATTCTCACTCTAGAATGCTGAATTCCGTCCCGTTCCCCAGCACTTACCTGGAGCAGCTCTTTTGCAGAACCTCTTTTTTCCACGTCCATTTCAAGACAGCGATTTAGGAAGTCTCGGAATATGGGTGAAAGCTTTTCTGGATTCTGCAGTTCCGGAGTCCCGTTAGTAGCAATGAGATACAGGGCCTAAAGCAAAGCAAGCACCAAAGAAACAGGAGGTTACGAAGGTCAGACTCCAGCTGCAGATTACAGAGGCACCCATTTTTCCTCTCCCTCCCCACAGTTCAATGGGGAAAAACAAAACCAAAACAAACCCTTATCACGGTGACTAATAAATGCTTAAGTTTCAGCAAAGAGAGGAGCTGCCAGCCCTATTTTTATGTGGATGGGATCCAATCCTTTCTTGCTTTACCCTCGTAATCTGGGTTTGGATCCTGCAGCCCTCTCAAGGGATTAAGAGGACAAAACCAGCAGTCCAGACTGTGTTTACAGAGGGAAGTTGGCTGGCACAGCTCTGCCAGTGCTCGACTCCTGCAATAACTATATCCTCATGGGAAGGTACCCCTGAAGAAACAGGAGGCTTTGTTCTCTCGATACTTTGCCCAAATGCACAAGGCCTAAAAAGTCAATACTCTAAAGATGCAGTTGGTCCTTTACAAAAGATGGCCAGTAGGTTCTCAAGCAGCACTTAACACCCTACAGAAACAAGTGGAGTCGTTTTGCTGCTGCTTGGGAATGAAGAATTCTCTAAGAATCAGGAAATTCAGAATTCATCCACTGCAAAATTTTACTATTAAAAGAAAATCGCTAGATGCCTTTTAAAAGGAAACAGACATCTGGCAGAGGCCTTCTGAGCTCACTGCTCATCACATCTCAAGGTAGAGGTCTGATAGCCTGGGAACTGCAACAAGTTAAGTTAAATGAGAGCAAAGCACCCCGTTGCTTAGCCATCCTCATTTAACTCCACACCAACTTTTTCCTTTCGCATTTCTTCACTGCTGCGCTTCTCTCCCAAAATCATCTCCAGTAAAAGAGGTGGAAACAAGTTAAACAGAACTGTTCTAGATCCCTTCGTCCTGTTTAGCTTAAAAAAAAACGAAAAACTGGCTTACACCAAGAACAGCCGCATTCCTACAAACTGATAGAATTTCCCCTTTCATTAAAGAATACGAAGGGAAAGACACCAGCAGGGGCAAAGCCTGACTAAAGGCTTGTTAAACCTGGAGCTTTACTGGGAGCATGCAAAGAGGAACAATGCACCAGCAAGAAAAAGCCCTGTTTATAAAAGAGTAATGTGGTATTCTTTGAATTCAAGGACAGCTCTCTTCCCCACTCACAAGGATTTAAGAAGCCGGGCACTCTGGGGCCAGAAGGTGCCCCTATCGGCCTCTCCAGAAAGGGGGGAATTATGGATGCACCACATCATTAACTCAGACCCTACCTGAAGGTCTGCAACAGGAACAGCCTGTGCCCTCTGCCACCCAGAACCAGTCATGGCTTCTAACTTAAATGACCACAATCTTCTCACTACAGCATCTAAGGAGACGTGTAGCTGCATGTGATGAAACCACAGCGGAGGTTCACCTGCCTCCTCCAGAGCCCAGGTTAACCAGCAGGCTCAGCGAAGGCCTGAGGGCAAAAAAAAGGCACTCGCTTACTCTCAGGGGGTTTTCATTGAGGTAGGGGGGTTCTCCTTCGATCATCTCGATGGCCATTATCCCCAGTGACCAGATGTCCACTTTGGGCCCGTAGGCTTTTCGTGTCACCACTTCAGGCGCCATCCAGTACGGGGTCCCCACCATGGTGCTGCGCTTGCTCTGTTCGGGAGTGATCTGGGCACAGAAGCCAAAGTCAGCTGGAAAAGCAAAGAAGGAGGGAAGAAAAAGTTAGAAACCAGCAGGTTTCTCCAAAAACAACACGTACTGATGCCACAGCTGTGGTACAAGCTAGCCTGTTGCACTGCCTGCTACATTGCTGCTGCAAAGGAGGCCCTGGTTTTGTGGTTAACAAGGTGTTCAGGAGTAAGCTTCTAAATCTGACTCGCTGAGGCCATCAACATCACAGAGCTGCTCACTTGTCGATGTGATGTGATGGTGATCAGTAAAGAGCTGTACATGGATGCTGTGAAACGTGGCAGTGCAGCATTTGGCAGCTGTAATACACTGTGTAACACATGCTCTCAAGCCTGTTCCTGGGTCTGTGAAAACAGAAACCAATGCCCAGTCTGTCCTCCCTCCACCCACACCCACCAGCATTATCTGGTCGTATTTTCAGTCCCAGAGATAGTATTTCCCCAGAAGATGTACCATCTCTCAAACACGATTTGCTTTCTAGAGCAAATACTGTGTTCAGAATAAATTTAAGTACCTAATTTGGTACTTATTATTTTCTTTGAGAAGACAGAAAGCTGGAGAGCCTTCCTGTGGAAATTGCTTGGCCCTGTCTTATTTGCATTTGACTTTCCAAAAGATCACAGAATAATAGAATCATAGGAAAACTAAGGTTGGAAAAGCCCTCCAAGATCACCTGGTCCAACCATCCCCCTACAAACAATGTCACCCACGAAACCACGTCCCCAAGCACCACGTCCAACCTTGCCTTGAACACCCCCAGGGACAGGGACTCCACCACCTCCCTGGGCAACGCGTCCCAATGCCTGACCGCTCTTTCTGAGAAGAAACGTCTCCTAATTGTTTTAATTGGTGAAGAGTAGCACTCTTTGTTCAATTCTTTGTTTTAATTGTTGAAGAGTAAGGGCATGACGTTTCCATTTTTCCACTCACCAGTGACATCACCCGACTGCCAGGACTTTTCAACTGTGATGGAGAGCGGCTTGGCAACCCCATCAGCCAGTTCCCTCAGGACCCTGGGATTCATGTCACCAGGTCCCATAGACCTGGACCTGTTTACATTCAGCAGGTGGTCTCGAACCTGCTCTTCACTTACCGTGGGTGGGACTTTGCTCCCCCAGCCTCCACCTACAGGTTCAGGGAAATGAAAGACTTGGGAAGCCCATCTACCAGTGCAGACGGAGGCAAAGAAGTTGCTGAGTACCTCAGCCTTCTCCGTGTCTGTCGTTACCAATTACTCAGGTATAGAAACTCACTCCTAATATAAGAAATTAGCCACCTCTAATCGCTTCCACACTACTATTTTCACCCCTCAGTTTATTTTCACAAATGTTAAAGGCGCATGGTGGCCCCTGGGGACTCCTCCTGTCAGCCCAGCGCAGCAGCCCGAAGGGAGCTGGGTCCTCTCTTGTGCTCTTCCTCGAGGCTCTGTGCAGAGGGGCTGACACCTCTCGCACAAGGGCTGGCGGGTGGGAAAGAAACACGCACACAAGCCCTGAATATCAGCAAGAGTTCTTTATTGCCAGGTGTTTGGTGGCTCCAAGCTAATGCCTGGGATGGAGCCTGCGCGACGAGGAGTAGGGAGCTCGCCGGGCCCTGCTGCGTAGCTACCGGTGTTCTCTCATGGCACGCAGCAGAGAGCTGCCGGGGTAGTCCCAGGTCTGACGTGGCCGAGGTGGATCCACTTCCATGGGTTCCTCCGCCTCTTCTTGTGGATCCACCTCCATGGGCTCCACGGTGTCAGGCAGGAGGACAAGCCAGTCCTTGCCTGGGACTGCCCACACGGGATGCCTCCCATCAGCTGTGTTCTCCGGCCAGGGTGCCGAACGAGGGGGTCGCCCAGTTCCATTGCCTGGTCCCATGCCACTCTCCACTTGATATTCATTCGTGGGTTTCACGCCGCCATCTCTTTTACGGCCACGGCTGGGTCCCTCGCTGCGATCTGGCCGATGGGCACGCCTCTGCTCCCCACGGCTCTCCGCATCACGCTCCCGTCTTCGCTCCACACCACCACTGCACCTCTGGTTAGGCCCAGGCCCCCTGCTGCTGGATGTCTGAGGGGCCGGCCTGTTCCCCGCATCGCTGCGGTGCCAGTGATATCTCCAATAATCGTCTCTGGGCCGGGCAGCAGACTTCCCCCAGGCACTGATGTCTTTTGTGCCGCAGGTGCTGTCCCTCTGCCCATGAGACATCTTTCTCCCATTAGCTGCCATCTTCTCGGTGCTTCCTCAGATCGCTTCGCGGTCCTCACACCGAGGAGGGCTGCCGCTCGCCTTGCTCCTTTCTCTGGCCTTCCTCCTGCCGCTTACGCTGGCTCTCAGAGGACCGAGTCGCTGAGCAAGTGGCGGGCCAGCGGCAGGGGGCCTCTTTTATAGGGCCCGGGGCAAAGGCGTGACAGCGGTGGCCACTGTGACCTCAGCAAGGCTCTGTGATGGAGTGGCCCGTGCGAGGCCAAAGGCGGCTGCGTTGGGAGAGGCCTGGAAGATGCCCTCATGTGGACAAGGAGGAGGGCTGGGGGGGCTGAGGGGCCCCTTTTCTGGGGCTGGCTCCCCCCCAGGCCATTTGGCTTGACAGAGAGAAAGGCTGCCCCATGCAATCCTGCCTCAACCCATTTTTTCTCCCCATCTCCAAGGCTTAGAATCTCTGGTTAACAAAAGAAAACTCCATCAACAAAACCAAACCAGACCCATTCAAAAGGCTAAAGCGGTCACAGCTGAAGTACCCATCTTCAGGAGATCTTTGATCTGTTTGAGGGCAGCACAGCCCCAGGAATTGGAGGGGAGCAGCCAGGTTAAGCCCGGCAAGCTCACGGAGTTCAAGCTCTAAATTCTCCCAAAAGATGAGCCTCGGGACCAAAACTTGGGACCCTTCTGGGCAATAAAAATCAGGGATGCAGGAAAAACATCACTTATATAAAGTGCAGCAGTTTTCCCTGAAGCATGCGATAATAACCCTCTCTTCCTCTCTTGTACCTACCAGCGTATTGCCTCTGCTCCTGCTCATTCCCCCCACTTCGCTCCCAAATAATAAGACCCTGCAGAACTGTTCCCACCAGTGAAAACGTTAAATTTAGGTATGAAAAAGTAAAAGTTTAAAGATCCAGGGCAGGTTTTGTGAGTCCCAGTGCATATTTAGCCTTGGGACACCCCTCTGAGATAACCACAGGTACATTTCCCTCCCGTGCAGGTGGAAAAAAAAGGCAGCAGTGGGACGAGAGGACTGGGGTTGGGAAGCATTTTGCAGCCCCAAGGTTTCAACCAGGACCTCTGCAGAAGCTCCTCTCCTTTGCCATGGGACTAAAATAAAATAAAATAAAATAAAATAAAATAAACACTCAAGTAATGGTGTTGAGGGAAATACTGGCAGAGCCACCAGCCCCGTTACCACTTTTTCAGGCACTTTTGGGGTACGTTACCAGGCCCTCCGGTCTGCCTGGTGCCCGGCTTTGTGAAGTTTCACGAGGGGAGCAGCAGGATGCAGGATGACACAGTTTGGCTGCCGGGCTCTCGTGGGACAAGGACATGGACATGGGATGCACATCGCAGCAGTGCCACCACCAACTAGTTTGCCAGCTCCCCCTTCCAGACGTTCCCTTTTCTTCCAGCTCCCCCTCCGACGTGGGGCTCAGCACCCAAATGGCTTGTGAGAGCTCGGCAGGGCTTCCAGCGTCAGGAGGCTGACCTGGGAAAGTCCTCTTTACGTTAGGCTTGGTTTCTTGGACTTCCAGCACCCAGCTCTGCCCTACAGCCACAAGCGGATAAAATCCTACAGCAGGGGGCTTGTGGGGGCACACGTGTCCTCCCCTTAATATTCCTTAACCCAAGCTGGGACGAGGCACTTGCACAATTATGTAGGTGATAAACTCCTGCTCTTGTCATCAGCCTCACCCTACTGACCCCACATGTAAAAGTGATGCTGGGGAGGGCAGCTTTAGGGACCGATCCCAAATCCTCCCCCGTTTCCTCCTCTGCACCTGGAGCCGCAGACACCAAGCTCTGCCTGGGGAGACAACAGGCAACCAGGAGGGTCAATTTCACCACCTGCCTCCTCCTCTTCCTCCTCAAGCTGGGCTCTACATCCTGCTTCCACACTGGTGTTTCTCAGAGCATTAATGACTTCCAAACAGGTGAAAATAAGCAGTAGAAATCACACTTTCTGCATCAGCTTTCAGTGTAAAGTCACTTTGCTCTATCAAGTAAGATCTAATTAAAACAGATCAGAGAAACACAACTCCTTCAAGCACCCCCCCATTCATTTCTGCAAGCGTCATTGAAACAAAGGGGAGGAGAAGCAGGTCATTCATTCAGGTTTTATTTAAGGTTTCAGCTTTGCTTTCTAAATGGCTGAGCTGACCCTAACAAACCGGGCACTACCGGAGAGTTACACCAAGGCAGTACAAAGAAAGAGAAACACGTTTTCCAGCTGATTTTAAAACGGCAAATGCCCTTGTTATTTCCCAGCAGGACAAGACACACAGACATCTGGCAGCAGGTCAGATTAGCTCCAGCTCACTTAGCACGGGTTGTTGCTCAAAGACATAAGGCTCAGTCCTCACTCTGAGCACCCCTTCATTGCACAGGAGCCCCCCGCTCCTTCCTGCTCCCAAACAGGATGCCTCAATCCACCGCAGGCTGCTCCAGCACCCTCCAAATTTCCTCAGCAGTTGGGAAACTGAGCTTTTACCTTTTGCTTCCACCTACACCTGCAACCATCCTCTTCCTCAGACCAACACCATCCTCTGTTGCCCTCCCACCCCTTTCCTGGGGGCATCCATTTCGGCTGCAAGTTTCCATCGCTGTTCTGCCACCAGCGGCAGCTCCCTGCTTCTCCAAGACCCCAGCCTTGATGCTGAGAGCTGTCATTAGCAGCAAACCATGAGATCCGCCCTAGGACATTATCTGTACGCTCAATCCAGTGTGTTTACAACCCCAAAATACATCCACATGTTCTCTATTACTATCAAAATAAGCCACTGAAAAGTCTCCGTATTTTATGCTAGGGAGACAAACAGACTCAGCCTTCACCTTTGACAGCTTCCATATGAAAGATGCTGGGGAATCTGTAAGCTCATAATTAAGAAAGGCGTTCAAATACGTACCATTCTTCTTGGACTTTGGGCTGGACCTTTCACTGCCAGCTGAGCTCAGCAAACTTGAAGTACCAGCAGCCTACAGGCCACTTCAGCCCATCCTTGCATGGTAAATATCATCTGGTGATACCAACCCGTGATACCTTGAGACAGACACGTTAGGATACTAACGGAGATCTCAGCTCAGAAGCGATCTCAGCTCAGCCAGCCCCTCTCACCCAAACTCTTGGCCCCACTGAACTTAAATCAATCATTTGTTTAAATAAAACCTAGGGCTACAGTAACACAACTCCATATCAGCTCTTTAAATATAAGAAGCTTGAAATGCACCAGCTGCTTCTTAAATACGACAATCTTCAGTGCTTTGGAAAAAAAAGAGATGAGTTTTACCTTCCGCCACCACCAGGAGCTCTGGGAGCTGTAGCACATTGTGCCATTTCGGCACCTAACCTGATGGGGTTGCTGAGGATCCCATAAAAACAAAGCAGGTTTTCAGGATGGATAGTCAAACAACTGAATATTTCACGTTCTCATATAGAAGAGAGAATCTAATAATCAAATAAATAAGGGCTGTGATTAAAAATGGTTCAGACTCAGTGAAATTAGTTCATGCAGTAGGTATATTAAAAATATATATTAAAAAATGCCACCAAATCAGTTCTCTTGTTGGAATTTGCTTTCACATCCCAGCAGTAAGGATGCACTCAGAAAAAAAAAAAAAGAAAAAAAAAAAAGCCACAGAGGAAAATTTTAAGTCAGACACTTGTGCTAACAGCTCTCTGTAGTGACCAGAAAGTGCTGTAAGAGGCTATGCAGAAGCTGCCACCAGTGCTGAAGCTGGGCGATGCCCAGATGAACCTAAGAGTAGAGAAAAGGATCCATATCTCAGAAAAAAATATATACCTCATTCTCCTAAGCTAACTAAATTTTATTTATTTTTTTAAGATTTCTGAGAACGTGAAAACATGATGTGTCTGTTAACTTGGAATTGGGGCTAGGTACAAAGTAGCAAGTCAAACTCTTTCGCATCATAGACAGGTAAAAAATAAAATAAAACAGATGACATGTCTACAGTCACTGTCTTACAGCTTCCCAGTGCATAGCTCTCAGTCCTTACCAAACCAGTAAGGACCAATTCACAGCTGAAGTCAATGAGACAGAAGCACATCACAGGCTTAAGAATGGGGAGAAACAGTCACTCCTGCAGATTCCTTTCCAATAGGCAACAGAGAATCCAGCAGAGTAACTTAAATACAAGTCACCCTTTTTACCATTTTTCCTCCTGCAGAAAAATAAGCTCACGGATTTGCTCGCAGGTAGGGCACATCTGCATTACCACTCTCATCTCAAAGGGGTGTCAAGGATGGAGTGGGAAGGGAAGGCGAAGGGAAGTCAGCAACATTCAATAAATTCATGGATCAGGTTTAATCCTGTGCTGTCCAAAAAAGTCAATTGGTGGGTCGGTAAAACCAGAGCCACATTAGATTTTAGACCTAGTGAGCTCTAGCCCATCATTCCTTCCACCGCACACATGGCATTTTGAGACTTGCATAGAAAATAAAACCAAACTCCTCACCAAAGAGAATTATCCGAGGGCAGTGGCCTTCCCTTTCCCGATCTCCACCCCAGCCCCAAGCAGAGGAGCTCATCAAGAGATCAGGTCCCCCCCAGGGCTGGCAGCTTTGCTGCTCTGCCCAAGGAATTCATCTTGTAAGGGGAAATTTTTCATATTACATGAAGATGAAGAATATATAGAAGGGGAGGAAGGCAGAAGATTTGGCAATGGGCTTCAGACGTTACAGCCTCACGTCAGACAGTGGCCACCCTGTAGCCTGAAGGATGGGAGAAGACACCAAAAAAGCAAGGGACCTTACAGGCTTTATCTACGCCTGTAAAACCAGTGCAAGGGCTGTCACGTATCGCAGAGTGAATGGGGAAAAATATATGTATATATTTCAATCACAAGCCCAGGGCAGGGAGGAAAGGACTGATCCAGCAGCAGGTGTCAGCAAGAAGCAGGAATGAGTTTCTGTGCAACACAAGTGCTTTGGGGAGAGGAGAACTGGATTAAACTCACCCTGGAAATGACCAAAGCGATACGTACAGAGAAAGCAAGATCTTTTATCCGTTCCCTCTGTGTGCAGTTACTCCTCTTCAGAGCCACTCGCTATCCCACAGGACTACAGAAGCTTGTATCACTTAATGCATCGCTTGTAAGCACCCAGTGACGATAACATGAAAACCCATCCCATCCGACAGAGCTGTCTGGTGACAGTGAATTCTCCAACCCTCCCTCAGCCCCGAGTTAAGAAATGCAGCAGTCCTTTTATTAAAAATCAGGATACAGTTCAACATAACGCCAGTGTTTACACCCGATCTCTCTAGTAGTTCCAGGATCGCTGTTGTTTTACATATCATTACCAACCAAAGGAGTCAGTAGCATAAAGATATCAGTTCACTCGCTCATTTCAAAAAAAAAATAATAAAATGAATGCCCCTATGCTTCCAAGGAAACACTGTCCATGATCAGTTTGTTTTCTGTTGGCCTTGGTCTAAGAAGCAAGAGTTTTCACCATCATCTTGCAGGCAGATCTTATCTTCCTAAGAGCAATTGTTCTGTTTGCTTTCTCTTACAGGGCAGGTCTCCACGAAGCCTGACAGCACTAATAAAATAACCCTAAAAGAAATCCCAGTTGATTTTTCCTGTGATTTTTCTAGAATATCAGAACTATTTGAAAGCTGTTTAATTACTTGAGTTGAAACGAAAGTGTGCGGGGAAGGACCTTGATTCACACAATTTGGCAAAAAGATCACGACTTGTCCAACAGCTGCAAGAAGCACACACAGGCTTTCTCCTTGCTCCCCCGAAGCATCCAGCGGTGCTGCGGGAGGGCTGCATGGTCCTGCCCTCGTTCCCCTTCCAGTTGTTTTAGCTGTTCCGATTGCTGCTGCCTGCTTCCTTCCCTCCTCAAGTCATCCAAAGCAGAGAGCAGCCTCAGTGCTGGAAGAGCAGCTTGGCAAAAGCAGGAGGAGTCCAGCCAGCAGAAGATTTACTTTATTAAGATAAACATGGTCTAAAGGCTCCACATTATCTTTAAAAATAAACACAGTAAGAAATACGAAAACAAACTGGCTTTGCTACGGGTAGGTCAGGTTCAGATGTTCTCAGAAGATCTTCCCAGCCATAAAATATACCCTTCCCCTACCGTGCCCATCAAGGAGGATGGAAAGACAGTTCACTACGCAAGATCAGCAGCGTACCTGTTGCGTGCCCTCCCACATTCAGCAAACGATACATCTGCTACCCTTCAAGGCAGATCAAAGTTTTAAGAACACCCCTGTGAAGGAGGAGCGGGAGGGGACAGGGACAGGTAATTCGGTTTCTGTAGGGAACATCTAAAAGGCTTGACACGACGGCTGTGCTGGCTCCCCCGCTTTAATGGTTGTTCTTTGCTGCTTCTTTAGCAGCAAGAATCAGAGGAGTGAGACTAGAAAGAGGCTTTGCAATTTTCAGGAACTGGTGCTAGGAAGAGGAAAAAGGAAAAAAAAAGGTTACATTTCTCAGAACATGTCCCAAAAGCCTGGTGTTTACACAAAATATCAGGACCTAGACCTGTATGAACTCCAACAACCTCCAAGCAGGCGAAACAAAAAAGGCACGATGAGCAAGAAAGTTCACCGTGACTTTTGGGCCTCACCTGAACTGATAAAGATCTTTGCACCCAACACATCCTAATTTCTCCAATGTTTATACACTCTCAAGACCAAGCAAGTTCTCCCAGGAAATAAATTCATGCAAAATCTACAGTGAAATTCTTTGTGGAAGGGAGGTGTAAGTAAAAGCAACCTGTGCAGTTCCAAAACATTGCACAGGGCTTCCTGCAGCAATCATCTCTCCATTCTTCCTTTCCTGTCACCACAGATCTGCTGAAAACATTGCCTTGGCCTTCTAAAGCTATTAGAAATTTTCAGAACAGCTGGGACTGAGGAGCACAGCAGGGAATTCACAACAGGACCAGTCAGGCCATCTCCTATACCAGGTGCTCTGTTCTGTTAAACAATATTGATTATCGAGCACGCAACAAGCAGTAGGTGGTGTCACAAAGTGCTTCTTGCAGCACATGTGGTGTTTGTTTCGGGGGCAAGGTTTAAAACATAACATCTGGAACAGAGGAAGACGTTTTCCCTGTGTTCAGGGTTAAGTGGAAAGCTTGCAATACTCCAGCCTCGCAGAGAAAGTCTAGGTTGGGGACAGAGACTGACACAAAACAGCTAATCAGACGAGTGGAGGCATGAAGCCCACAAGCTGTTCAGAAAACCCAAAATAATTAAGTCCCCCAGGACTTCTGAGCACCAGAAGGGATCAACCACCCAATCTGAACACACTTCAGAGGTGGAAAAATCCGAGGCTAAAAGGTAAAGGCAGGCAGAAATGCTGCAGTCCCAATGTTCTCCTGCCCCAAGGAACACAACCCTGCTGCTGTCTGATACTCTGGAGCTGGCAAGTCCAGGAGAAAAAGTCAGCTTTCATCTACTGCCATTCTTTCTGCCGGTGATTAATGCTTCATTAGTGTCTCAGAAAGGCAGCAGCACTCCCAAAGCTGAACCCAGTAGACAAACTAAAGGAAAGAAAGGAACACCAAAAAAGAGACAACTGTCTCACAGTCGACATCTGAGGGCCCCATCATCACCGATTTATTTTACAAAGAGATGAAGCACATTTTCCACCCCCGTGGGAGGTCTGACAAAAGGAAACACATGAACACTCCTCATCTGTGTTGGTAAAAAGCCTGGCAGCTTCGTCCTTCACTTTCACCACGAGTCCAGACAAAGACACCAGGTTTTCAGTGAAATAACTGAGGATTTCTCACAAGCTTGGTTCCATCACCTCTGCAGGAAGAGCTGTATCTGGCAAAATGTGTTAACGCCAAACTGCTGCAGGTAATGCAAGACGTGCCCCTTCCAGAAAGCTTTGGGAACTCTCCCCCAGAAGGGAGACAACCAGAGCATTCGATAGCTGGAAGCCCTCCTGTTATCCAAATGGGAACAAGCACGGCCAGACCGCAACACCACAGCCAGATGTTAGGGTGAGCTGCATGAAGAAGCCACGGGAATTAAGGGGCTCAGCAGTTGGCAGGCTCGGGGCACGGCAATTATTTGAGGTTGGTTACAGAACACGCTGCACAGCTGCTGCCAGTAGCAAGTACAGCACAAAAAGGAAAGTACTCTGTTAACGCTTCGTTAGGGATTTGGGGTTTTTTGGTTGGTTGGTTTTGGTTTTTTTTGCTCGTTTCTTCATGGTAAATTATCTCTGCTGTGCTTGTGACTTCAGATGATGCAGTATTTAAGACCCCAAATGACATTTCTCCGCGTGCCTATTCTCACTCTAGAATGCTTAATTCCGTCCTGTTCCCCAGCACTTACCTGGAGCAGCTCTTTTGCAGAACCTCTTTTTTCCACGTCCATTTCAAGACAGCGATTTAGGAAGTCTCGGAATATGGGTGAAAGCTTTTCTGGATTCTGCAGTTCCGGAGTCCCGTTAGTAGCAATGAGATACAGGGCCTAAAGCAAAGCAAGCACCAAAGAAACAGGAGGTTACGAAGGTCAGACTCCAGCTGCAGATTACAGAGGCACCCATTTTTCCTCTCCCTCCCCACAGTTCAATGGGGAAAAACAAAACCAAAACAAACCCTTATCACGGTGACTAATAAATGCTTAAGTTTCAGCAAAGAGAAGAGCTGCCAGCCCTATTTTTATGTGGATGGGATCCAATCCTTTTTTGCTTTACCCTCGTAATCTGGGTTTGGATCCTGCAGCCCTCTCAAGGGATTAAGAGGACAAAACCAGCAGTCCAGACTGTGTTTACATAGGGAAGTTGGCTGGCACAGCTCTGCCAGTGCTCGACTCCTGCAATAACTATATCCTCATGGGAAGGTACCCCTGAATAATCAGGAGGATTTGTTCTCTCGATACTTTGCCCAATTGCACAAGGCCTAAAAAGTCAATACTCTAAAGATGCAGTTGGTCCTTTACAAAAGATGGCCAGTAGGTTCTCAAGCAGCACTTAACACCCTACAGAAACAAGTGGAGTCGTTTTGCTGCTTCTTGGGAATGAAGAATTCTCTAAGAATCAGGAAATTCAGAATTCATCCACTGCAAAATTTTACTATTAAAAGAAAATCGCTAGATGCCTTTTAAAAGGAAACAGACATCTGGCAGAGGCCTTCTGAGCTCACTGCTCATCACATCTCAAGGTAGAGGTCTGATAGCCTGGGAACTGCAACAAGTTAAGTTAAATGAGAGCAAAGCACCCCGTTTCTTAGCCATCCTCATTTAACTCCACACCAACTTTTTCCTTTCGCATTTCTTCACTGCTGCGCTTCTCTCCCAAAATCACCTCCAGTCAAAGAGGTGGAAACAAGTTAAACAGAACTGTTCTAGATCCCTTCGTCCTGTTTAGCTTAAAAAAAAACGAAAAACTGGCTCACACCAAGAACAGCTGCATTCCTACAAACTGATAGAATTTCCCCTTTCATTAAAGAATACGAAGGGAAAGACACCAGCAGGGGCAAAGCCTGATTAAAGGCTAGTTAAACTTGGAGCTTTATTTGCAAATAAATATTGTAAATAAATAAAATTTATTATTTGCAAATAAATAAAATTCTTTAATGCAAATAGGAACAATGCACCAGCAAGAAAAAGCCCTGTTTATAAAAGAGCAATGTGGTATTCTTTGAATTCAAGGACAGCTCTCTTCCCCACTCACAAGGATTTAAGAAGCCAGGCACTCTGGGGCCAGAAGGTGCCCCTATCGGCCTCTCCAGAAAGGGGGGAATTATGGATGCACCACATCATTAACTCAGACCCTACCTGAAGGTCTGCAACAGGAAGAGCCTGTGCCCTCTGCCACCCAGAACCAGCCATGGCTTCTAAGTTAAATGACCACAATCTTCTCACTACAGCATCTAAGGAGACGTGTAGCTGCATGTGATGAAACCACAGCGGAGGTTCACCTGCCTCCTCCAGAGCCTAGGTTAACCAGCAGGCTCAGCGAAGGCCTGAAGGCAAAAAAAGGCACTCGCTTACTCTCAGGGGGTTTTCATTGAGGTAGGGGGGTTCTCCTTCGATCATCTCGATGGCCATTATCCCCAGTGACCAGATGTCCACTTTGGGCCCGTAGGCTTTTCGTGTCACCACTTCAGGCGCCATCCAGTACGGGGTCCCCACCATGGTGCTGCGCTTGCTCTGTTCGGGAGTGATCTGGGCACAGAAGCCAAAGTCAGCTGGAAAAGCAAAGAAGGAGGGAAGAAATAGTTAGAAACCAGCAGGTTTCTCCAAAAACAACACGTACTGATGCCACAGCTGTGGTACAAGCTAGCCTGTTGCACTGCCTGCTACATTGCTGCTGCAAAGGAGGCCTGGTTTTGTGGTTAACAAGGTGTTCAGGAGTAAGCTTCTAAATCTGACTCGCTGAGGCCATCAACATCACAGAGCTGCTCACTTGTCGATGTGAAAGCTGGTGATCAGTAAAGAGCTGTACATGGATGCTGTGAAACATGGCAGTGCAGCATTTGGCAGCTGTAATACACTGTGTAACACATGCTCTCAAGCCTGTTCCTGGGTCTGTGAAAACAGAAACCAATGCCCAGTCTGTCCTCCCTCCACCCACACCCACCAGTATTATCTGGTCGTATTTTCAGTCCCGGAGATAGTATTTCCCCAGAAGATGTACCATCTCTCAAACACGATTTGCTTTCTAGAGCAAATACTGTGTTCAGAATAAATTTAAGTACCTAATTTGGTACTTATTATTTTCTTTGAGAAGACAGAAAGCTGGAGAGCCTTCCTGTGGAAATTGCTTGGCCCTGTCTTATTTGCATTTGACTTTCCAAAAGATCACAGAATAATAGAATCATAGGAAAATTAAGGTTGGAAAAGCCCTCCAAGATCACCTGGTCCAACCATCCCCCTACGAACAATGTCACCCACGAAACCACGTCCCCAAGCACCACGTCCAACCTTGCCTTGAACACCCCCAGGGACAGGGACTCCACCACCTCCCTGGGCAACGCGTCCCAATGCCTGACCGCTCTTTCTGAGAAGAAATGTCTCCTAATTGTTTTAATTGGTGAAGAGTAGCACTCTTTGTTCAATTCTTTGTTTTAATTGTTGAAGAGTAGGCGCATGACGTTTCCATTTTTCCACTCACCAGTGACATCACCCGACTGCCAGGACTTTTCAACTGTGATGGAGAGAGGCTTGGCAACCCCATCAGCCAGTTCCCTCAGGACCCTGGGATTCATGTCACCAGGTCCCATAGACCTGGACCTGTTTACATTCAGCAGGTGGTCTCGAACCTGCTCTGCACTTACAGTGGGTGGGACTTTGCTCCCCCAGCCTTCACCTACGGGTTCAGGGAAATGAAAGACTTGGGAAGCCCATCTACCAGTGCAGACGGACGCAAAGAAGTTGCTGAGTACCTCAGCCTTCTCCGTGTCTGTCGTTACCAATTACTCAGGTATAGAAACTCACTCCTAATATAAGAAATTAGCCACCTCTAATCACTTACACACTACTATTTTCACCCCTCAGTTTATTTTCACAAATGTTAAAGGCGCATGGTGGCCCCTGGGGACTCCTCCTGTCAGCCCAGCGCAGCAGCCCGAAGGGAGCTGGGTCCTCTCTTGTGCTCTTCCTCGAGGCTCTGTGCAGAAGGGCTGACACCTCTCACACAAGGGCTGGAGGATGCGAAAGAAACACGCACACAACCCCTGAATATCGGCAAGAGTTCTTTATTGCCAGGTGTTTGGTGGCTCCAAGCTAATGCCTGGGATGGAGCCTGCGCGACGAGGAGTAGGGAGCTCGCCGGGCCCTGCTGCGTAGCTACCGGTGTTCTCTCATGGCACGCAGCAGAGAGCTGCCGGGGTAGTCCCAGGTCTGATGTGGCCGAGGTGGATCCACTTCCATGGGTTCCTCCGCCTCTTCTTGTGGATCCACCTCCATGGGCTCCACGGTGTCAGGCAGGAGGACAAGCCAGTCCTTGCCTGGGACTGCCCACACGGGATGCCTCCCATCAGCTGTGTTCTCCGGCCAGGGTGCCGAACGAGGGGGTCGCCCAGTTCCATTGCCTGGTCCCATGCCACTCTCCACTTGATATTCATTCGTGGGTTTCACGCCGCCATCTCTTTTACGGCCACGGCTGGGTCCCTCGCTGCGATCTGGCCGATGGGCACGCCTCTGCTCCCCACGGCTCTCCGCATCACGCTCCCGTCTTCGCTCCACACCACCACTGCACCTCTGGTTAGGCCCAGGCCCCCTGCTGCTGGATGTCTGAGGGGCCGGCCTGTTCCCCGCATCGCTGCGGTGCCAGTGATATCTCCAATAATCGTCTCTGGGCCGGGCAGCAGACTTCCCCCAGGCACTGATGTCTTTTGTGCCGCAGGTGCTGTCCCTCTGCCCATGAGACATCTTTCTCCCATTAGCTGCCATCTTCTCGGTGCTTCCTCAGATCGCTTCGCGGTCCTCACACCGAGGAGGGCTGCCGCTCGCCTTGCTCCTTTCTCTGGCCTTCCTCCTGCCGCTTACGCTGGCTCTCAGAGGACCGAGTCGCTGAGCAAGTGGCGGGCCAGCGGCAGGGGGCCTCTTTTATAGGGCCCGGGGCAAAGGCGTGACAGCGGTGGCCACTGTGACCTCAGCAAGGCTCTGTGATGGAGTGGCCCGTGCGAGGCCAAAGGCGGCTGCGTTGGGAGAGGCCTGGAAGATGCCCTCATGTGGACAAGGAGGAGGGCTGGGGGGGCTGAGGGGCCCCTTTTCTGGGGCTGGCTCCCCCCCAGGCCATTTGGCTTGACAGAGAGAAAGGCTGCCCCATGCAATCCTGCCTCAACCCATTTTTTCTCCCCATCTCCAAGGCTTAGAATCTCTGGTTAACAAAAGAAAACTCCATCAACAAAACCAAACCAGACCCATTCAAAAGGCTAAAGCGGTCACAGCTGAAGTACCCATCTTCAGGAGATCTTTGATCTGTTTGAGGGCAGCACAGCCCCAGGAATTGGAGGGGAGCAGCCAGGTTAAGCCCGGCAAGCTCACGGAGTTCAAGCTCTAAATTCTCCCAAAAGATGAGCCTCGGGACCAAAACTTGGGACCCTTCTGGGCAATAAAAATCAGGGATGCAGGAAAAACATCACTTATATAAAGTGCAGCAGTTTTCCCTGAAGCATGCGATAATAACCCTCTCTTCCTCTCTTGTACCTACCAGCGTATTGCCTCTGCTCCTGCTCATTCCCCCCACTTCGCTCCCAAATAATAAGACCCTGCAGAACTGTTCCCACCAGTGAAAACGTTAAATTTAGGTATGAAAAAGTAAAAGTTTAAAGATCCAGGGCAGGTTTTGTGAGTCCCAGTGCATATTTAGCCTTGGGACACCCCTCTGAGATAACCACAGGTACATTTCCCTCCCGTGCAGGTGGAAAAAAAAGGCAGCAGTGGGACGAGAGGACTGGGGTTGGGAAGCATTTTGCAGCCCCAAGGTTTCAACCAGGACCTCTGCAGAAGCTCCTCTCCTTTGCCATGGGACTGAAATAAAATAAAATAAAATAAAATAAAATAAACACTCAAGTAATGGTGTTGAGGGAAATACTGGCAGAGCCACCAGCCCCGTTACCACTTTTTCAGGCACTTTTGGGGTACGTTACCAGGCCCTCCGGTCTGCCTGGTGCCCGGCTTTGTGAAGTTTCACGAGGGGAGCAGCAGGATGCAGGATGACACAGTTTGGCTGCCGGGCTCTCGTGGGACAAGGACATGGACATGGGATGCACATCGCAGCAGTGCCACCACCAACTAGTTTGCCAGCTCCCCCTTCCAGACGTTCCCTTTTCTTCCAGCTCCCCCTCCGACGTGGGGCTCAGCACCCAAATGGCTTGTGAGAGCTCGGCAGGGCTTCCAGCGTCAGGAGGCTGACCTGGGAAAGTCCTCTTTACGTTAGGCTTGGTTTCTTGGACTTCCAGCACCCAGCTCTGCCCTACAGCCACAAGCGGATAAAATCCTACAGCAGGGGGCTTGTGGGGGCACACGTGTCCTCCCCTTAATATTCCTTAACCCAAGCTGGGACGAGGCACTTGCACAATTATGTAGGTGATAAACTCCTGCTCTTGTCATCAGCCTCACCCTACTGACCCCACATGTAAAAGTGATGCTGGGGAGGGCAGCTTTAGGGACCGATCCCAAATCCTCCCCCGTTTCCTCCTCTGCACCTGGAGCCGCAGACACCAAGCTCTGCCTGGGGAGACAACAGGCAACCAGGAGGGTCAATTTCACCACCTGCCTCCTCCTCTTCCTCCTCAAGCTGGGCTCTACATCCTGCTTCCACACTGGTGTTTCTCAGAGCATTAATGACTTCCAAACAGGTGAAAATAAGCAGTAGAAATCACACTTTCTGCATCAGCTTTCAGTGTAAAGTCACTTTGCTCTATCAAGTAAGATCTAATTAAAACAGATCAGAGAAACACAACTCCTTCAAGCACCCCCCCATTCATTTCTGCAAGCGTCATTGAAACAAAGGGGAGGAGAAGCAGGTCATTCATTCAGGTTTTATTTAAGGTTTCAGCTTTGCTTTCTAAATGGCTGAGCTGACCCTAACAAACCGGGCACTACCGGAGAGTTACACCAAGGCAGTACAAAGAAAGAGAAACACGTTTTCCAGCTGATTTTAAAACGGCAAATGCCCTTGTTATTTCCCAGCAGGACAAGACACACAGACATCTGGCAGCAGGTCAGATTAGCTCCAGCTCACTTAGCACGGGTTGTTGCTCAAAGACATAAGGCTCAGTCCTCACTCTGAGCACCCCTTCATTGCACAGGAGCCCCCCGCTCCTTCCTGCTCCCAAACAGGATGCCTCAATCCACCGCAGGCTGCTCCAGCACCCTCCAAATTTCCTCAGCAGTTGGGAAACTGAGCTTTTACCTTTTGCTTCCACCTACACCTGCAACCATCCTCTTCCTCAGACCAACACCATCCTCTGTTGCCCTCCCACCCCTTTCCTGGGGGCATCCATTTCGGCTGCAAGTTTCCATCGCTGTTCTGCCACCAGCGGCAGCTCCCTGCTTCTCCAAGACCCCAGCCTTGATGCTGAGAGCTGTCATTAGCAGCAAACCATGAGATCCGCCCTAGGACATTATCTGTACGCTCAATCCAGTGTGTTTACAACCCCAAAATACATCCACATGTTCTCTATTACTATCAAAATAAGCCACTGAAAAGTCTCCGTATTTTATGCTAGGGAGACAAACAGACTCAGCCTTCACCTTTGACAGCTTCCATATGAAAGATGCTGGGGAATCTGTAAGCTCATAATTAAGAAAGGCGTTCAAATACGTACCATTCTTCTTGGACTTTGGGCTGGACCTTTCACTGCCAGCTGAGCTCAGCAAACTTGAAGTACCAGCAGCCTACAGGCCACTTCAGCCCATCCTTGCATGGTAAATATCATCTGGTGATACCAACCCGTGATACCTTGAGACAGACACGTTAGGATACTAACGGAGATCTCAGCTCAGAAGCGATCTCAGCTCAGCCAGCCCCTCTCACCCAAACTCTTGGCCCCACTGAACTTAAATCAATCATTTGTTTAAATAAAACCTAGGGCTACAGTAACACAACTCCATATCAGCTCTTTAAATATAAGAAGCTTGAAATGCACCAGCTGCTTCTTAAATACGACAATCTTCAGTGCTTTGGAAAAAAAAGAGATGAGTTTTACCTTCCGCCACCACCAGGAGCTCTGGGAGCTGTAGCACATTGTGCCATTTCGGCACCTAACCTGATGGGGTTGCTGAGGATCCCATAAAAACAAAGCAGGTTTTCAGGATGGATAGTCAAACAACTGAATATTTCACGTTCTCATATAGAAGAGAGAATCTAATAATCAAATAAATAAGGGCTGTGATTAAAAATGGTTCAGACTCAGTGAAATTAGTTCATGCAGTAGGTATATTAAAAATATATATTAAAAAATGCCACCAAATCAGTTCTCTTGTTGGAATTTGCTTTCACATCCCAGCAGTAAGGATGCACTCAGAAAAAAAAAAAAAGAAAAAAAAAAAAGCCACAGAGGAAAATTTTAAGTCAGACACTTGTGCTAACAGCTCTCTGTAGTGACCAGAAAGTGCTGTAAGAGGCTATGCAGAAGCTGCCACCAGTGCTGAAGCTGGGCGATGCCCAGATGAACCTAAGAGTAGAGAAAAGGATCCATATCTCAGAAAAAAATATATACCTCATTCTCCTAAGCTAACTAAATTTTATTTATTTTTTTAAGATTTCTGAGAACGTGAAAACATGATGTGTCTGTTAACTTGGAATTGGGGCTAGGTACAAAGTAGCAAGTCAAACTCTTTCGCATCATAGACAGGTAAAAAATAAAATAAAACAGATGACATGTCTACAGTCACTGTCTTACAGCTTCCCAGTGCATAGCTCTCAGTCCTTACCAAACCAGTAAGGACCAATTCACAGCTGAAGTCAATGAGACAGAAGCACATCACAGGCTTAAGAATGGGGAGAAACAGTCACTCCTGCAGATTCCTTTCCAATAGGCAACAGAGAATCCAGCAGAGTAACTTAAATACAAGTCACCCTTTTTACCATTTTTCCTCCTGCAGAAAAATAAGCTCACGGATTTGCTCGCAGGTAGGGCACATCTGCATTACCACTCTCATCTCAAAGGGGTGTCAAGGATGGAGTGGGAAGGGAAGGCGAAGGGAAGTCAGCAACATTCAATAAATTCATGGATCAGGTTTAATCCTGTGCTGTCCAAAAAAGTCAATTGGTGGGTCGGTAAAACCAGAGCCACATTAGATTTTAGACCTAGTGAGCTCTAGCCCATCATTCCTTCCACCGCACACATGGCATTTTGAGACTTGCATAGAAAATAAAACCAAACTCCTCACCAAAGAGAATTATCCGAGGGCAGTGGCCTTCCCTTTCCCGATCTCCACCCCAGCCCCAAGCAGAGGAGCTCATCAAGAGATCAGGTCCCCCCCAGGGCTGGCAGCTTTGCTGCTCTGCCCAAGGAATTCATCTTGTAAGGGGAAATTTTTCATATTACATGAAGATGAAGAATATATAGAAGGGGAGGAAGGCAGAAGATTTGGCAATGGGCTTCAGACGTTACAGCCTCACGTCAGACAGTGGCCACCCTGTAGCCTGAAGGATGGGAGAAGACACCAAAAAAGCAAGGGACCTTACAGGCTTTATCTACGCCTGTAAAACCAGTGCAAGGGCTGTCACGTATCGCAGAGTGAATGGGGAAAAATATATGTATATATTTCAATCACAAGCCCAGGGCAGGGAGGAAAGGACTGATCCAGCAGCAGGTGTCAGCAAGAAGCAGGAATGAGTTTCTGTGCAACACAAGTGCTTTGGGGAGAGGAGAACTGGATTAAACTCACCCTGGAAATGACCAAAGCGATACGTACAGAGAAAGCAAGATCTTTTATCCGTTCCCTCTGTGTGCAGTTACTCCTCTTCAGAGCCACTCGCTATCCCACAGGACTACAGAAGCTTGTATCACTTAATGCATCGCTTGTAAGCACCCAGTGACGATAACATGAAAACCCATCCCATCCGACAGAGCTGTCTGGTGACAGTGAATTCTCCAACCCTCCCTCAGCCCCGAGTTAAGAAATGCAGCAGTCCTTTTATTAAAAATCAGGATACAGTTCAACATAACGCCAGTGTTTACACCCGATCTCTCTAGTAGTTCCAGGATCGCTGTTGTTTTACATATCATTACCAACCAAAGGAGTCAGTAGCATAAAGATATCAGTTCACTCGCTCATTTCAAAAAAAAAATAATAAAATGAATGCCCCTATGCTTCCAAGGAAACACTGTCCATGATCAGTTTGTTTTCTGTTGGCCTTGGTCTAAGAAGCAAGAGTTTTCACCATCATCTTGCAGGCAGATCTTATCTTCCTAAGAGCAATTGTTCTGTTTGCTTTCTCTTACAGGGCAGGTCTCCACGAAGCCTGACAGCACTAATAAAATAACCCTAAAAGAAATCCCAGTTGATTTTTCCTGTGATTTTTCTAGAATATCAGAACTATTTGAAAGCTGTTTAATTACTTGAGTTGAAACGAAAGTGTGCGGGGAAGGACCTTGATTCACACAATTTGGCAAAAAGATCACGACTTGTCCAACAGCTGCAAGAAGCACACACAGGCTTTCTCCTTGCTCCCCCGAAGCATCCAGCGGTGCTGCGGGAGGGCTGCATGGTCCTGCCCTCGTTCCCCTTCCAGTTGTTTTAGCTGTTCCGATTGCTGCTGCCTGCTTCCTTCCCTCCTCAAGTCATCCAAAGCAGAGAGCAGCCTCAGTGCTGGAAGAGCAGCTTGGCAAAAGCAGGAGGAGTCCAGCCAGCAGAAGATTTACTTTATTAAGATAAACATGGTCTAAAGGCTCCACATTATCTTTAAAAATAAACACAGTAAGAAATACGAAAACAAACTGGCTTTGCTACGGGTAGGTCAGGTTCAGATGTTCTCAGAAGATCTTCCCAGCCATAAAATATACCCTTCCCCTACCGTGCCCATCAAGGAGGATGGAAAGACAGTTCACTACGCAAGATCAGCAGCGTACCTGTTGCGTGCCCTCCCACATTCAGCAAACGATACATCTGCTACCCTTCAAGGCAGATCAAAGTTTTAAGAACACCCCTGTGAAGGAGGAGCGGGAGGGGACAGGGACAGGTAATTCGGTTTCTGTAGGGAACATCTAAAAGGCTTGACACGACGGCTGTGCTGGCTCCCCCGCTTTAATGGTTGTTCTTTGCTGCTTCTTTAGCAGCAAGAATCAGAGGAGTGAGACTAGAAAGAGGCTTTGCAATTTTCAGGAACTGGTGCTAGGAAGAGGAAAAAGGAAAAAAAAAGGTTACATTTCTCAGAACATGTCCCAAAAGCCTGGTGTTTACACAAAATATCAGGACCTAGACCTGTATGAACTCCAACAACCTCCAAGCAGGCGAAACAAAAAAGGCACGATGAGCAAGAAAGTTCACCGTGACTTTTGGGCCTCACCTGAACTGATAAAGATCTTTGCACCCAACACATCCTAGTTTCTCCAATGTTTATACACTCTCAAGACTAAGCAAGTTCTCCCAGGAAATAAATTCATGCAAAATCTACAGTGAAATTCTTTGTGGAAGGGAGGTGTAAGTAAAAGCAACCTGTGCAGTTCCAAAACATTGCACAGGGCTTCCCGCAGCAATCATCTCTCCATTCTTCCTTTCCTGTCACCACAGATCTGCTGAAAACATTGCCTTGGCCTTCTAAAGCTATTAGAAATTTTCAGAACAGCTGGGACTGAGGAGCACAGCAGGGAATTCACAACAGGACCAGTCAGGCCATCTCCTATACCAGGTGCTCTGTTCTGTTAAACAATATTGATTATCGAGCACGCAACAAGCAGTAGGTGGTGTCACAAAGTGCTTCTTGCAGCACATGTGGTGTTTGTTTCGGGGGCAAGGTTTAAAACATAACATCTGGAACAGAGGAAGAAGTTTTCCCTGTGTTCAGGGTTAAGTGGAAAGCTTGCAATACTCCAGCCTCGCAGAGAAAGTCTAGGTTGGGGACAGAGACTGACACAAAACAGCTAATCAGACGAGTGGAGGCATGAAGCCCACAAGCCGTTCAGAAAACCCAAAATAATTAAGTCCCCCAGGACTTCTGAGCACCAGAAGGGATCAACCACCCAATCTGAACACACTTCAGAGGTGGAAAAATCCGAGGCTAAAAGGTAAAGGCAGGCAGAAATGCTGCAGTCCCAATGTTCTCCTGCCCCAAGGAACACAACCCTGCTGCTGTCTGATACTCTGGAGCTGGCAAGTCCAGGAGAAAAAGTCAGCTTTCATCTACTGCCATTCTTTCTGCCGGTGATTAATGCTTCATTAGTGTCTCAGAAAGGCAGCAGCACTCCCAAAGCTGAACCCAGTAGACAAACTAAAGGAAAGAAAGGAACACCAAAAAAGAGACAACTGTCTCACAGTCGACATCTGAGGGCCCCATCATCACCGATTTATTTTACAAAGAGATGAAGCACATTTTCCACCCCCGTGGGAGGTCTGACAAAAGGAAACACATGAACACTCCTCATCTGTGTTGGTAAAAAGCCTGGGAGCTTTGTCCTTCACTTTCACCACGAGTCCAGACAAAGACACCAGGTTTTCAGTGAAATAACTGAGGATTTCTCACAAGCTTGGTTCCATCACCTCTGCAGGAAGAGCTGTATCTGGCAAAATGTGTTAACGCCAAACTGCTGCAGGTAATGCCAGACGTGCCCCTTCCAGAAAGCTTTGGGAACTCTCCCCCAGAAGGGAGACAACCAGAGCATTCGATAGCTGGAAGCCCTCCTGTTATCCAAATGGGAACAAGCACGGCCAGACCGCAACACCACAGCCAGATGTTAGGGTGAGCTGCATGAAGAAGCCACGGGAATTAAGGGGCTCAGCAGTTGGCAGGCTCGGGGCACGGCAATTATTTGAGGTTGGTTACAGAACACGCTGCACAGCTGCTGCCAGTAGCAAGTACAGCACAAAAAGGAAAGTACTCTGTTAACGCTTCGTTAGGGATTTGGGGTTTTTTGGTTGGTTGGTTTTGGTTTTTTTTGCTCGTTTCTTCATGGTAAATTATCTCTGCTGTGCTTGTGACTTCAGATGATGCAGTATTTAAGACCCCAAATGACATTTCTCCGCGTGCCTATTCTCACTCTAGAATGCTTAATTCCGTCCTGTTCCCCAGCACTTACCTGGAGCAGCTCTTTTGCAGAACCTCTTTTTTCCACGTCCATTTCAAGACAGCGATTTAGGAAGTCTCGGAATATGGGTGAAAGCTTTTCTGGATTCTGCAGTTCCGGAGTCCCGTTAGTAGCAATGAGATACAGGGCCTAAAGCAAAGCAAGCACCAAAGAAACAGGAGGTTACGAAGGTCAGACTCCAGCTGCAGATTACAGAGGCACCCATTTTTCCTCTCCCTCCCCACAGTTCAATGGGGAAAAACAAAACCAAAACAAACCCTTATCACGGTGACTAATAAATGCTTAAGTTTCAGCAAAGAGAAGAGCTGCCAGCCCTATTTTTATGTGGATGGGATCCAATCCTTTCTTGCTTTACCCTCGTAATCTGGGTTTGGATCCTGCAGCCCTCTCAAGGGATTAAGAGGACAAAACCAGCAGTCCAGACTGTGTTTACATAGGGAAGTTGGCTGGCACAGCTCTGCCAGTGCTCGACTCCTGCAATAACTATATCCTCATGGGAAGGTACCCCTGAATAATCAGGAGGCTTTGTTCTCTCGATACTTTGCCCAATTGCACAAGGCCTAAAAAGTCAATACTCTAAAGATGCAGTTGGTCCTTTACAAAAGATGGCCAGTAGGTTCTCAAGCAGCACTTAACACCCTACAGAAACAAGTGGAGTCGTTTTGCTGCTTCTTGGGAATGAAGAATTCTCTAAGAATCAGGAAATTCAGAATTCATCCACTGCAAAATTTTACTATTAAAAGAAAATCGCTAGATGCCTTTTAAAAGGAAACAGACATCTGGCAGAGGCCTTCTGAGCTCACTGCTCATCACATCTCAAGGTAGAGGTCTGATAGCCTGGGAACTGCAACAAGTTAAGTTAAATGAGAGCAAAGCACCCCGTTTCTTAGCCATCCTCATTTAACTCCACACCAACTTTTTCCTTTCGCATTTCTTCACTGCTGCGCTTCTCTCCCAAAATCACCTCCAGTCAAAGAGGTGGAAACAAGTTAAACAGAACTGTTCTAGATCCCTTCGTCCTGTTTAGCTTAAAAAAAAACGAAAAACTGGCTTACACCAAGAACAGCCGCATTCCTACAAACTGATAGAATTTCCCCTTTCATTAAAGAATACGAAGGGAAAGACACCAGCAGGGGCAAAGCCTGATTAAAGGCTAGTTAAACTTGGAGCTTTATTTGCAAATAAATATTGTAAATAAATAAAATTTATTATTTGCAAATAAATAAAATTCTTTAATGCAAATAGGAACAATGCACCAGCAAGAAAAAGCCCTGTTTATAAAAGAGCAATGTGGTATTCTTTGAATTCAAGGACAGCTCTCTTCCCCACTCACGAGGATTTAAGAAGCCAGGCACTCTGGGGCCAGAAGGTGCCCCTATCGGCCTCTCCAGAAAGGGGGGAATTATGGATGCACCACATCATTAACTCAGACCCTACCTGAAGGTCTGCAACAGGAAGAGCCTGTGCCCTCTGCCACCCAGAACCAGCCATGGCTTCTAAGTTAAATGACCACAATCTTCTCACTACAGCATCTAAGGAGACGTGTAGCTGCATGTGATGAAACCACAGCGGAGGTTCACCTGCCTCCTCCAGAGCCTAGGTTAACCAGCAGGCTCAGCGAAGGCCTGAAGGCAAAAAAAGGCACTCGCTTACTCTCAGGGGGTTTTCATTGAGGTAGGGGGGTTCTCCTTCGATCATCTCGATGGCCATTATCCCCAGTGACCAGATGTCCACTTTGGGCCCGTAGGCTTTTCGTGTCACCACTTCAGGCGCCATCCAGTACGGGGTCCCCACCATGGTGCTGCGCTTGCTCTGTTCGGGAGTGATCTGGGCACAGAAGCCAAAGTCAGCTGGAAAAGCAAAGAAGGAGGGAAGAAATAGTTAGAAACCAGCAGGTTTCTCCAAAAACAACACGTACTGATGCCACAGCTGTGGTACAAGCTAGCCTGTTGCACTGCCTGCTACATTGCTGCTGCAAAGGAGGCCTGGTTTTGTGGTTAACAAGGTGTTCAGGAGTAAGCTTCTAAATCTGACTCGCTGAGGCCATCAACATCACAGAGCTGCTCACTTGTCGATGTGAAAGCTGGTGATCAGTAAAGAGCTGTACATGGATGCTGTGAAACGTGGCAGTGCAGCATTTGGCAGCTGTAATACACTGTGTAACACATGCTCTCAAGCCTGTTCCTGGGTCTGTGAAAACAGAAACCAATGCCCAGTCTGTCCTCCCTCCACCCACACCCACCAGTATTATCTGGTCGTATTTTCAGTCCCGGAGATAGTATTTCCCCAGAAGATGTACCATCTCTCAAACACGATTTGCTTTCTAGAGCAAATACTGTGTTCAGAATAAATTTAAGTACCTAATTTGGTACTTATTATTTTCTTTGAGAAGACAGAAAGCTGGAGAGCCTTCCTGTGGAAATTGCTTGGCCCTGTCTTATTTGCATTTGACTTTCCAAAAGATCACAGAATAATAGAATCATAGGAAAATTAAGGTTGGAAAAGCCCTCCAAGATCACCTGGTCCAACCATCCCCCTACAAACAATGTCACCCACGAAACCACGTCCCCAAGCACCACGTCCAACCTTGCCTTGAACACCCCCAGGGACAGGGACTCCACCACCTCCCTGGGCAACGCGTCCCAATGCCTGACCGCTCTTTCTGAGAAGAAATGTCTCCTAATTGTTTTAATTGGTGAAGAGTAGCACTCTTTGTTCAATTCTTTGTTTTAATTGTTGAAGAGTAGGCGCATGACGTTTCCATTTTTCCACTCACCAGTGACATCGCCCGACTGCCAGGACTTTTCAACTGTGATGGAGAGAGGCTTGGCAACCCCATCAGCCAGTTCCCTCAGGACCCTGGGATTCATGTCACCAGGTCCCATAGACCTGGACCTGTTTACATTCAGCAGGTGGTCTCGAACCTGCTCTGCACTTACAGTGGGTGGGACTTTGCTCCCCCAGCCTTCACCTACGGGTTCAGGGAAATGAAAGACTTGGGAAGCCCATCTACCAGTGCAGACGGACGCAAAGAAGTTGCTGAGTACCTCAGCCTTCTCCGTGTCTGTCGTTACCAATTACTCAGGTATAGAAACTCACTCCTA
Source organism: Anser anser (assembly GCF_964211835.1). Lineage (NCBI taxonomy): Eukaryota > Metazoa > Chordata > Aves > Anseriformes > Anatidae > Anser > Anser anser. Next base: position 212,155,934 of record NC_139720.1, on the reverse strand, counting down.
ATATAAGAAATTAGCCACCTCTAATCACTTACACACTACTATTTTCACCCCTCAGTTTATTTTCACAAATGTTAAAGGCGCATGGTGGCCCCTGGGGACTCCTCCTGTCAGCCCAGCGCAGCAGCCCGAAGGGAGCTGGGTCCTCTCTTGTGCTCTTCCTCGAGGCTCTGTGCAGAAGGGCTGACACCTCTCACACAAGGGCTGGAGGATGCGAAAGAAACACGCACACAACCCCTGAATATCGGCAAGAGTTCTTTATTGCCAGGTGTTTGGTGGCTCCAAGCTAATGTCTGGGATAGAGCCTGCGCGACGAGGAGTAGGGAGCTCGCCGGGCCCTGCTGCGTAGCTACCGGTGTTCTCTCATGGCACGCAGCAGAGAGCTGCCGGGGTAGTCCCAGGTCTGATGTGGCCGAGGTGGATCCACTTCCATGGGTTCCTCCGCCTCTTCTTGTGGATCCACCTCCATGGGCTCCACGGTGTCAGGCAGGAGGACAAGCCAGTCCTTGCCTGGGACTGCCCACACGGGATGCCTCCCATCAGCTGTGTTCTCCGGCCAGGGTGCCGAACGAGGGGGTCGCCCAGTTCCATTGCCTGGTCCCATGCCACTCTCCACTTGATTTTCATTCGTGGGTTTCACGCCGCCATCTCTTTTACGGCCACGGCTGGGTCCCTCGCTGCGATCTGGCCGATGGGCACGCCTCTGCTCCCCACGGCTCTCCGCATCACGCTCCCGTCTTCGCTCCACACCACCACTGCACCTCTGGTTAGGCCCAGGCCCCCTGCTGCTGGATGTCTGAGGGGCCGGCCTGTTCCCCGCATCGCTGCGGTGCCAGTGATATCTCCGATAATTGTCTCTGGGCCGGGCAGCAGGCTTCCCCCAGGCACTGATGTCTTTTGTGCCGCAGGTGCTGTCCCTCTGCCCATGAGACATCTTTCTCCCATTAGCTGCCATCTTCTCGGTGCTTCCTCAGATCGCTTCGCGGTCCTCACACCGAGGAGGGCTGCCGCTCGCCTTGCTCCTTTCTCTGGCCTTCCTCCTGCCGCTTACGCTGGCTCTCAGAGGACCGAGTCGCTGAGCAAGTGGCGGGCCAGCGGCAGGGGGCCTCTTTTATAGGGCCCGGGGCAAAGGCGTGACAGCGGTGGCCACTGTGACCTCAGCAAGGCTCTGTGATGGAGTGGCCCGTGCGAGGCCAAAGGCGGCTGCGTTGGGAGAGGCCTGGAAGATGCCCTCATGTGGACAAGGAGGAGGGCTGGGGGGGCTGAGGGGCCCCTTTTCTGGGGCTGGCTCCCCCCCAGGCCATTTGGCTTGACAGAGAGAAAGGCTGCCCCATGCAATCCTGCCTCAACCCATTTTTTCTCCCCATCTCCAAGGCTTAGAATCTCTGGTTAACAAAAGAAAACTCCATCAACAAAACCAAACCAGACCCATTCAAAAGGCTAAAGCGGTCACAGCTGAAGTACCCATCTTCAGGAGATCTTTGATCTGTTTGAGGGCATCACAGCCCCAGGAATTGGAGGGGAGCAGCCAGGACAGCCCGGCAAGCTCACGGAGTTCAAGCTCTAAATTCTCCCAAAAGATGAGCCTCGGGACCAAAACTTGGGACCCTTCTGGGCAATAAAAATCAGGGATGCAGGAAAAACATCACTTATATAAAGTGCAGCAGTTTTCCCTGAAGCATGCGATAATAACCCTCTCTTCCTCTCTTGTACCTACCAGCGTATTGCCTCTGCTCCTGCTCATTCCCCCCACTTCGCTCCCAAATAATAAGACCCTGCAGAACTGTTCCCACCAGTGAAAACGCTAAATTTAGGTATGAAAAAGTAAAAGTTTAAAGATCCAGGGCAGGTTTTGTGTGTCCCAGTGCATATTTAGCCTTGGGACACCCCTCTGAGATAACCACAGGTACATTTCCCTCCCGTGCAGGTGGAAAAAAAAGGCAGCAGTGGGATGAGAGGACTGGGGTTGGGAAGCATTTTGCAGCCACGAGGTTTCAACCAGGACCTCTGCAGAAGCTCCTCTCCTTTGCCATGGGACTAAAAATAAAATAAAATAAAATAAAATAAAATAAAATAAAATAAAAACACTCAAGTAATGGTGTTGAGGGAAATACTGGCAGAGCCACCAGCCCCGTTACCACTTTTTCAGGCACTTTTGGGGTACGTTACCAGGCCCTCCGGTCTGCCTGGTGCCCGGCTTTGTGAAGTTTCACGAGGGGAGCAGCAGGATGCAGGATGACACAGTTTGGCTGCCGGGCTCTCATGGGACAAGGACATGGACATGGGATGCACATCGCAGCAGTGCCACCACCAACTAGTTTGCCAGCTCCCCCTTCCAGACGTTCCCTTTTTCTTCCCCCTCCGACGTGGGGCTCAGCACCCAAATGGCTTGTGAGAGCTCGGCAGGGCTCCCAGTGCCAGGAGGCTGAGCTGGGAAAGTCCTCTTCACGTTAGGCTTGGTTTCTTGGACTTCCAGCACCCAGCTCTGCCCTACAGCCACAAGCGGATAAAATCCTACAGCAGGGGGCTTGTGGGGGCACACGTGTCCTCCCCTTAATATTCCTTAATCCAAGCTGGGACGAGGCACTTGCACAATTATGTAGGTGATAAACTCCTGCTCTTGTCATCAGCCTCACCCTACTGACCCCACATGTAAAAGTGATGCTGGGGAGGGCAGCTTTAGGGACCGATCCCAAATCCTCCCCCGTTTCCTCCTCTGCACCTGGAGCCGCAGACACCAAGCTCTACCTGGGGAGACAGCAAGCAGCCAGGAGGGTCCATTTCATCATCTGCCTCCTCCTCTTCCTCCTCAAGCTGGGCTCTACATCCTGCTTCCACACTGGTGTTTCTCAGAGCATTAATGACTTCCAAACAGGTGAAAATAAGCAGTAGAAATAACACTTTCTGCATCAGCTTTCAGCGTAAAGTCACTTTGCTCTATCAAGTAAGATCTAATTAAAACAGATCAGAGAAACACAACTCCTTCAAGCACTCCCCAATTCATTTCTGCAAGCGTCATTGAAACAAAGGGGAGGAGAAGCAGGTCATTCATTCAGGTTTTATTTAAGGTTTCAGCTTTGCTTTCTAAATGGCTGAGCTGACCCTAACAAACCGGGCACTACCGGAGAGTTACACCAAGGCAGTACAAAGAAAGAGAAACACGTTTTCCAGCTGATTTTAAAATGGCAAATGCCCTTATTTCCCAGCAGGACAAGACACACAGACACCTGGCAGCAGGTCAGATTAGCTCCAGCTCACTTAGCACGAGTTGTTGCTCAAAGACATAAGGCTCAGTCCTCACTCTGAGCACCCCTTCATTGCACAGGAGCCCCCCGCTCCTTCCTGCTCCCAAACAGGATGCCTCAATCCACCGTAGGCTGCTCCAGCATCCTCCAAATTCCCTCAGCAGTTGGGAAACTGAGCTTTTACCTTTTGCTTCCACCTACACCTGCAACCATCCTCTTCCTCAGACCAACACCATCTTCTGTTGCCCTCCCACCCCTTCCCTGGGGGCATCCATTTCGGCTGCAAGTTTCCGTCCAGCCCCTGCCGGCATCGCTGTTCTGCCACCACCGGCAGCTCCCTGCTTCTCCAAGACCCCAGCCTTGATGCTGAGAGCTGTCATTAGCAGCAAACCATGAGATCCGCCCTAGGACATTATCTATATGCTCAATCCAGTGTGTTTACAACCCCAAAATACATCCACATGTTCTCTATTACTATCAAAATAAGCCACTGAAAAGTCTCCGTATTTTATGCTAGGGAGACAAACAGACTCAGCCTTCACCTTTGACAGCTTCCATATGAAAGATGCTGGGGAATCTGTAAGCTCGTAATTAGGAAAGGCGTTCAAATACGTACCATTCTTCTTGGACTTTGGGCTGGACCTTTCACTGCCAGCTGAGCTCAGCAAACTTGAAGTACCAGCAGCCTACAGGCCACTTCAGCCCATCCTTGCATGGTAAATATCATCTGGTGATACCAACCCGTGATACCTTGAGACAGACACGTTCGGATACTAACAGAGATCTCAGCTCAGAAGCGATCTCAGCTCAGCCAGCCCCTCTCACCCAAACTCTTGGCCCCACTGAACTTAAATCAATCATTTGTTTAAAGAAAACCTAGGGCTGCAGTAATCCAGCTCAATATCAGCTCTTTAAATATAGGAAGCTTGAAATGCACCAGCTGCTTCTTAAATACGATATTCTTCAGTGCTTTGGAAAAAAAAGAGATGAGTTTTACCTTCCGCCACCACCAGGAGCTCTGGGAGCTGTAGCACGTTGTGCCATTTCGGCACCTAACCTGATGGGGTTGCTGAGGATCCCATAAAAACAAAGCAGGTTTTCAGGATGGATAGTCAAACTGAATATTTCATGTTCTCATATAGAAGAGAGAATCTAATAATCAAATAAATAAGGGCTGTGATTAAAAATGGTTCAGACTCAGTAGAATTAGTTCATACTGTAGGTATATTAAAATATATTTTAAAATGCTACCAAATCAGTTCTCTTCTCTTGGAAGTTGCGTTCAAATCCCAGCAGTAAGGATGTTCTCAGAAAAAAAAATAAGAATTATTAAGTCAGACACTTGTGCTAACAGCTCTCTGTAGTGACCAGAAAGTGCTGTAAAAGGCTATGCAGCAGCTGCCACCAGTGCTGAAGCTGAGCGATGCCCAGATGAACCTAAGAGTAGAGAAAAGGATCCATCTCTGGACAAAAAAAAATGTATCTCATTCTCCTAAACTAACTACATTCTTTTATTTATCTTTTTATTTAAGATTTCTGAGACCATGAAAACACGATGCGTCTGTTAACTTGGAATTGGGGCTAGGTACAAAGTAGCAAGTCAAACTCTTTCGCATCACAGGTTGGTAAAATAAAAACAGGAGAAGATGACATGTCTACAACCGCTGTCTTACAGCTTCCCAGTGCATAGCTCTCAGTCCTTACCAAACCGGTAAGGACCAATCCACAGTCGAAGTCAATGAGACAGAAGCACATCACAGGCTTAAGAATGGGGAGAAACAGTCACTCCTGCAGATTCCTTTCCAATAGGCAACAGAGAATCCAGCAGAGTAACTTAAATACAAGTCACCCTTTTTACCATTTTTCCTCCTGCAGAAAAATAAGCTCACGGATTTGCTCGCAGGTAGGGCACATCTGCATTACCACTCTCACCTCAAAGGGGTGTCAAGGATGGAGTGGGAAGGGAAGGCGAAGGGAAGTCAGCAACATTCAATAAATTCATGGATCAGGTTTAATCCTGTGCTGTCCAAAAAAGTCAATTGGTGGGTCGGTAAAACCAGAGCCACATTAGATTTTAGACCTAGTGAGCTCTAGCCCATCATTCCTTCCACCGCACACATGGCATTTTGAGACTTGCATAGAAAATAAAACCAAACTCCTCACCAAAGAGAATTATTCGAGGGTAGTGGCCTTCCCTTTCCCGATCTCCACCACAGCCCCAAGCAGAGGAGCTCATCAAGAGATCAGGTCCCCCCCAGGGCTGGCAGCTTTGCTGCTCTGCCCAAGGAATTCATCTTGTAAGGGGAAATTTTTCATATTACATGAAGATGAAGAATATATACAAGGGGAGGAAGGCAGAAGATTTGGCAATGGGCTTCAGACGTTACAGCCTCACGTCAGACAGTGGCCACCCTGTAGCCTGAAGGATGGGAGAAGACACCAAAAAAGCAAGGGACCTTACAGGCTTTATCTACGCCTGTAAAACCAGTGCAAGGGCTGTCACGTATCGCAGAGTGAATGGGGAAAAATATATGTATATATTTCAATCACAAGCCCAGGGCAGGGAGGAAAGGAAAGGACTGATCCAGAAGCAGGTCTCAGCAAGAAGCAGGAATGAGTTTCTGTGCAACACAAGTGCTTTGGGGAGAGGAGAACTGGATTAAACTCACCCTGGAAATGACCAAAGCGATACGTACAGAGAAAGCAAGATCTTTTATCCGTTCCCTCTGTGTGCAGTTACTCCTCTTCAGAGCCACTCGCTATCCCACAGGACTACAGAAGCTTGTATCACTTAATGCATCGCTTGTAAGCACCCAGTGACGATAACATGAAAACCCATCCCATCCGACAGAATCGTCTGGTGACAGTGAATTCTCCAACCCTCCCTCAGCCCCAAGTTAAGAAATGCAGCAGTCCTTTTATTAAAAATCAGGATACAGTTCAACATAACGCCAGTGTTTACACCCGATCTCTCTAGTAGTTCCAGGATCGCTGTTGTTTTACATATCATTACCAACCAAAGGAGTCAGTAGCATAAAGATATCAGTTCACTCGCTCATTTCAAAAAAAAAATAAAATGAATGCCCCTATGCTTCCAAGGAAACACTGTCCATGATCAGTTTGTTTTCTGTTGGCCTTGGTCTAAGAAGCAAGAGTTTTCACCATCATCTTGCAGGCAGATCTTATCTTCCTAAGAGCAATTGTTCTGTTTGCTTTCTCTTACAGGGCAGGTCTCCACGAAGCCTGACAGCACTAATAAAATAACCCTAAAAGAAATCCCAGTTGATTTTTCCTGTGATTTTTCTAGAATATCAGAACTATTTGAAAGCTGTTTAATTACTTGAGTTGAAACGAAAGTGTGCGGGGAAGGACCTTGATTCACACAATTTGGCAAAAAGATCACGACTTGTCCAACAGCTGCAAGAAGCACACACAGGCTTTCTCCTTGCTCCCCCGAAGCATCCAGCGGTGCTGCAGGAGGGCTGCATGGTCCTGCCCTCGTTCCCCTTCCAGTTGTTTTAGCTGTTCCGATTGCTGCTGCCTGCTTCCTTCCCTCCTCAAGTCATCCACAGCAGAGAGCAGCCTCAGTGCTGGAAGAGCAGCTAGGCAAAAGCAGGAGGAGTCCAGCCAGCAGAAGATTTACTTTATTAAGATAAACATGGCCTAAAGGCTCCACATTATCTTTAAAAATAAACACAGTAAGAAATACGAAAACAAACTGGCTTTGCTACGGGTAGGTCAGGTTCAGATGTTCTCAGAAGATCTTCCCAGCCATAAAATATACCCTTCCCCTACCGTGCCCATCAAGGAGGATGGAAAGACAGTTCACTACGCAAGATCAGCAGCGTACCTGTTGCGTGCCCTCCCACATTCAGCAAACGATACATCTGCTACCCTTCAAGGCAGATCAAAGTTTTAAGAACACCCCTGTGAAGGAGGAGCGGGAGGGGACAGGGACAGGTAATTCGGTTTCTGTAGGGAACATCTAAAAGGCTTGACACGACGGCTGTGCTGGCTCCCCCGCTTTAATGGTTGTTCTTTGCTGCTTCTTTAGCAGCAAGAATCAGAGGAGTGAGACTAGAAAGAGGCTTTGCAATTTTCAGGAACTGGTGCTAGGAAGAGGAAAAAGGAAAAAAAAAGGTTACATTTCTCAGAACATGTCCCAAAAGCCTGGTGTTTACACAAAATATCAGGACCTAGACCTGTATGAACTCCAACAACCTCCAAGCAGGCGAAACAAAAAAGGCACGATGAGCAAGAAAGTTCACCGTGACTTTTGGGCCTCACCTGAACTGATAAAGATCTTTGCACCCAACACATCCTAATTTCTCCAATGTTTATACACTCTCAAGACTAAGCAAGTTCTCCCAGGAAATAAATTTATGCAAAATCTGCAGGGAAATTCTTTGTGGAAGGGAGGTGTAAGTAAAAGCAACCTGTGCAGTTCCAAAACATTGCACAGGGCTTCCTGAAGCAATCATCTCTCCATTCTTCCTTTCCTGTCACCACAGATCTGCTGAAAACATTGCCTTGGCCTTCTAAAGCTATTAGAAATTTTCAGAACAGCTGGGACTGAGGAGCACAGCAGGGAATTCACAACAGGACCAGTCAGGCCATCTCCTATACCAGGTGCTCTGTTCTGTTAAACAATATTGATTATCGAGCACGCAACAAGCAGTAGGTGGTGTCACAAAGTGCTTCTTGCAGCACATGTGGTGTTTGTTTCGGGGGCAAGGCTTAAAACATAACATCTGGAACAGAGGAAGAAGTTTTCCCTGTGTTCAGGGTTAAGTGGAAAGCTTGCAATACTCCAGCCTCGCAGAGAAAGTCTAGTGGGGGACAGAGACTGACACAAAACAGCTAATCAGACGAGTGGAGGCATGAAGCCCACAAGCTGTTCATAAAACCCAAAATAATTAAGTCCCCCAGGACTTCTGAGCACCAGAAGGGATCAACCACCCAATCTGAACACACTTCAGAGGTGGAAAAATCCGAGGCTAAAAGGTAAAGGCAGGCAGAAATGCTGCAGTCCCAATGTTCTCCTGCCCCAAGGAACACAACCCTGCTGCTGTCTGATACTCTGGAGCTGGCAAGTCCAGGAGAAAAAGTCAGCTTTCATCTACTGCCATTCTTTCTGCCGGTGATTAATGCTTCATTAGTGTCTCAGAAAGGCAGCAGCACTCCCAAAGCTGAACCCAGTAGACAAACTAAAGGAAAGAAAGGAACACCAAAAAAGAGACAACTGTCTCACAGTTGACGTCTGAGGGTCCCATCATCACAGATTTATTTTACAAAGGGATGAAGCACATTTTCCACCCCCGTGGGAGGTCTGACAAAAGGAAACACATGAACACTCCTCATCTGTGTTGGTAAAAAGCCTGGCAGCTTCGTCCTTCACTTTCACCACGAGTCCAGACAAAGACACCAGGTTTTCAGTGAAATAACTGAGGATTTCTCACAAGCTTGGTTCCATCACCTCTGCAGGAAGAGCTGTATCTGGCAAAATGTGTTAACGCCAAACTGCTGCAGTTAATGCAAGACGTGTCCCTTCCAGAAAGCTTTGGGAACTCTCCCCCAGAAGGGAGACAACCAGAGCATTCGATAGCTGGAAGCCCTCCTGTTATCCAAATGGGAACAGGCATGGCCAGACCGCAACACCACAGCCAGATGTTAGGGTGAGCTGCGTGAAGAAGCCACGGGAATTAAGGGGCTCAGCAGTTGGCAGGCTCGGGGCACGGCAATTATTTGAGGTTGGTTACAGAACACGCTGCACAGATGCTGCCAGTAGCAAGTACAGCACAAAAAGGAAAGTACTCTGTTAACGCTTCGTTAGGGATTTGGGGTTTTTTGGTTGGTTGGTTTGGGGTTTTTTGTTCGTTTCTTCATGGTAAATTATCTCTGCTGTGCTTGTGACTTCAGATGACGCAGTATTTAAGACCCCAAATGACATTGCTCCACATGCCTATTCTCACTCTAGAATGCTTAATTCCGTCCCGTTCCCCAGCACTTACCTGGAGCAGCTCTTTTGCAGAACCTCTTTTTTCCACGTCCATTTCAAGACAGCGATTTAGGAAGTCTCGGAATATGGGTGAAAGCTTTTCTGGATTCTGCAGTTCCGGAGTCCCGTTAGTAGCAATGAGATACAGGGCCTAAAGCAAAGCAAGCACCAAAGAAACAGGAGGTTACGAAGGTCAGACTCCAGCTGCAGATTACAGAGGCACCCATTTTTCCTCTCCCTCCCCACAGTTCAATGGGGAAAAACAAAACCAAAACAAACCCTTATCAGGGTGACTAATAAATGCTTAAGTTTCAGCAAAGAGAAGAGCTGCCAGCCCTATATTTATGTGGATGGGATCCAATCCTTTCTTGCTTTACCCTCGTAATCTGGGTTTGGATCCTGCAGCCCTCTCAAGGGATTAAGAGGACAAAACCAGCAGTCCAGACTGTGTTTACAGAGGGAAGTTGGCTGGCACAGCTCTGCCGGTGCTCGACTCCTGCAATAACTATATCCTCATGGGAAGGTACCCCTGAAGAAACAGGAGGCTTTCTTCTCTCGATACTTTGCCCAAATGCACAAGGCCTAAAAAGTCAATACTCTAAAGATGCAGTTGGTCCTTTACAAAAGATGGCCAGTAGGTTCTCAAGCAGCACTTAACACCCTACAGAAACAAGTGGAGTCGTTTTGCTGCTTCTTGGGAATGAAGAATTCTCTAAGAATCAGGAAATTCAGAATTCATCCACTGCAAAATTTTACTATTAAAAGAAAATCGCTAGATGCCTTTTAAAAGGAAACAGACATCTGGCAGAGGCCTTCTGAGCTCACTGCTCATCACATCTCAAGGTAGAGGTCTGATAGCCTGGGAACTGCAACAAGTTAAGTTAAATGAGAGCAAAGCACCCCGTTTCTTAGCCATCCTCATTTAACTCCACACCAACTTTTTCCTTTCGCATTTCTTCACTGCTGCGCTTCTCTCCCAAAATCACCTCCAGTCAAAGAGGTGGAAACAAGTTAAACAGAACTGTTCTAGATCCCTTCGTCCTGTTTAGCTTAGAAAAAAAGCCATAAAACTGGCTTACACCAAGAACAGCCGCATTCCTACAAACAGACAGAATTTCCCCCTTCATTAAAGAATACGACGGGAAAGACACCAGCGGGGCAAAGCCTGACTAAAGGCTTGTTAAACCTGGAGCTTTACTGGGAGCATGCAAAGAAGAACAATGCACCAGCAAGAAAAAGGCCTGTTTATAAAAGAGTAATGTGGTATTCTTTGAATTCAAGGACAGCTCTCTTCCCCACTCACAAGGATTTAAGAAGCCAGGCACTCTGGGGCCAGAAGGTGCCCCTATCGGCCTCTCCAGAAAGGGGGGAATTATGGATGCACCACATCATTAACTCAGACCCTACCTGAAGGTCTGCAACAGGAACAGCCTGTGCCCTCTGCCACCCAGAACCAGCCATGGCTTCTAACTTAAATGACCACAATCTTCTCACTACAGCATCTAAGGAGACGTGTAGCTGCATGTGATGAAACCACAGCGGAGGTTCACCTGCCTCCTCCAGAGCCTAGGTTAACCAGCAGGCTCAGCGAAGGCCTGAGGGCAAAAAAAAGGCACTCGCTTACTCTCAGGGGGTTTTCATTGAGGTAGGGGGGTTCTCCTTCGATCATCTCGATGGCCATTATCCCCAGTGACCAGATGTCCACTTTGGGCCCGTAGGCTTTTCGTGTCACCACTTCAGGCGCCATCCAGTACGGGGTCCCCACCATGGTGCTGCGCTTGCTCTGTTCAGGAGTGATCTGGGCACAGAAGCCAAAGTCAGCTGGAAAAGCAAAGAAGGAGGGAAGAAAAAGTTAGAAACCAGCAGGTTTCTCCAAAAACAACACGTACTGATGCCACAGCTGTGGTACAAGCTAGCCTGTTGCACTGCCTGCTACATTGCTGCTGCAAAGGAGGCCTGGTTTTGTGGTTAACAAGGTGTTCAGGAGTAAGCTTCTAAATCTGACTCGCTGAGGCCATCAACATCACAGAGCTGCTCACTTGTCGATGTGAAGGCTGGTGATCAGTAAAGAGCTGTACATGGATGCTGTGAAACGTGGCACTGCAGCATTTGGCAGCTGTAATACACTGTGTAACACATGCTCTCAAGCCTGTTCCTGGGTCTGTGAAAACAGAAACCAATGCCCAGTCTGTCCTCCCTCCACCCACACCCACCAGTATTATCTGGTCGTATTTTCAGTCCCAGAGATAGTATTTCCCCAGAAGATGTACCATCTCGCAAACACGATTTGCTTTCTAGAGCAAATACTGTGTTCAGAATAAATTTAAGGACCTAATTTGGTACTTATTATTTTCTTTGAGAAGACAGAAAGCTGGAGAGCCTTCCTGTGGAAATTGCTTGGCCCTGTCTTATTTGCATTTGACTTTCCAAAAGATCACAGAATAATAGAATCATAGGAAAATTAAGGTTGGAAAAGCCCTCCAAGATCACCTGGTCCAACCATCCCCCTACGAACAATGTCACCCACGAAACCACGTCCCCAAGCACCACGTCCAACCTTGCCTTGAACACCCCCAGGGTGTTCAACAGGGACTCCACCACCTCCCTGGGCAACGCGTCCCAATGCCTGACCGCTCTTTCTGAGAAGAAATGTCTCCTAATTGTTTTAATTGGTGAAGAGTAGCACTCTTTGTTCAATTCTTTGTTTTAATTGTTGAAGAGTAAGGGCATGACGTTTCCATTTTTCCACTCACCAGTGACATCACCCGACTGCCAGGACTTTTCAACTGTGATGGAGAGCGGCTTGGCAACCCCATCAGCCAGTTCCCTCAGGACCCTGGGATTCATGTCACCAGGTCCCATAGACCTGGACCTGTTTACATTCAGCAGGTGGTCTCGAACCTGCTCTGCACTTACAGTGGGTGGGACTTTGCTCCCCCAGCCTTCACCTACGGGTTCAGGGAAATGAAAGACTTGGGAAGCCCATCTACCAGTGCAGACGGACGCAAAGAAGTTGCTGAGTACCTCAGCCTTCTCCGTGTCTGTCGTTACCAATTACTCAGGTATAGAAACTCACTCCTAATATAAGAAATTAGCCACCTCTAATCACTTACACACTACTATTTTCACCCCTCAGTTTATTTTCACAAATGTTAAAGGCGCATGGTGGCCCCTGGGGACTCCTCCTGTCAGCCCAGCGCAGCAGCCCGAAGGGAGCTGGGTCCTCTCTTGTGCTCTTCCTCGAGGCTCTGTGCAGAGGGGCTGACACCTCTCGCACAAGGGCTGGCGGGTGGGAAAGAAACACGCACACAAGCCCTGAATATCAGCAAGAGTTCTTTATTGCCAGGTGTTTGGTGGCTCCAAGCTAATGCCTGGGATGGAGCCTGCGCGACGAGGAGTAGGGAGCTCGCCGGGCCCTGCTGCGTAGCTACCGGTGTTCTCTCATGGCACGCAGCAGAGAGCTGCCGGGGTAGTCCCAGGTCTGATGTGGCCAAGGTGGATCCACTTCCATGGGTTCCTCCGCCTCTTCTTGTGGATCCACCTCCATGGGCTCCACGGTGTCAGGCAGGAGGACAAGCCAGTCCTTGCCTGGGACTGCCCACACGGGATGCCTCCCATCAGCTGTGTTCTCCGGCCAGGGTGCCGAACGAGGGGGTCGCCCAGTTCCATTGCCTGGTCCCATGCCACTCTCCACTTGATATTCATTCGTGGGTTTCACGCCGCCATCTCTTTTACGGCCACGGCTGGGTCCCTCGCTGCGATCTGGCCGATGGGCACGCCTCTGCTCCCCACGGCTCTCCGCATCACGCTCCCGTCTTCGCTCCACACCACCACTGCACCTCTGGTTAGGCCCAGGCCCCCTGCTGCTGGATGTCTGAGGGGCCGGCCTGTTCCCCGCATCGCTGCGGTGCCAGTGATATCTCCAATAATCGTCTCTGGGCCGGGCAGCAGGCTTCCCCCAGGCACTGATGTCTTTTGTGCCGCAGGTGCTGTCCCTCTGCCCATGAGACATCTTTCTCCCATTAGCTGCCATCTTCTCGGTGCTTCCTCAGATCGCTTCGCGGTCCTCACACCGAGGAGGGCTGCCGCTCGCCTTGCTCCTTTCTCTGGCCTTCCTCCTGCCGCTTACGCTGGCTCTCAGAGGACCGAGTCGCTGAGCAAGTGGCGGGCCAGCGGCAGGGGGCCTCTTTTATAGGGCCCGGGGCAAAGGCGTGACAGCGGTGGCCACTGTGACCTCAGCAAGGCTCTGTGATGGAGTGGCCCGTGCGAGGCCAAAGGCGGCTGCGTTGGGAGAGGCCTGGAAGATGCCCTCATGTGGACAAGGAGGAGGGCTGGGGGGGCTGAGGGGCCCCTTTTCTGGGGCTGGCTCCCCCCCAGGCCATTTGGCTTGACAGAGAGAAAGGCTGCCCCATGCAATCCTGCCTCAACCCATTTTTTCTCCCCATCTCCAAGGCTTAGAATCTCTGGTTAACAAAAGAAAACTCCATCAACAAAACCAAACCAGACCCATTCAAAAGGCTAAAGCGGTCACAGCTGAAGTACCCATCTTCAGGAGATCTTTGATCTCCTTCTATGATCAAGTGACGCGCTTGGTGGATGAGGGAAAGGCTGTGGATGTGGTTTACCTTGACCTCAGTAAGGCTTTTGACACCGTTCCCCACAACATTCTCCTCAAGAAACTGGCTGCTCGGGGCTTGGACTGGCGTACGCTTCGCTGGGTTAGAAACTGGCTGGATGGCCGGGCCCAGAGAGTTGTGGTGAATGGAGTCAAATCTGGTTGGAGGCCGGTCACTAGTGGAGTCCCCCAGGGCTCGGTACTGGGGCCGGTCCTCTTTAATATCTTTATTGATGATCTGGATGAGGGCGTCCAGTGCACCCTCAGTAAGTTTGCAGATGACACCAAGCTAAGTGCGTGTGTCGATCTGCTCGAGGGCAGGAAGGCTCTGCAGGAGGACCTGGATAGGCTGGAGCGATGGGCTGGGGTCAACTGCATGAAGTTCAACAAGGCCAAGTGCCGGGTCCTGCACCTGGGCTGCAACAACCCCAAGCAGAGCTACAGGCTGGGAGATGAGTGGCTGGAAAGCTGCCTGGCCGAGAAGGACCTGGGAGTATTGGTGGATAGTCGGCTGAATATGAGCCAGCAGTGTGCTCAGGTGGCCAAGAAGGCCAACGGCATCCTGGCCTGTATAAGAAGCAGTGTGGCCAGCAGGTCTAGGGAAGTGATTGTGCCCCTGTACTCGGCTCTGGTGAGGCCGCACCTCGAGTACTGTGTTCAGTTTTGGGCCCCTCGCTACAGGAAGGACATGGACGTGCTCGAGCGAGTCCAGAGAAGGGCGACCAAGCTTGTGAGGGGTCTGGAGAACAAGTCTTACGAGGAGCGGCTGAGGGAGCTGGGCTTGTTCAGCCTGGAGAAGAGGAGGCTCAGGGGCGACCTCATCGCTCTCTACAGTTACCTGAAAGGAGGCTGTAGAGAGGTGGGGGTTGGTCTATTCTCCCACGTGCCTAGTGACAGGACGAGGGGGAATGGGCTAAAGTTGCGACAGGGGAGTTTTAGGTTGGATGTTAGGAAGTACTTCTTTACCGAAAGGGTTATTAAGCATTGGAACGGGCTGCCCAGGGAGGTGGTGGAGTCACCATCCCTGGAGGTCTTTAAAAGACGTTTAGATGTAGAACTTAGGGATATGGTTTAGTGGAGTACTTAGTGTTAGGTCGGAGGTTGGACTCGATGATCTTGAGGTCTCTTCCAACCTAGAGAAATCTGTGAATCTGTGAATCTGTGGGAGGCTGTGCTTAGTGGTCTAGTATTCCTTCCCAGTGATCCCTTACACAGCCTGAGACCACGTAGGCAGCAGGTGAATTACGTGGGGACATTTTCATCTCAGCTCCAAAGCATGCACCACTGCTGAATGTAGCTTACCAGACTGATCAAAAAACTCCCGCTCCTGTTTAGAGGGGTTGGCAGCCCATGGAGACAGACCAAGTCCTGTGAGATGTCTTCACCCTGGTGGGTTTGTTCTACTGGGCAATATTCTTTCATTGTTGCTGCCCATCTCCCTCACCACCCATTGCCATCACCCCTTCTCTTGTGGTTAGAAGCTTTTTTTTTTTTTTTTTTTTTTTTATTTCAGTAGAAAAGGTGCTTGGGTAGGGTCCAAAAGGGACTTTTCTGAGCCCTAGGAAAGGAAAAATGACTACCTTTGGACACAGCGGAAGACAGATACTCTGTAAAACTGTGAATAGCCACTTGGTGTAAGAGTTCTTTATTCTGGTGTTGTGAACAGCCTTCCAGGTGAAGCACTGGTTACACACAGTCCATTTTATCCCTGTAACCTCTCCACCTTTCCTTTTGCTTTTCCTTTGCCACCAGGCCACCACCCAAGCACACCCTGAGCAGGGTCATGATCACCAAGAGCCGTGGGAAGGACAAGTTGTGGTGTTACACCCGTGAGCCCATCAAACAGCCGTTGCTGAAGAAGATCCTGGGGAGCGAGGAGCTGTCCCAAGAAGCCTGCATGGCCTTCATTGATATCCTTCCACTTCCTGGGGCACCCCTTGGGCAACAGGGCTGACAGGCAAAGGGCTGAGCAGCTTCTTCAGAGACCCAACTAAAGCCCATAGAAAGGTTTCTGGTCCCTCTTAAGGGCTTTGGGACCATGTCATGGACTTGGAGATGGATCTGATCCCGAAATCTGTATTTGAGCATCCTTGAGAGCTGATGGGTGTCTTCTCCATAAGCAAGGTCCAGGGAGTAAGTTACTGAGTCTTGCAGGTACACATCGCTTAGCGGTTAACTCAACAGTTCTGTTTTGGCTTGCTTCAACTCTCCAGGATGCATCTGCTGTAGAAGGGAGTAGACCTAATCATTATGGATACAAACTAGTCCTCATGGCCTCAGGGACAGGGCTTGATGCCTGAGTATCACTTTCCTGGCAGAATAAAGACAGCATGGGAGAAAGAAGCTGAGTACAAATATAAATCTAACCTGTGGAAGTCGCCTTTGTGTTTTGGTAGGGTTTTGCTCTAGGATACAGACTTTAGTTCGAACAGTTCTGTTGGTATAAACCCGGTACTGATGCTACAGCACAGTTACTGCTGCTACAGTTTTCCTCCTAGCAGCAAATAACAGCAGTAGTAGGAACTAAAAGGACTGGTAAAAATTGAGAACATCTGCAATTTTATCATTCTCCTTTCCATGTTAAACACATTTATTCAGAATACTGTGACCTGTTGTCATGCAGAATAGGTACAATATGGTGAAGTGGTGAAGGTCATCATTTGGTTTATGTTACCACAGCTCCAGTGCTGTCTGCAGAGCTCTGCCTCATGACACCAGCTGAAAATCTGGTCTTTTATAGTGGTATCACTATGTGTGATCAGGTAACACAGTAGTCACAGAACTTCCCTAGGCCTACATCCCAACCACAAAGTGGTTCTTTCTGACCTGAGATGATGCATGAAAAAGAGAGAGAGCTCGCTGGACATCTCCTAAAGAAATTTAAAGCCTTACCACTGTGCCCCCTCCACCAAATTGCAGCCACTTCTGTAGTCAAATGTGGGATGTCTTTTATCACATCATCAACAGAAGGGCTTCTCCAGACCTCCCGCTTAGCTGATCCTTGACTCCTGCCTCCCACCAGTGCTGAAGTACATGGGTGACTACCCATCCAAAAGGACCCGCTCAGTCAATGAGCTGACAGACCAAATATTTGAAGGTGCCTTGAAAGCTGAGCCTCTGAAGGATGAAATCTACTGCCAGACCCTGAAGCAGCTTACGGACAACCACATCAAGTAAGAGTCGTTGGTTTTGCTTGGCCCAAAGACACTAGCCTCTGTTGGGCAAAGGAGATCTGGAGCCTAAGCATGTCTCCTCCCCTCTAGCTGAGAACCACCCACCCATGCCAAAGCACAGAGCAGTGTCCACGCCATAACTTTTTTCCTCCTGGATCTTTCCTCATTTAGGTACAGTGAAGAGAAAGGCTGGGAGCTGCTGTGGTTGTGTACAGGCCTTTTCCCTCCAAGTAACATCCTCCTGCCCCATGTCCAGAGGTTTCTGCAGTCCCGAAAACATCACCCGTTGGCAGCAGACTGCATCCAAAGACTCCAGAAAGCCCTAAGGTACAGCACCAAAAGACCTCCAGGTCCTGACCATGTCACAGCATCCAAATATGCATTAGAAATTACAAGTAGGAGATATTTTGGTAGTAGTTGGAGGGACACTGGAAGCTCACAGCCTTTCTCTGCATTCAGCCAAACTGAACTAAAAGGACTTTGGGTGGAGGATGTTGCTGATGCTATGGCACTTGCCTCTCCCTGTTTTGCAGGAATGGATCCAGAAAGTACCCTCCCCATCTCGTAGAAGTGGAAGCCATTCAACACAAAACCACCCAGATTTTCCACAAGGTTTACTTTCCTGATGACACCGATGAGGTAAATGGGATAGAAGGAAACTTCATTTTTGTCAGGATGGATGTCAATTTTCTTATTAAAATCCCAGAAAAGGCTACTGTTGTTTCTGATTCAGAAAAAATTCAGCCTTCCCAGAAGAGTCTGAAACAGCAACATCAGAAAGATCCATCCTTATCTACCTTGGTGAGGCAGGATAGAAGACTGGAGCTCAGGGGTCTGATTTCCTGCAATTCACCTTCTCCAGACATGGGTGCTGAGTCAGCCTTCACTGCAAATTTTGACCCCAGGAAGAGAGAAACAGAATGTGTTCATCTCCATCCATGCCCTCAGTGGTTCACAGGCCTTGGCCATCAGTTATTTGCAGCCTCAACTGACAGATTCAGTCCACCAAACCATACCCAGCTGGGTACCAGTCCCAGGGACTGGGCAGGGAGCTGGCAAGAAGGAAACTAAAATTATTCCCCATTCTGACCTGAGATGATGCAGAAATCATAACATCTGCACTCAGGAACCTTTCATTAATCATCTTAGACATTAATAAGGCATGTAGATAAATTGAGGCTGGAGCAGATAGGCATGTCCTTGCAGGTACTGCTCTCTCATGCTACTGATTAGTCTTCCAGTGAGGCTTGCCTGCTCCTCTCTTTCATCATGCCCTTGGGCACAACTAAATTCTTGTATTTCCAAGGGAGTTTATGTGAAAAGCAGTGCACAGCCACAAAGGAAAAAGAGTATTCTTCTCCAGTAGCTGTGTGTGTGCCCATGTTTTTCTGTAACGGGGTTTTACAGATCTCCTGGGACTTCTTATCACTCTGAGTATTTTTTCTGTGTGACCAGTAATAAGCTGCTTTATACACACGCATCTGTGTGAGAGCCAGTAGAAGGAGGCAGAGGGGACTTCGGCACGTGTCTGTCGTCCCTTTGACCATGGCAGTCACCCAGGTGGGCTGGCCAAGTAGTGTCCCTGTGGTACAACATGCATTTGCACTGAGGAGCAGTGGCACTGAGCTCCAGGCCATTCTCTCATGGTATGTGGAACGTGGGTTCTGGGGGTTCAGGCAAACGTGGCCATGCATGTGGTGGGCAGAAGTTCAAGTTCCCAATGATAAGTACCATGGCTGAACTTCTGCAAATTTCCTTTTCCCAAGTCCAGAGCCACAATCCATAAAATCACCGCTTTTGTTGGTGGTGGGCACTTACATCTTTTCACATATCTGAGCCTAGAGCTCCTCGAAGAGAGCATGAAGCAGAAATTAATCTTGAGGTAGCAGTGGTGACGATCTTCCTTTCTTTGTAGGCATTTGAGGTGGAGTCCAGCACAAAAGCCAAGGATTTCTGCCAGAACATCTCCAACAGGCTGCTCCTAAAATCTTCTGAAGGCTTCAGCCTCTTCGTCAAAATCTCTGACAAGGTGAGTGACCCACACAGAGGCTGGGGTAATGCCAAAACACTCGGTGCTTCACAGCAATCATCCCAAAGGGCTTAAAACACAAACAGGCAAAGGTCTCCTGTGTTGAGAGCAGGTGGCTTTAACGCCCGATGATAGCACTGTGGCAGCCTGCTGTGTCCTGCTGACTGAGTGATGCAGCCAGTGCCACCCTATGTGCAGGATCTCACACTAATTGCGGCCCACCGAATCCCTGTGTGATCCAGAGTGAGGCAAGAGTCACTCTTTTTTTGCCTTTGTTGTCATTTTTGTCATTTTTTGCCCAAAGAGGTCACTGCATTGCGAATTAATTGAATGTTAAAGAGCACATGGGGACTGCCAGATGGAGCCAGCCTGGTCCCCTCTGGGTAGCTGTTCCTGTGATGCTGCATTGATCTGGGGCAAAGGAGATAGGGTCCATCAGGAGAAAGAGGTAGAAGACCCATGTTGCTGAGACGGTGTCCTGGTTTTGGCTGGTTTATAAGGATTAAGAAAAATGTGCAAGCTTAGAGGTGCCTTGGGCAACTGGAAGAAATCTACAGAGATAGTCATCAGGAAGGGAAATTAATTGCTCCAGGGAAACAGGAAGGTGCAATAAGAATTAATGGGTGGAATTAGAGCGAGTTGTTGGCAATGGCTTTCTGGCATCAGCAGTTTGTAGCAGAGAAGTCTAATTGAGACAAAGCAGTGAGCAAAAACTGCAGGAGATGGGGCAACAGCCAGCCCTGCCTGTGGCCTCTCACTGCTTCCTCAGCCTTTGTAACCATGTGCTGTGCCCCCAGGTCATCAGTGTGCCCGAGGGCGATTTCTTCTTTGACTTTGTGAGACACCTGACGGACTGGATAAAGAAAGCAAGACCAGCGAAAGATGGTAACAGTGACTTTTCTCCCTTTGGGGTCACGCACAGCCCTCCTTGAGCCCTCCAGCCCTTTTAAAGATGGGCCACGCTGCTATGGTTGTGCTGTCCGTGCCAGCCCTGGGGGCAAAACCTGACAGATGACCTGGCTGGTGCTCTCAGCATTGCTCTCAGATCTGCTCCCTGCTTCCTTCGCACAGGTATAGTGCCTTCCCTCACCTACCAAGTGTTCTTCATGAAAAAGCTGTGGACCAACACAACGCCTGGAAAGGATTCGATGGCAGATTCGATCTTCCACTATTACCAGGTGCTCTGGGAACCTGAGATAGCAGCAGAGACTTTGGGAGGAATTAGGGTGGAAAGACTGTGTATGTGCAGATGCATGAAGTTTTACTTTTAACAGAACAAAGTCCTGCCTTCAACAGAGACCTATGAAGAACAGTTGGGTTGTATGGCAAGGACCAGGCTTCATGCACTGTAAGGCAACCAACTCAGCTGAGATTTGGGCCAGATGTTCTTGGGAAAGTAGCAAGAAGTGGGACACAGTAGCACTCAGCCTTAGCAGGGAGTACAAATTCACAAGCATTCTGAAGGTTTTCAGCTCCTTCATTCTTGGGCGTGAGCTGTGATGGTCCCAGCAGCCAGTCAAGAAGCTGCAGCTCTTCTGCACTTGTTTCATCTGGGAAGAAAGAGACACGTGCATGTCCCAAAGCTTTCTCATACACTTATGCAAATACACAGATGTTCCCTGTGTTCTTGCCTGGATAAAGCAATTATCCTAATATTATCATAGCCTCTGATGCTTTGATAGTTACCTGACACATTTTCAAGCATCTTTTCGTAATGGGGGAATAGATTGAAAAAAAAATGAAAAGGAAAAATAAAGGGAGGAAAAAAAACCCATTCAATTCCAATTGTCCATTACAAGGGTTGGATTTTCAGCAATGAGGGAGGGAGAACAAGACTGTAGGTTCACACATCTGATACCTACCACAGGGACCACCCTGTAACACGAGAACGTTTCAGGCCAGAGAGGATCTTTAGACATCAAGTGTGGTCTCAGCTGAGCAGCTGCCTGTCCACCACACTTGGTACAACAACTATGAGTGTTCCTAAGGCAGAGCCTCATATCCAGGAGCTGGAGACCTCCAAAAATGTGATTTAGCACCAGAGGGTGAAGGTCTGAGGTCACCCCCTCTATTTCTGAATGGCTTTCTTCCACATACAGGAGTTACCAAAGTACCTGCGCGGCTACCACAAGTGTACACGGGAAGAGGTCCTGCAGTTGGCAGCTCTCATCTACCGGGTGAAGTTTGAGGATGACAAATCCTATTTCCCCAGCATCCCCAAGCTTCTGAAGGAGCTGGTGCCTCAGGACCTCGTCCGGCAGCTCTCTCCAGATGACTGGAAGCGGGTAAAACAGCAGCTTTAGTCATAGGTCAGGCTTGGTGGGGGGAAACCCAGCATCTCGTGTGACTTGTCTGATGTTCAACACTGAAGTCAGGTTGCCAGAAGGAGTGACCCATGGTCCCTCTTGAGCCTTAAAAGGGCCACAATCTCTCCAACAGCACCAAGAGAAGGAATTGTACATGTGTTCAGACACACACACACGTTGTGGGCTTTGTGCTGCACGTTGCTGTGACTGTAGTGGTGGATGCAGTGCTGTATGGACACATCTAGGGGATGGTCTCATGTAAAGCTTTGTTGTTGAAGGCAGACTGCTGAGCAGAAAGGCAATTCTCCCCGCTTTACACAAGGAGAGCTGTGGCACAGGTACGGACAAGTCTAGGCCATAAAGTAATGTAGATGTCTCACTGCCAAGAAACAATCTTGTAAGTCCTTTCTGTTTGCTGGGACTTGAACTTGGCCATGTGTCTAACAAGCAAATTATTGGCTTCTCTGTGTCGAAGTCCCCTCAGTCCCTTCTGCTCCCAAAATTGAAAGATCAAAATTTATAATCCCTATAATGGAGTCATCAGTACAGCTTCTAAGAAAGGACCTACTTTAGTTCCAGGCTCTGCTCCAGTGACCCACCAACACTTCTGTGAAGTGTTCATTGGAGCAGAGACTAGAATAGATGTCTCCACCTGGAAAACTTCTCCAGCTACTTTCTTGGCCCAATTAATATTTACTCATCCCAAGAAACTTGCCATCTGAGAACAGCTAATAGGCAGGAAGAACTGATCACAGGTTCACCATATGCTGTGGTTTGTTAATGAATCTCAGCGAAAGCCCAGTTACCGTGAAGCAATTATGGTTTCTGGTAGGATAGTCCGTCTTTGTAGCATGATGCTTCTTTACCTGCAAAAATCTTTGGTCCAAGGTAATGCAAACCCTCCAGCTCTGCTGTCCTCTCTGTTGCAGTCCATCGTGGCATACTACAATAAGCACGCAGGCAAAACGAGAGAAGAAGCCAAGCTTGCCTTCCTAAAGATTATCTTCAAGTGGCCTACATTTGGATCAGCATTCTTTGAAGTGAAGGTACCTGCTCTGCCTGGGGGTTCCCTGGCAGCTTTGAGACAGTATCAGAAGTCCCGTATCATGGAGGGGTTCCAGGTATGCAGGGTTGTCCCAGTGCCTGGAGTGGAACAACCCTGATAAGACAGGGAAAGGATGTAAGTCTCTCCATCAGTAAGGGGCTGAGATACTCATTTATGGCTGCCCTGTCTCTTTACAATACTGGGGCATTGTAGAGCATCAACGTATCTCAGTCCTCTTCAGGTCTATCCTCGCAGCTGTACTGCTGAGGAGGCAAGAGCCATTCTCTGTTTTGTGAAGGGAAAGGGGAACGTGTAATTTTCACACACCTGCACACACTGTGAACCCAATCCAGATCACCCATCATGGCACCAGGTTCCCATCACAGGCAGGGGAGGCCAGTAGTGATGAAGTCCAAGAACTCTGGGCACCTTATTGCAACCCCCCATACTCAGGGACCATACATTAAGCATGGTGTGGAAACATGACGCTGAAACCGTTCATGATATCTTTGAACTTAGGCACCTTAATTTCTGTCATGTTCATTAGATGGCATAGTGGATCTGAATAATATCCTGTGATTTTTCCACCCAGAGTGATTTAGCTGCCAAATGTAAATGCAAATGCTGGCAGAAGATACTGGGTGAGGAAATAGGAAAGCACCTGATTTAGCACGACGCTTCCCCTAACCAGTTCATCTCATTTCCAACAGCAAACTACAGAGCCAAATTATCCAGAAATCCTTCTAATTGCCATCAATAAGCATGGAGTGAGCCTCATTGATCCCAAAACCAAGGTAAGCAAGACTGAGGTCTTCACCAGGTGCTCCTGAGCCAACTCCCCAACCCCTTACAGGGTTAATCCCAAAGGCTGTGCTATTCCACCAGCCACATGGACCTTCCAGTAGAGCAGTCCTCCACGAGAATGGAGGATCCGCAGTCTTGCACTTCACTGCTGTTCCTGTGAGGCCATGGTATATTCTCATTTCAGCAGACATCCTTGGTCTGCTTGAAGGAAAGTTAAAGGTTGAGGCTCTCGTGTTGAGTGTGAGTCTTGTGTTCCCACCAGGATATTCTCATCACTCACCCCTTCACCAAGATCTCCAACTGGAGCAGTGGCAACACCTACTTCCATATAACTATCGGCAACCTGGTGAGGGGAAGCAAGCTGCTCTGCGAGACATCCCTGGTAAGGAGTGTTAAAGATTGATGGGCACAGTTAGAAAAAATCCTGACTTTGGCAGGCTAAAATAAACTGCTTCCCATAAGCCATGTCTCAGGGATTCTCTGGACTGAAAGTGGTCTCATAGAAGACCCATCAATGTGTGTTTTTCTTTTTTTATTTTTATATTTTTTCCCCTTGATTTCAGCACTGTCTGGTTGCTATCTCCAGAACAGCTTTTCCTAGGGATGATTTAGATATTAAGTATGGGGATATGTTAAGTGTGTAAGGCCTCACCTCCTATGCATCCATGGAGAGCTTTATGGCAGCACAGAGTTCATCCAAGACTTCCCTGCCACTGCCCCCAGGGCAGTAGCACTGGACAAGCCTGTAGTAAGCAAACAAGCAGCACTCACACCATGGCTCTGCCCAAGCAACTGGGGCTCTCATTAGGTCCATCTTCCAAGTTACAGGCAAGCCTGAGGTTCTTGGGGCATTGCCGACCCAGGAACATGGGACACTGCTCCATGTCACTGGAGTGAAAAACGTATCAAAGCAGATGTGGGCTCAGGGGGTGTCCTTTTACCAAGATCCTTTGCCCAGCTTGTACCTACTAACAGCCACAAGGAAAAAAAAAAAGAAAACAAAACACTTCTGCTTAGTCTATCTTAAACTCAAAGCATGTAGGATAAAAAGTCCTGTCCTGTTATTAATTTGGGGCGTTCACATTATTTTTGGCCATTTGAAAAATCCACTCCCCTTCCAAAGCTCCACACATCCTTAGCCTCAGCAGCCTCCTGGGAGAGACTTGCACTGTAAATTGTGTTTGATCCTTGTGTCAGGGCCATATCACTCAAGGAGAACTGTGGAAAAAGGAAGAAGGAAAAAGAAAAAAAAAAAAGAAGGGAAAAATATACCTGGAAACATATATATAAGTTAACGACTTGTAGCAAGTGTGTTCAAGAGGCATGAGCCAGAGACCAAGCTGTGCTATAAAGGCAGGTAACATCTTCTCTCTCCTCACCAGGGCTACAAGATGGATGATCTTTTGACCTCGTACATCAGCCAGATGCTAACAGCCATGAGCAAACAGAGGAGTGCAAAGGGTAGCAAGTGAACTGCAAGAAGCCACTGGCAGGTGGCCATGGGGCTAATTCGCCAGCTGAGGGCTGTGGGGTACCCATGCAGCTGGGGGAGAACCTTTGCCTCCCAGATGTGGAAGATGAGCCGAACGCCGTCAGGGAGTTCGCTGGACTCTGACCTCGAAGGCTCCAATCCCACCTCCCCTTCGAGCGAGGATGACTATCTCTGACCCCCCCCCCCCGTCCTCCTTCCCCACCCTGCAACCCGACTCCACCTTAAACCTCAAAGATTTCCAGGGGACACCACTGCTCTCAGGCAGTGACTGAGCAAAGAAACTCCGGCAGGACGTTTGCCTGAACCCAACAGCTGGCATCGCAAAGGCTCTGGGAAGAGGATTTGTGTGTGTGTGCGTGTGCGTGTGGCTTGGTTTGGTTTGTGTTTTTATTTTAAGTAAAGAGAGAGCTATTGAGATGCTAACGGCTTTTGGTGAGCTTATGGGCATTTCAGGTTTGAAGAGGAGTAGCAGAGCCCCAGTCCATGCTGGAAAGGTGTCTGATGAACACTGCGGGGCTTGTTTTTTGACATCACAGAAGAATACACCGTGTTCTTAAGGACAGGAAGAAAAAGCAGGCTGGGAGGAGCACATTTTAACCAGGAATCAGAACAAACAAACCACTGATCGAACAGGCTAGAGTACTGAAGTGCTGTCCGTGCAATGCTGGAAATATTTAAAGAACAAATTTTAAAGTTCTGTTTCTTCTTCTATTTATTTTTTAAAATATTAAAAAGAAAAAAAAATATCCCGCAATTTGCGCTGGTATCTGGACGATGACTCAGGGCTGAGGGCGACCTGCAGGACAATTCCTCGCCCTAGGATCCCCCTGGCACCGTGACAGCCAGTGACTGGGGCACATCTTCCCCAACCTAAGGGCTCAGCTGGAAGTGAAGCTCAGAAGATGTCATCTCCTTTTGCCCCCCTTGTGTCCAGACAAATTAACCCTGGGAGGATCTTTACTGCAAGCTTCAACGTGGACGTAGGGATTTCGAAGTTCCTGCTCTTGGAAGATTGTGGCCAAGCCCATGTGCAGAAAGGGCTCTGATCTAAAGAGGGACTTGGCCATCACAGCTGGAAAAAACTTAATGATTTTGTTGTGCTTTTGTGTGTGTTGCTGTATAAAAGGGCTCTCTGCCAGTCCCGGTTGGAGCCTGAAGCACTCTCAGAGAGCACAGGCCCATGATTTCAGTGGGTTTTTCTCCATCTTTGGTTGGCCCTGCCGATCTGCTGGCTGGTTGTCCCATCGTCCACCCAGCACCACGCAGTGTGGAGCAGCTCCTTTGGACCAGAGCTGGGACCTGCCAGCAGAGAGGAGGCTAAAGGCATGTCGTGTCTGGGGGGAGGTAGGGGAAGGAGCATGGGGTACCTTTCCAAAATCCAGGCTTCAGAGGAGCACGTTCCTGGGCAGGTGGCATCAGGAGGGGTGAGAAGTGTCTGCTGAGAGCTGATGTTGGTGTCACTAACCAGTTAAGCTCAAGTAACCCTTGCTGGGCTTACTGGGCTCAGTCTCCCAGCGCTGTGGCACCAGGAGCACTACCTGCCAGGCCACCAGGAGCACGGCATCTGACGGGGATACAGCAGTGGCTTTGGACCTCGGTCTCTCCACCAAAGCAAACAAAATGCTGCTTGGAGACGTCCACCAGCCAGCCAGGGCTGCTAGGAGATCCCCCTTACCACCACGACGAGCCTCCAGCCACCCCTGCCGCCCACAACACGCTCAGTAGACGATGCAGCCTAGCAATGTTCTCCAGTGCTGGTCTGGGCCAGCTTTCCCCCACCGCCACCCTCGTCCCTTCGTTCACAGCTCTGTTGGCCTCCCGTGCACCCCACCATTTAGGGGGTGCTGGGGCTCTGTGTGCGTGTGCCTGTGTGTCATATGTATTAGCATCTGCTGGCCTCTTTGTATTCACACCGAGCAATGTAACACGAAAAAAAACGTATGTCCAAGTGAAATATTCTCATTAAAAGGCATAAAGTGGCTTGCGGGAGGCTGTCCTGCACTGTGCGGTCGTGGTGGTGGCTCCACGGGTGGGATCAGGGCCCCCAGGTCCTCAGCAGGGAGAGGACTTCTGGTGGAACGGGGCTCCTGGTGAGAATATCCGGCAACGGGGAGCGAACTGTCAGTGGACACAAAAATTAAGAAAATTAAGAAGGGGGGTAGGGAGCTAACACCATCATTAGGATCTTTTCTGCACGCTTCATAGATCTGGAGCTGCTCTACACCAATCCTTTTGCCCTTTTCCAAGGGAAGCTACTGCTTTTTTGCACATCTAGCCTCCAAAATACCTCAAAATTGCAAGCTTAGAAAATTTGAGTGCTTTTCAGCACAGTTAACTTTGAAACCCTGTACTTCCCTTTCACCTTTTATTTGTGATGATATGTTTAATCAGCAAAAACACACCTCTGAATGATGATGATCTGAATGCCACGTTCTTCCCCTTTCCCAATCCCCTGGAATAAGAACAAAACAGGATTGGAGAGCCAAACTGTATTTAAAACATCACCTACAATTTACAAAAAAAAAAAAAAAGTTTTTATTATCTGTTCAAGTAGAAATGTATGGCTTAAACCTGGAGATGTTCACATCTCCCTTGCAGAACAAGGCATGGAATTCCTTCCCCGTATGTGCCAGCAGCCACCGGGAGAAATGAAAATCGGAATAAATCCCAGGATGCAGAGCAGGTAACAAAGACCTTCCCAAGGGAAAAGCAAACAGGACCCCTCGTGGAACCAGTTCACACCCAGCTCGATGAAGAAGTGTTGTGCTCCTGGTTACTGTCCCGGTAGTCACATGGCCAAGGCACCAAGAAATCCTTTAGCATCTGTGGAAAATACTCCCTCACCCACAGCCAGGGTGAAGTCTGTCCCATTGGGGTTTACGGCAGGACTAGAGGAGGGGAAAGGAAAACCTAAGCTGTCCCTGCCTGTGTTATGGAGAGGCACAGACCCTGGTGAACCATCCAGCAGCACTTGACCGTCGTGGTGGGGCTGGGGAGCTCCTGGGGCTGGAGCAGACCTGAGAGGAGGAAGGGAGTGTGTGGACAGGAGACTGGAGAGATGTGGACAACCAAGGGCAAGGAGGACTAGAGGGTGCTCGGGTGTTTGCAGCGAAGATAAAAACAAAGCTGCACAAACAGAGGGCTTACACACTGCAGGAGGGCTTACAGGATGAGATACAAGTGGTCTCAGAGGGAAATGGTGGTTCCTACACGAATCCTGCCAGGGAGGTTTAATCCTTTCACCGTGGTGCACAGCTTCGTCATGGACACAGCCCCATCTGTGCTCCCTTACACCCCGGGGATCCCTGCCAGGCATGGGACTGAGAGGAAAGCAACAGGAGAACAAGGTCAGTGCTCATCTCCATCGGGGTCGTGGTGGCAAATGGCTCCCCCTTGCCAGGCAGGCTGCTGTTTGCACCGCAGGAAGGGGCAGCAGGGCAGGCTTTGCTCTCCGATCCTCCGCGAGATGGCAGGTCTGCACCTCCTCCTTGACCGCGTCAGGCCACGACAGCAGGCATGTTGCTGAGCTCTGCAACAGAAGACAAGCAGTGAGCTATTGACACACCTCCAGCTATTTTGCCAGCAGTCACAAGCAAACAGCTTGGCCAAAAAAAATCCTGCAGCCCAGGTTGGGTCATTTTGTCTGCTCCTTTAGTCCAGAAATCTGGCGCATGGGGGTATCCCCAACAGACCCCACCTTGCCGTGGAGATCTGAGAGTGCTCAGTGCCCTTCTGTTCCTTTTTCACAGCATCCCAGAGTAAAGCAGGTCAGAGGGGACCTCTGGAGCTCTCTGGTCCAACCTCTGCTTGAAGCAGAGCTCAAGGTTGCTCATGGCTTTGATGAAAAGTGATGTTCATCACTGGGGAGGAACCACAGCACTGCACCCATGCTGAGATAACCCATCCATCCTTCACCACGACATGGGCGTGACAGAGGTGACCCCGAGCAGGATCCATCTCCTGCCCCCCCTCACCCCGCTCACCTGTCCTGAACTTGTTGTAGGTGCCGCTCTCCAGCATCGAGCCACCATCGTGGGCACAGCAGGAGAAACTCCGCTCTCGCCACCTGCCAGGGGCAAAGTGCTTGGATCAGGCCACTGCTTGCTGTGGTTCGCCCCGCAGCTCCCTGGAGCCCCGATCACCCTTTTTCTACTTTGTCAGGGCAGGACCTGGCCTGGTACCTGAGGGTTTGCTCAAGTTTTTAGTGAGAAGGGATCCTGATGCACAGCTGTGATGTCTAAGTGTCCACGTTTCACGTGTAAAACAGCATTTTGAAGGCGCCTTTTTGACTAATCCCTCTCCAGCCTTCCAAAGCAAAACTATAGCTGTCTCTCCTTTTCCACACCAAAGCACTCCACATAACCACGCCATGCTTATAAGCAAGCCAGGCTGCTCACCCAGGATCTTCCTGATCTTTCCCCCTGCTGTGACCCGCAGCAGAGCTGTGCTCCCAGCACCCCTGCAGAAAACAGCCCCGAGCTGGCTGGTCTGGTCCCTCCACCCACCCACAGGCAGGTGAAGAGCTGAGCCCAGCACCTCCTGCTGTAGGAGCACAGCCTGGCTTCTGATCCAACCACGGCAGAGCTGAGCATCCAGCAGCCTGACCCCAGTTTCTCCGTTATTAAACATAGATAATGTCTTGGACAGCACAGAAAGAAAGAAAATAGTGTCTGTGACACTCAGGTATTTCTGGGTATATTTCATATTTCAGATAGTTCGTCTGGGAGGATGGATTCCTCAGTGACTCTGATATATGCAGACAGAGACATGAGGTGCACAAATGTTAACAATGAGAGCTCTCCTCCTAAGTTACATCCAATGTCCAAATAATCTAAATAGTAAAAAATAGAAAAATCAGTTCGTTTTCCAGCTTTGATAACTGGATTCTGCTGCTACTCTAAACACACCAAGTCTGCACTGAATCCTTCGGGTAGGTGATGTCTGAGTTACCAAAAGGAAAGGGAAATATATAGCAAGCAGGAGCAGTGCAGAGGCTTTTGGAGACTTTAAGGCCTTTTGTTTTTTTTTTTTTTTTTTTTCTAATTCTTCAAGAGGAAGATGTCCTCTAGAGCAGTTTTAACCCTTCAGGTCACTGAAAGCATCCCTTCGTTCCTCCAAGGGGGACAACAGATGAGGCTAGCACGGCCACTAGCAGCTCAGTAGTTACCAGTGCAGAGCGAAGATGAGTGAGATGAGGAGCACAGAGGCCAGGTCCGTCAGGATCCACATGATGTTGTACTGCTGCGGCGTCTGGAAGGGAACAACAGAGGACGTGTCCAACACCAAGGACCCCGAAATACGCAAGAAAGCTGCTCTAGCTCCTCCTTGCTTCTTGATCCTAGCAATTCAGCTCCCTGGTGTGCATGTGAAGTAATATCCTTACGGTGTTTAAGGTATTTGGTGGCATTTTAAAGAGGTCACCTGCCAGTGGGTGTTGGTGCAAAATCATCGGTCTCAATAAGGACAAGTCCGCTGGGTGGCCAAGGAGACTGGACCACATCACAGTAAATACAACAGGGACTTGTTTGGACAGGCAGGCCCTGTAGTTTCCTTTGCTTCCCTATGACATTAATATCAACAGATGGCATTTGGCTGCCCCTGGAAAAACTGTACTTAAGTGAAAACCAGAGAGGGGCTGGGTTGGCTCCTGCTTCAAGTCCAAGAGCATCTGAAGATTTGTCCTCACATCAGACCACTCCCGCCCTCAGAATGGACTGAAATGATGCGGTTTTCTGGGTGGGAGATGGAAGCACTGTAAAATCTACTTCAAGAGCGTGAAACCAGTCATTCAGAGTGGTAACCTGAATGCAGGGACTCTGGTGAGACCAGTGACCCAGGTGCTCCGTAGCCCTATAGGTTGTCAAAGGCACAGTAGAGGGCAGACAAGCAATGTGAAAAGTTCCTCACAGCAGGGTTTTTTTTTTTTTTTTCCCTTTGGGCTTGTGACAACAGACCAAGTTGAGAAGGAATGTAGGCGTTCCTGGGATTTAGGAACTTTTGACAGCAATAAGGTTCTTTAGAAGCTTAGAGATTGAAATCCTCATGCGATATCCACATGTACCCTCAAAGGCCCCTTCCTTTAACCCTAGACAAGTTTCAGTATGACTTATTTTCCCTCATGTCAGGCCTGAGTCTCCAAGTCCAGCCAACCAGGGTTCTTCTCCATGGACCAAGAAGAACCAGGAAATGAGGGTGATGATACCTGGTATGGCTCAGAGGAATGAGGTAAACCAGGTTCATGTTAAGTCTGTCTGCATGCAGAGGGACTTTATTCATGCACAAATCAGCCCATGGTCTCTAAAGGTAGCCATGAATATCTGCCCCCCATTTTGTACCCCGGGAACAAGGGAGGATCACTGCTTACCATGAGGAAGAGGGGCTGGCTGAGATTCTTCAGCGTGTGGACAGCATTAGTGGTCACAGAGTGTGCCCCCGAGCACCACGCCAGGGAGAAGAGCCACGGCTCGTTGATCACATAGAGGTTGGTGGTGATGTTTGCCTCAGCGTATTTCCTTTAAAAGACCAAGAGGCAATTGCCTTCATTAAGGAAAGCAAGGAGGTTAGTACTTCCTTTGGGCTGAATCAAGGAGAGCTGGCAATTCTGTATGGCAATTCTGTCCTAACTTGTTATAGGACGTAGGTCAGGAACAGAAAAAGGAAGCCCAACCAGCCAATAATCGGTTGATAATATCTAATTCCAACACCTACATGGGCAGGGACACCTCCTGCTAGGTCAGGTTGTCCAGAGCCCCTTCCAACTGGCCTTGGGCACTGCCAGGGCTGGGGCACCCCCAGCTCCTCTGGGCAGCCTGGGCCAGGGCCTCAGCGCCCTCAGAGGGAAGAATTTCTTCCCAACGCCTCCCCGAAGCCTCCCCCCTGCCAGGCTCCAGCCGGTGCCCCTCGTCCTGTCCCCCCAGCCCTGACAAAGAGTCCCTCCCCAGCTTCCCTGCCCCCCCTGCAGGCCCTGGCAGGCCGCTGGCAGCTCTCCCCGGGGCCTTCTCTTCCCCAGGCCCACCACCCCCAGCTCTCTCAGCCTGGCCCCACAGCAGAGCTGCTCCAGCCCCTGAGCATCCTCGCGGCCTCCTCCGGGCCCGCTCCAGCAGCTCCGTGTCCTTGTGCTGGGCCCAGAGCTGAACGCAGCGCTGCAGGGGGGGCCTCCCGAGAGCGGGGCCCAGGGGGACAATCCAGCTGGGGGCTGCCAGCTCATATTCAGTATTCCACCTAAAAATGCATTTGTCATCTCCCAATAGTGTGTTTAAAATAATCTTCAAGGTCATTATTCACATTTCTTATGTTTGCAGCAACAGCTGGCCATTTGTGATGTCCTTATAAGTTACTGAAATTTAATATGAAGTGATACCATTTCTCTGTATAACACTAAGGGAATGTATCATCAGTATGAGCATTTGTAAATTTATCTACAGTCTGCCCAGGATTTACCCAGATTTACCCAGATGGATCTAGCTAGCATTTTAAATGTTGGGAAAATTATCATTAAGAAAACATGAACATTATTATTATCCAAAGGGCTAAACGTTTTCTTATACTTGTTTTTAATTATTTTTCAATGCTTTTGAGCATGGGAAAGAACAAAAAATCCTGTTTACAAAAGGAGAGCTGGATAGGTAAGACATTTCATGTGTGTTTTTAAAAATATCTGTTTATGTAAGACAACCATTTTGGAGAATCCTTCAATAAATGTGGAGCTTTCCATTGGAGAGATTACACTGTTAGTGTGTCCCAAGCAACAGAGTACTGGTAGCAACAGAGACAATAATGAAGTCTCCAAAATACCATCTACAAGAGTGTTGTGTTCTCTCACCACAGCATTATGCACTCACACCGATGTTTGTGGAGGCCATAGGAGGTTAAATAGTTGTTTGTTCATTCTCCATGGTTCATTATTAGCAATACTGAGGATGGCATATGTAGAAACCTGGAGACACCTGCATCCTTCTAGTCAGCAAATCCTCAGATCCCAGTGAAGTAGATATGGACTTGGACAAGGAGGGGTGCTACCCTCCTTGCTACGTATGCTACCTCTTGGCCCTACACGGGGTATACAGTAGGAATGAAATAAAGTCCTTCAACTCCAAAATGTAACAGGGTTGGCCACTTAACCTAAAAGAGCTCTTGCCAAAAATGCTGTAGATCCTAGAGCTGGTCACTGGAGGGAGGCATTGCCACACACATGAAGCAAACATCCTCTAGACAACAGCACTTCGGGCTGAAACTGCAACCTACCGGATATCTTCACTGGACATTTCAGTGTAGGCCAGATTGAGTTTGACAATATTGTCCATCAATAGGTCTTCAACTGGGGCTTTAGTGCCCATTGTCTGCTGAAACCCGGGAGCAACAGAGTGAACAAAGGACCTCATATCATTCTCCAACCATAAGACCTGCAGGCAACAAGAGGACTTGGTGAATTCAGTGAGCTCACTAATATGCCATGCCCTTCACACAAATCCAGTAAAGATACGATCTTGAGGGGCTTAACCCAGCCTGTCAAATGATATATTTCTTGAAATGATCAAAGCACATTTAGATTCAGGGTTTAAATTTGCAAGTCACTTTCATCAAGAAATCAGTATTCACTGTTCCTTCTTATCGACTTGAAATCAGTGAGAACATTTCACACAGCCCAACAAAAGACGCGGTGTTTGAAATGAATGAAAAGGCAGCTTTGGTGAATGGGAAAGGCAACAGAAAATACCCTCTTCTCCCATTATCCTAGCATGGGAGCAGATATGGATCAGCCTAACTCTGGACATCAATGGATATAACCTGCTCCACATGGATTTAGCATCCATCCTAAGCAAGGAGTTAACAGTGAGGGAGGAAGGCAATAAAGCTCCCAGCTACTTTAATTTAAACCAGGAGTTTCTATGCAATATATAAAATAAGTATAGGTGGCTTATTAGGGTGTACGCTGACAATTATCACAATGATGAAAGGACACAGTTAGGGGCCTAAGGCATCACCGGGTATATCTACACTTTCTGATTTCCTGTGTTGCTGTAGCATTATGCCACTTTGTACCTGCTGAGGAACTGATAGTAGAAGTATATTCCAAATGATGCCTCTGAAAACAATTGGGACGCAAGGGGAAAGACTGCATGCTCGTGAAGTCACGCCAAGTATGACCCCAATTCAGAGAACAAGAAAAAGGGATACAAAGAAGAGCGGCCAGCCTACCAGATGGGGTCTAATCCCGGACTCATTGAGGATGACTTCCAGGGTTCTGTTGATCCACGAGTACCTGTAAGGATGTTTCTCTGGAGGGCGGTAGAGATCAAATATAACAAGTTTATTCTGACTGTCTGCGAGGCGCAAGAAATTACTTAGCTTGTAAATTGACTGATTCATTGCCTGGTTTTGATCTGCCCTTGACAGTGAGCCCATGCATGAAAAGGGTTTGTCCTAGAAACAAACAGATGTAAAAAGGAAATCAGTCAGCCAGTCATATCTAGGAGCAAGCTGCATGCAAACATTTCATACCTCTGTAAGCGAAAAAGTTTGGCATCAACCCTCAGTAGGTGAGGATATTCTATTCTGCTTAGCTCTTCTACCTGAGAAACATGGATAATTAACCCAGATGACACTGCTTCTGGGACATAAATTGTGTAGCTAGCTCTGCTGTTCTTCTCTGTCCCATCACGTAAACCGTATTACACACAGCACCTTGCACAAGTACCTGTTTTCTTCTTTCTCCAGACCATCTGTTCTGCTGCTGCCATGATAAGGAGCTACAAGAACACCCACCAGCCAAACAAAATAGGTCTCCTAGGCCTAAAGGACAAAAGGACAAAGCAAGGAGACCCCCAACTGAATGACTTCTACCAACTAAGTGTGGGCTCAACCAAAAGTTTCTCTCCTAACTTTCATACTAATAAGCTGTAGCCAGCCAGTGTCTCTTCTACAACATCACAGTCATTTATGGTGCTTGCCTTAAGGAACCATGCTCCAGCATTCAACTCCTTCAGGGTATCCCAGGAGAACAAGGCTGCATTTTGAGCAGTGTCGTTGGGATAGACCTCCCTGATGTTGGTTGTCCTCCTCAGGCTGCTGTCATGCATGAGGAAAGGAACACCGTCGTAGCTGTTGGAGAGCAAGAATTCAGGTCACCTGGAGTGGAGATCATTCATGGCACAAGCAGAGTCAAACCAGGTGAGAACAACGTGTGGGCCACCATGAATGCAGCAGTACAGCCTCCCTTAGAGCAGAGGGTAGGGTAGGAAAGAAGGCTGACACTCAAGATACCAAACTATTTCAAGCTTAAATATTTCTGGGTCACCTTGGTGAAGCTGTACCTCACTGTGACTCATTTTCCTCAGGGGCAAAGTGGAGATGGTGACATTTATGCCTGCCAGCCCCTAAAAGAAAATGGGTAGTAACTTGTGGCCAAAGGCTCTTTCTGCTGACACCAAAGTGCTTCTACAGGTTTCAGAGGACTGAAGTTTGAATGGATAGAAAGGCAAAATTCTCTTTTATAGAAAGGTCTTTATTAATAGAACACCTAAGTATTAGTATTTTAGTTACTTAGTGCCTGGAAACTGCTCATCCTGCCCAGTAGGTTAGAAGGTCATGGCAGAGTCCCATACACAAAGGTAATTAAAGGTCTAGTAATTATATCAATGATGGCACAGGTCTAAATACAATTTTCTGGTGGTTTCTAGGCCTGATAAGACCTTCAGTGAGGCCTGGAAGTCAGACTACAGTAGGAACTTGTCTCTGTATGTTGCAAAAGTATTTAAAATATACTGTAGAAATAATGACTGTTAGATAAGAGCTTATTGAGAAGAGCCATGTCCCACAGCCCTTAGCATCATGCAGCAGCTGAGGGACCCTGTCCCAGCCGTTGGCAGAACCAAATTGCCCAAAATTACATGGCAACTCTCCAAAGGCAACTCTTAGAAGAAGTATCTGCTTTGGGAAGTGTTATGTTTTCCCCTTACCTAATGGTGACATCTGTTTCAAGACCATCCCCACCATGTTCAATTGTCTTCTGAAATGACATCTCAGTGTTTTCTGGTGCCAGCTGGGGAAAAAAAATGGGCCATGAGCAGACTGGCTTTAGACACACTCTGGAGGACTCTGTAAATACTTTCTGTCTCCTTGTAACGCCTGTTTTGTATTAAAGGACCACCATTATCTTGTTAAAGTCTCCCGTTTGCTTTCTTCCACCTTAGCCACCAAACCCACCATGTCTCTCAGGGTTCCCTGTTAGCAAACGCACAGAGCGATCATTTGGCACACAGTTCCAAACGGAAAAGTCTCCCTTTCCACCCTCCATTGATTTCTTGGGGGGAAAAAATGATGATGATGAAGGCAACAGCACACAGGATGAAGAAATGATGTAAAATAGCTTCTCCAAACCTACCATCGGTGCTCCGCGGTGTCCAATGAGGGCTGGCTTTGGTCCAAGTGTCCCCTCCTCTCTGATGCAAGGAGAGTACATCCCCAGAGGTATCAAGAAAAGAAAGAGAAGGATAGCCAGGTATGGACCAACAATTACCACCTGAACAACTGCAAAAATTTGAAGGAGGAATGCTAGAGTTAATCCATTTGGTAGCACAGCGTTTGCCTTGCAGCTTGACTTTTAATACAGCCCTCCAGCTAAGTAACTGTTGGGCTTTGTCCCATCCCATTTTCCATCCCTTCTTCCCCTAATTTTCACCGTCTGTCCAAACAATACAGTCCAGGACGAAGAAGGATTTGGGCTGTTTAGGCTAGGATTGCAAGTTTTGTGCTGCACTTGCATCTCACTATGCCGTCCAGCAAGACACAGCCTTCATTTCTTTTTCATTGGAGATGATGCAATGCAATTTCCCCTACCTGTAGAGGAATGATCCTCAACAGAAGGATGCTTTTTTTTTTTCTTACTCAAATAAGAGCAGGCAACATTTTAAAGTTTCATTCCCCTCCAGGTGAATGCTTCCCTGGTTTCTTCAGACTGCTGTCACTGGCTTTCTGTACGTGACATGCAGTCTCCTACTGACACTGGCTGCATGGGTACTGCATCTCAGAAACCTGCCAACTCATTACCTATGGTCTCTGGAGTCTGTTGACATATTACTCAAGAGTCCCAGCGGGCAACCTTCACCTCAGAGAATGAAACAGTTCCTCTGAGAAGCACCTGTGCACCAAAATTCCTTATTTAGGTGTGTACCACCACCCCTCTGCACACTGTATTAGTGGCTCTGAAAGAACTTGGGGTTACACCAAGTCAATGTATGGAGTTGAGTGACCATTAGGCACAGTGGGTTGTAAAGTCTTGGGTCCCAACATGTTCCTCCCTACCCCCAGCTGCAGTTAAATGTAGAGAAATTCCTAGGTAGGAAACAAAATGCTCCCACCAGCACATTCTGTCTGAAGTCAATGGTTTCTGTTACAAATCAACATCTGCAGATGGGTGTCATGTAGACAACACTGGATATATGGAGAAACTGGGTCAGAGAAAAAGAGCCAGAGCCAGGCTCTTCTGCAGTTGTTCTTGACTCCTTGCCCTTACACTTCCTGGAGCTCTCAAAGGGATAACACCAGGAAAGGAAAGCAAAATTCCTTAACAACCAATCTGAAAGCTCTTTTCCCCATCTCATCTGGCTTCTCCTAAGATCCTCTAGTATGGACTGACTTTCTGAGACAGTGAAACTGAGCATAGCAATTTTGGACACTGGTTGCTCTCTCCTGCAAAATTCTGACCAAATTTTCACGCATGATCTAGAACTTGGGGACTTTTGCTAATCTCCTTATCTTTAGGGCTTGTCACAACCTTGGTATACACCAAAACTTTGCAAGGTAGCATGCAAATCACTAACAAATATGGACAGGCCCAAGACAGTGCATAGGCTAAGCCCCAGCCCTGCTGATTTCTCTGGAATACTCAAAAACTAAAATTCAACTCTAGCTGGAATGTGGATGTGGGAGGAAACAGCTCCTGCACGCTTGATTTTCCACACTGATATGTGTCTTTTGTCATACAGGGAGCAGGAAGCAGAGCTACTGTACCTTTCTTGTCTGCTCTGATGGCATACAGAGCCATGGGCCAGGAGAGGAGGACCATGATAGTTATTGCCCCTATGTGGAGATAGGGGGCTGTGATCTGGAAAGGAGAAAAAAGGATTTTATTCAAAGGATGAAGTGTGGATACAGACAGAAACAAGCCCCAACACAGCTGCAGCCTCCCACATAGATGGGCTCCTGCTGTGGACATCAGCAGTTTATCTTCTCTCCCACACCCAGGTTGGATCCACAGAACACCTCTTGAGTCAGGGCAGAGAGATGTGCCTGGCTGGTTCCCCGCACTGAGGAGTGCTCCTCACTTCAGTATAAAGCTCTCCTTTCCTCTCAACCAGCCAAAAGGGACAAGTCTGTCCTTGTCCAGGATGGTTTGGCAAACAATCACCTTTACTACTACGTCATAACCTGTGAACATCTTCCAGAGAGCACCAGTTTTAATCCAATCTAATCCAGTCCAATCTTATCCATGTAACAGTCATCTCCACTGCAACTAAATCATCAATCTAATGTCAACAAACCGGAATTTCCTCAGCCTTTCCTATCGCTTGGCCAACTCTCTAAAATTTAAGGGTTGAAGAAAAGCAGAAGTCATTGAGAGATGTCATTGTGTGTGAGAACGTCTGCCCTGGATACCTGGTCCCAACTTCTTTTGACCAGAAGCAGGATGCAGTTGCATAAACAAAGGTGCCACCTGAGATGCCCAGGATATTTGAGATAGTTATGCAGGGCTAGTGGACAGAACACAGGATTTGTTAAAGACTGGTGTCCTTTGGGAACAGCAGCTGAAGCATCTCAAAGGGCATGAACACCCAAAATAAACCACACCTGTGGGAAACCCAAAAGATTTTGTGTCTCCTTCTCCCCATCCTCTTCCCCTAGAGTCTGAAAAGGGGAGGAAAAGCTGACACTTTCTCTTAACCTTTGCCAGTGCATTAGCCCTGATTCCCATCCTCAGGGGATGAAGCTCTTCTGGGTCGCAGGAGACTGAAATTGGGCTAATGCTAAAAGCTGCTGAGCTGGCATGAGCTGAGTAGGGAGTGAGTTCTCACTCCAGTAACCCCACCAGCCAAACGGATCTGATTTACCTGCCCTCAGCACCTGCTAATTAACAGTGCACTTAAAACAAGTTTGCCAAAAAAAAGGGAAAAAAAGATACGACTTCCCCAAAGGAGACATGTTATATCAAACAAATAGCTTGATACCAAACCTCAGGTCTTGGCTTCCTTCCTTCCTACGGGAAATGTTAAGTCTTAATAAAAGTCTATGCAAAACTGCACAGACTGCCAGGAAAACCCATGTGAAAAACATTTACCATATGGAATATTTTCCACTGATTGCCACACAATACTTCAAGAAACCAGTTGCTTTTTTCAAAGAACCTCCTTTCAAACAAACCTCTTACCTGGAATGAGAGGCGGACTGTTTTCCACTGATCTCCCCAGAGTACAGATAATATGAAGAGGGCTGTGATAGAGAAGCCCAGGACAAGAAAAGTCCCAATCTGGGGAGATACAAAGGACATTAATAAGCTTTGGTATTTCTGCATAGGGTGTGCAATCTATTTGCCTAACAGGCTTCTTTAATCAGCTTGGACTCAATACATTCGGGATGCACAAGCTTGGCTGTGCCACTTCATAGACAAAGAGATCTAATGGGACTAAAACCAGACCCACAGTGCTATAAATTGGATTTTCTGTATGGCAAAACTGATTTTACAAGTTAAGTACCTAACCTGAGTCAGCCCTCAAGGCTCCCTCTCTAGTCACGGGAGAAAGAGAGGAATTTACAGAGGTGATCCATTTCCACTTGCTTTACGATGAGAGATGCCTCTCTCTGTCTGTTGACGCAGATGGAGCCTAGATGAACAACTATCGTTAAATCCTGTAGTTGGCTGAACTCAGAAGCACCAAGTTAAACCCAAAAGAGACATCAGCACAGCTTCCTTATGCTGAGTTGCTTTGGAAGAGGCTTCAGCAACTGCAAACATTTCTGTAGTTCAGAAATAAGAATTTAATCTTTAACTAAAAAAAAGTGAAGGGGTAGCTCATGCTGTGCTGTGGCTTCTTGTCCAGGTTGGTACCAAGCAGTTATGATGGCAGGCTCTTCCTGGAACCTTATTTGTCTGCTGAGAACTAAACACAAGTAGAAACTGGAACCAAGGCCCTAACTAGTCTTCAGGGAGATCCTACAGATCAGCATCCTAATAATCAGTCCCTAATCTCTTCCACATAGGGACGCAGTGTTGGTATTTTCCACAAATTGCTCTACAGCTTTCTGGATCTTCTGGAAGCCCATTTTTGATAGTAAAATTGATCATTTCCACTGTGTAAATGAAGAAACAGAGGATGGAGTATTCTGACATTCAACTATTCCCCTTCACAGCAAGATTTGCAATCTTATTACACTTTCCCCTAAGCTTCATGGCTTATTTTTTAAAAGCCTCACCTGGCTTTCAAGAAGTTCTTAAGAAAGGTGGTTTCTAAAGCATCATTTTGCAGCAACAGCTCCCTGAGGAGTTGTTTCTATGCCTTCCAAACTCCACGTGGCTTTTCCAAAACCACCCCAAGACCAAAAGACACGGGGCACCAGGATGCCTTGGAAAAGCCAGGTTTCTGTTCTGCAGAGGAAGCAGCCACCGTTTTTAAAGCTGTTGGGTCCTGCTACAGGGACTTACGCTGTGCTCCTCATGGAAACTTTGCCTTTGTCTACATGCAACCACATGTAGGCATGTCAAATGCAGACATCCTCACCTCAGTGAGTCACCACGGGCTCCTTTTAGAGCCAGTGGGGAAAAAAGGTACTTTAGGTGTGATTCATCTCATCTCAATTTAAGTGTCTATGACCAGCTGGATGATTTGCATCCTCGGAGGGTTCATTTCCCTCATCTGACTGCACAGGGAGCTTGGGGTGATTAGCTCACTTGGAGATATCATTAGTACGGATATTTAAAGCCTCCTAAGATTAACCTCCTCCCTCTCTCCTATGATCTAAGCTGTTTTGCATGCAGGGAAACACCACAGGCTGATGGTTTAAAGCATGGTTAGGGTTACCAGAAAACTCTCTCCCCACCTTGTGACTCCAGTGCAGGTACAGCTGCTGACCTTCTGCAAGCAAACACATCGCTAGGACCTGGGAAAGCAAGAAGAGATTGTTTGCATCCTGGTACAAAATGACAAAATGAGGCATTTCTGGAATTATTTTTGCATAGGGAAGTCACTTTACTCTAGACCTTTGTGCACAATGGCAAGGCAGGACAGGTGGATGGAGAGAAGCGGTTATTGCTACAGTAAATATGTTCCTGAAATGGCCAAGCACTCACCAAAACTGCCTTGTAGGGTCAAAACCTTCTCATGGGTGACAGATAGTTGAGCATTTTGGGGTACACACTTTGTGACTGCACTCTGATATATAGAATATGGCCTGGGCCAGCAGCCATGACATGAAAAATAGAGCAGCAACCTTACTTTTTTTCTATGTATTTGTTGTCACTAAAGGCACATCATCCATGGGGGACAGCTCAGGGAATAAAAGTCTCAAAAAAAACCCAAAAACACAAAACAAACAAACAAACAGAAAAACAGAGCAGAGAGCAAAGGAAAGCACACAGTGACAGTAATTGCAAGAAATGCAAGAAATGCACATCTCAGAATGTGGAAAACTGCCTTGGAGATTCAAAACCTCTGGTTTGTATTAGGTTAATTTTTAATCCCCAGCTGTGGCCCTATGGCTGGTGTGTTCCTTTCCCTGCTGGCAGGTTGGAGCCCTTGGGGATCAGGGTCCCTTAAGGACAGCAAAAACCCCAGCCAGGGCAGGGGACAACCTGAGATGCCCTGAACACCAAGTAAAGGATGAGGAAAACCAGTCCGTGGCTCTTCTGGAGACTAGCTTCAGGTTGTCACAGACAACTGATGAACCTGGTGACGAGTTTCACCAGCCCAGGTGCCTTGTGATGAGTTTCACCAGCCCAGACGCCTTGCTGCTGTGCAAACACGTGGGTCTATGCTCAGGTGCATGGAGCAAGCTTCCCAACAAGTGTAAGGGACGGTCTGGGAACCAGTATCACCAGATATGAGGGTTTAGAGAAAAAACATCTGTTAGCAGTCCTCAGTACTCCACTGAGATGATAATTTATGATCCAGGTCCTTGCAGACTGTAACACAGTGGGACTGTGTGAAAGCAGGACAAAGAGATTTAGGGCAATAATGTGTTGGGAAGGGGAGCTGTTCTCCTGAAACCCAACTATAAAGGAATGTAAGGTGATTCCGACCCAGCTACAAATACCCTCTCTTTCCAGGATGATGCTGATTTGAGGCAAGATAAGCTCAGCAGAGAATACAGATCAGCCTTTAAGTGCTACTTGACATGTCAGCCTCCTTCAATTGAATCCTACACCCAGGACATGATGAGTAACCGCGGGAGCAGTTCACAGAGAACTGAATTACTGCTGAAGATCTTAAACCAGGCACATTTAAATAAGCCATTTTAGAAAAATGAAGGGAAAAGACACTTTCAAAATCTCCCCTTTTCGGCAAGCAATGTTACGAAGACTTGGTCCTTGCCTAAGGTGCATCCAAACACCTACTTCAGAGGCCGTGCTCAACTAGACTCTCCCCTGCTACTCCTGTGTAACTTTCTTACAAAAGATGCAGCATATTTGGGGATGCCATTGGAGGAAAAGCTCGTTTTTATGGATAGAGGTAACAGCTCATTACCAGCTTACAAGAAGTATAATCACCAATTTTCATCCCCGGATGGTGAAGGAGGAACTCTCGCAGTTGCCCCACTGGTCACTGGAGGAGAACACGTCTTGATGGACCGGTGAGATGATGTGATGTGGACAAGATCTGTCCTCTGTGTGCTCTGGCTCCTCAAAAGCTGCCTCAGGACCTGTCTGATCTGCTCTTCCATGGAGAGCAGCTGTGTTTAGCAGTGTCTCACACGGTTCCACCTACAGCAAGACTTCTTCAGGCCAAAGGACAACCACCACCAGCAGGTCTGGCTCCTCCAAACTGCTCCTACACATACCCTGGGATTCACTGCAATGGGGGCTTGACAGCACAAGCCAGGTTTCTACATTCACTTTCTGGCAAAAAAAAAATGCAGGCTTTCAGAGCTTCCATGATACCCCAATCTCTCAGGGATGAAGACTTGAGGTCACTCTTTGGACTTCAGTGCCAACGTACAATTTTGAGTCGTCTTCTTAGCGTATGAATGCAGAGGCCCCAGCACATCTGAACCCCTTTACATTATACAGTCAGGAGTTACCTCCTCAAAAACCCCTTGGAATGAATGTGTTTAACTGCAGAGAGGCAAATATCATCTTCTGTGTTTGAAAGACTGAACAAGAAAGTATTTTTCTTCTCCCCTGAGCCTGAACTGTCCTACAACAAGACCCCGCAGCTTAACCTTTTAGCTCTAATGGGGATGAGAAGATTGCCTTGGGAGTGATAACAATTAAATTAATTGAAACTGATTGTCTGAAGAAAATTACACTGATGCATGCAGGCGGAGAGAGCCTTTGCACAGACAGCAAGTGCTTTGTTGTGCAGCACTTTGTTCAGCCACTGGTGGCTGCTGGGCAGAAGAGTGTTTGCTTCAGTGGTTCACAATAAGGACGTGGAAGGAGGCCTCCAGGCCCCAGTTGGGTGGAGGAAGAGACTACGATGCTCACAAACAAAACCACGCCAAGCACTGCTTGCTGTAAAAACTCTGCTCCAGCAAGGGCATCAGTGTGCTCAGCTTTCTGACATGTTGGGCTGCTGATGCAAAACATCACAAGGAAGCATTGCCTGGGTGAAGATCTCTGGTCCTTCCTGCAACACGTGGAATCCTCCCTCCTCCACATCCCCATCCCATGTCCCTGCAGGTCAGGATGTCTGTCCCAGGTGATTGAAATTGGCTGATTCAGCCAAAAACTGTTGAGAAATAACAGGCAGGCAGCACAGCCAGCCTCTTAGGAAACAAGGCAAAAGCAAGTTTTCACACGGAGCCAACATGGTCACAGCCCACCATGGTTCAAAAAGGGTTTCTACGTGTGCCTAAGACCTGGTGAAGAACAGACCATGGTTTAACCTAAGTCTAGCTACGATGTGTGATACCAACAGTCTTGTAGGGAAGTCACACATCACAGGAACCACCAGTGGCTCAATGCAGAAGGTATTTCTGCTGTGTTACGCCCCCTGAACATCACTTGGGTAGGAGGGAGAAGTGCTCAGGGAAGTGCCAGCTGGCTGTGGTTGCTCAAGAGTGCTGAACCTCTGGAGATGAATGTTTTTGGTGGGATAGCAGTAGCCTGATGCACCCCAAGGTGGGAGGTCCCTGACTTGCTGTAGCCATGCCCTGCCTCTTTTGCCTCTGTGGAAAGCCACTGCACATTTTGAGATAGCAGGAGCACGAACAGCCTTGTGCCTCCCAGAACTTAACATCAGTGCATGCAGGAGTCTTGCCAAATTAGGCACGATGGACATAATGATGCAAGCAAGAAGGGCAAGTGCCCTTAGAAATACCCAGTGACTTTAGGCGGGTTACTTAACAGCTTCATGAAGATGAGGAGCAAATGGATCCTGACCGCACATGCATCTTTGGCAAAGCTCAGAGTTGCCCAAAGTAACATTGCAACCACCAAACTACCCACACTGATCCATTAACACCAGGAAAGCTAGGTAGACCTAGCTAAATAACAGAGATTAAGCTCTACAGCCACCAGCACACCTCAAAATCCTTGTAATTAAATATTGTTATTTGACCTACTTAGAGATAAGTTATTCCACAGCTTTTATAATGCTATTGATTGCTTGTAGCATGGCCAAGCAGCTGTCCTATTTCTCACTTTGTTATTTTATTGCTAGCACTGAAATAAAATCACTATTTATTTGTACTTCAGCAGGGACAAAGGACCTTGGAAATCTGTTGTGTTGGGCACTGCGTGAGCAAGGCTAAGAGAGGTTCCCTGCCACGGGCAATTTACAGGCTGGCTATATGATGAGACGTCAATGAACGGGTAGGAGCAGCAGGAACTGATGATAAAAGCCAGTTGCCTTGGTCACAGAGGTGAGTCAAAGCCCCAGCGTCAGCCCCAGCACCTGGCATCTCAAAACGCAAGCTGGAGCAGGAATGAGACTGAAAGTGGGGAAAATTTAATGCAGTTTGGAAAAGTGAAGACCTCAGGAACATAAACCTCTTTGGG
Source organism: Anser anser (assembly GCF_964211835.1). Classification (NCBI taxonomy): domain Eukaryota; kingdom Metazoa; phylum Chordata; class Aves; order Anseriformes; family Anatidae; genus Anser; species Anser anser. Next base: position 212,111,021 of record NC_139720.1, on the reverse strand, counting down.
CATAAACTTAAGGAGTGTTTTGTGACCACATCTGCGGTCTCCAACTGGAGACAAACCCTCCAGCAAGGCAGAGAGAATCAAGGCAGCTTTAGTGATAATGTTTCCCTTCTTCTCGTGAGTTTTACAGTTCAGGGTTAGAGGAATAACTCTACTTTGACAACACATCACCACTACAAGACTCAGATCTCCATACTTCCCTGCTGTCAGATAACAAAACTCAGCTTCCGCATAACCAATACTGGCACAGCTTTCCTTGTGTTGGTGGAGAAATGGGTCAAATTCACCAAAGGGAAATCACTGAGGGAAATCACAGAACCTACATCTAGCTCAGAGACACCTGTGTTGAAAATGCTCATCCGCAGGTGGGAGAAAGTACCACAAATGCTCATTGTGTTCCCAGTCCTCCCCAGGTAGCTACTGTCAAGTGTCAGGGCTAGGCTGAACTTTGGTCTGATACATTAAACCATCCCTGTATTTATTTTCTAGGCCTGTAACTCACTCCTTAACAGGAGCCTTACTTACCAACAGCAGCGCGATGTACATGAACAGGATTGCAGCCACTACCAGGAGAACAAGAGACCAGAGGAACCAGAAGCCCAGGTTCCCATAGTTATACCTAAAAAGCAATAAAACCTTATCATAGCATTTGTGGCACGTTAGCAGAAGGGGCTGCAGGGAAAATATATTTGAAGGAGAAAACGCCAGAAAGCTGGAGGAGCTACAGAGGCGTATCCCAAGGAGAGAGAGGGAAGCTTTCCTTTTTATCCAAAGGCTCAATAACATTATTACACCTGAATAACATTATTACACATTATTATATATTATTATATATTACATATATATTTTATATGTTATATATATAATATAATTATTATTATATATTTGTATTATATTATATTATATTATATTATATATTTATATATACAATATATAGCATTATATATATATATTATATTATTATAACAATGAATAACATTATTACACCTCCCCTTCTCATGGTATTTGAGCTATCTGGATGGCATCTAATTTTAGGGGCCAGATTTACATAACTGCTACCTACACAGTGCAGAAGGAAAGGATTTGCATAAAACCACACTGGTTATTTCTCTGTCTCCAGACTGGGAGCATGCGATTCTCTTTGCTCTGAGATAGCTGCTGCAATACCTCTGATGCCAGCCACTATGCTTCTTCGGAGGGAACAGGAAAAAAGATGACCAAGGGAAGGAAAGAGCCATTTAGTCCCTTTCATTCACCATTTTTGCAACAGCGGTTGTTATCTTTCTCACAAATCCACACTTAAACCTGTACACCGTAGCCAAGCAAAGGGCAGAGCCTCAGCACCTCTGGAGACCCTGGGAGTTCATTTTGGGTGCCAGAACCAAGATGTGAAGGGACCAAAGCTTTGGCTCATGACTGAAGTGCCCGGCCTACCTGGGGTGTCTCATTAAAACCCGAGTGGGAAAGGAGGAAAACGTGGCACTTACCAGTCAAAGTTGTTGTAGTCATTTTTCGCTTCACCCCACATGTACAGGAAGACGAGAGAAAAGCAAAAAGCTCCAACAAGCAATGGGAAAAACACGCATTCCCGCTAGAGAGGGAGAAGAAGGACAATCGGTCAGAGCCTCGTTCACTCCGAAAAAAGCAGAGCAAACAGCAGTCACTGCTTGCTTCTAGGCTGTCCGTGAAACACGTGGCTTGATGCTGGACCTTCTGAAGCCGACCTTGTCCTACGAGGAGAGGCTGCGAGAGCTGGGGCTGCTGGGCCTGGAGCAGAGGAGGCTCCGGGGGCTGCCAGCCATGGCCACCAGCACTGCCGGGAGGTGCCGAGAGGCCGGAGCCAGGCTCTGCTCAGGGGTGCCCGGGGCCAGGCCCAGAGGCCCCAGGCCCAGCCTGGAGCCCAGGAGGTGCCCTCTGCCCCTCAGGAAGCACTGCTGGGCTGGGCGGGTGCTGGAGCCCTGGCACAGGCTGCCCAGAGAGGGGCTGGGGGCTCCTCCTTGGGGATCTCCAGCAGCCGCCTGGACGTGGGGCTGGGCCCCCTGCTCGGGGTGGCCCTGCTGGAGCAGGGCTGGCACCACAGGGACCCGCAGCTGCCCCACACCACCAGCCACACGGGGACACTCTCTCCATGGTGGCACAGACAAACTGAGCCTGCCAGAGAAGCACAGCAAGCCCTCCAGCCCCAGGAGCTGCCATCTAGGACACCAAGAGACCGCGCTGGGCTCTAAGGGAGGTCAGGCCTTTGACCCACAGCATCAACTGCTTCTCAGCTTGGACTGACTTTTCCCAGTGCAGAAATGAATGTCTTTGCTGATTCTGAGCTAATTTACCGTCTTGCAGCAGCATTTCCCAGGCTCGGTCCTTCTGCGTTGGTACCGCTTCCACCGGCAGCTGTAGAAACCCGCCAGGCAGGAGATGAAGGGCTGGTGCTCGTACCTCTGCAGCAAGTGCCGACGTACCACCTTCAGCTTCCCAAACTTGATCCTCTTGAGGCTGGTGGAACTGGCCTCCATCTGAAGAGCTTTATCTCATCTTCCTCCTGAAATGAGGTCACAAGATTGATGTGAGTCTCCTTGCCTTCGGGGTAAGCTTTTTGTGTCAGAAGGAGAGGAATTGTTCCCAAGAGGATGCAGAGACCAGCAGGAAAGGTGGCTGAGGACACCCCACCTAACTTTATACCCCTGAGAGAGATGTCTAGAAGAAAAGTACGGTCATTTCAAGTCCCCTGAGTGGTCAGTGGTTATAACTTTGGTGCTCTGCATCACCTCTGAGGGAACCTCTGCCTCCCTTTGACTCTACAGGGAGCTCTGGGAAAGGAAATCATTAACTTTAGCCCTCCATGCAGATTCCCAAATAACGTCAGATGAACCTGAGATGAACTTAGCCATGGGAATTAGCTCAATATCGCTGTGACCTCTCTGCAACCCCTTACCAGTTTAAGTAGTTCAGGTAGGAAAGGGACCAAAACTCTCCCAGGACACAGCCCTCTTATCCCAGAAAAACTGCAGTGCTGCAGAGACCGATCCCTGATGGAAAAACTATTTCCTGACTCAAAGAGCTCTACTGGCAGCGTGTTGGAAGGCCAGAAAGAACAGCTGTAAAGATGCACACATGGGAGATCTGTTCATAATCGGGACTTTAAACAAAGACTCCGGTGGTAAATTGCAGCCGGTGTTAGCAGTGAAGCGAACAGCACAGGGGGTGTGCCAGCAAAGAGCAATTTGCCCAGCAGGGCACTGTCGAGACCACAAGGAAACATTAAGGAAAAATAGTCCTGTGTTGGCAGACGAACAGGCACCGCTATCCATCGCTTCTTTGGAGAACAGAGATAGCCTGAGATGCTCTCCGAGTGCCATAGTGCCCCTGAGTCCGTACCGGTCATGTTCAGATGCAGGCATATCTGCTGCAAAGTCCCAGCTCAGGAGTCCAATCCCCTTAATTTATCTGATGTAATAACAGTAATTTAAGAGCAAAAATGAACAGATTGCTGCACTACACACGCGGGTAAAATGTACACGTAAATAGTTTGCAAACAACTCCAAGTCCTGCGTTTCTTTGCAGAAATGAATGGATAACAGCTTGCAAATTGACACTACATAAAAACAACCCCAAAAATCCAGCCCTATGATCAGTTTGCAGAAGGCACAAATAAAACAAGATGCAAGTTAAAACGGAAATGATGCTCTCCTCATGTATTTCCTGCTATATGTTCCCAGCCTAACAGCAGCTGGGTTGCAAAGGAGAGGGGATGGAAATGAAGCACAAGAGTTGTCAGTTCAGGCTGCTCCTAACCAAGAAGTGCCCGCGTGTGCCATGCCCTGAATGCCTTCCTGAGACAGAGGTGTTTGCCCATCCACGACACTCAGTTCACCAGCATCAGATCCGGAGGCAGCAGGAGGTCACCCCCTGGTAAAAAATTGATGCTGCTCTCACATGGCGACATGGTGAGCCTGCTCTTGAGTAACCCAGCACAGGCGGTTTGTGGGCTCTGTGCCACCGGTGAGTGGTGTAGATGACATTTGATCCTGCTGTCCTAGTCACCTGGACTAAAATATACCTGGCATAAGCCCAGCGATTGCCAAATTGCCCCAGCTGTGTCTTCTGAATACGTTTGAACCTTCAGAGCTCTTACCAGAAGGTTTACATGTGCCATGCGGGTGCAGTATTTGTTACCTTCTAGTAGGATCCCTAGACCATGATTTTCCCCATCAGTGAAGCACAGCATCGTTTTTTTCCCCAGCCCTTTATTTAATGCTTCATCCTTTCCCTCCAGCAATAGCAATGAAGACACTGGTTCAAAACCAGCAGCTTTGCTGTCAGAGGACCATGAAATTTGCTACTGCATTCTTAATGGAGACACGAGGCTCACACATCGATATTTATCCATCAGTGTGTAGGATTTGACAGGAAAACTGATGGCAGAGACCTCAGCACATTGTCCTCTCCATCTGGCTGGCGGGATGTTAAATCTGGATGTTAGTCGAGATGTTAGACTAGCTCTCTCATAAAAAGGGTGATGGAGATACCACCAGCTCCCAAGACAGGCTAATCCTCTCTGAATTTGCTCTACCATTAACAGTTTTTTTTCAGTGCCTGGCCTCATGTCTAACAGTTTAAGCCCACCACTTCACGACCTGATCTTGATGGATCTAGAGAGGAGAGTAAATGTTTCCTCTGTTACGTATTTCACAACTGTTTGGATGACTGCCGTCTCGCTGGAGCTTTTGGAACGGGTAAGCACAACATCTCACATAATGGGAAACATTCACGTAGCAGCCTTTAAGAGAGCTTCAGTCTTAACCACGGCCAAACAAACCAAGAAATCCTCTTGAGCATCCACTTCCTGGCAGCATGAGGTGGGTTTGGGATGTCCACGTGCAGATCGCAGAGCCCTCGGTGCTCAAAGGGTTCATCTTGTCTCACGGCTGAGCCCCGGGACCCCGGATAATGTCCTCAGGGGACAGTGGCACCCACTGCTTGTCATCCTTTTGGGAAGTGACACTTAGGAAGCTGAAGTTTCGGAATCTCAGTTTGCAAATTCTGCACCGAGGAACATCTGCAACCCAGGAAACATCTTCAGAGCTGTTTATAAGAAGGAGCCCATCATCCTCAATCATCCTCTACCATTCTTCCTCTCCAGCATGGGCTGACTAGGGGATGAGAGCTCCTGGGGCTGAAATCCTATCCTGCCCAAAAGAGAAACAGCAATGCACAGAAGACCTTGCAGTGACCTGCCAGCCCCATCCAGAAGTACAAGAGGCTGCCGGAGGTTAGAGACCAGGGATGCCAATAAAGCCATTATATCACAGCTGGTGGGAGCAGAAAGCTTTCAGCCAAAGCTGAACGTGCCCTGCCAAGCCCCAGATCATGACTTGCCCCACAGCTGCTCCTGCTCCCACTGGGCATGCGGGGCTCACACTGGAAAAGCAAATGGGAGACTTGGAGCCCCACGGCTGCAAGGGACTGCTGGGTCCACTGGGGAGAAAAGCACAGGAGATGCTTGAGATATTGAATAAAGAAGGCATTTATGTGTAAATTCAAAGGAAAGGGTTGATAGGGATAAAGAAAACCAGGCCTTTCACACAAGGGCAGGCAGAAATGTCCCTCTCAGCTCCAAATGGGTTCAAATCCTCAGCCTCCCCGTCCTTCTCTTTCTCTGTGTCCTCAGATATCGTGTTTAATTTAATGCAAGCTTCCTCACACCTCTGCCCCCCTTCGCTTTCTCCATGACCCTCCATCCCACAACCTCATCCTTGCTCCCAAATTTCCAGCCTGCTGTTACAGCTGCACTGGGGCGTTCAGAAGCCACAGAAACATCTCTCCCAAGGTATGGCCGAAACTGCAATGCCTCAGACCACATCAAGCACTGAAGCCTTTGACTTCACTAGCACCTGATCCCAACAAAGATAATATCCCGGCTTCTGGACCCAGCAACTGGGATAAAGGGGCAAAGAACATTGCAGCATATGGTGGGTGCAGAGTCCAAAAGACAGGAGGGCCACACGAGGATCTGGAGCAGTTCAGCCATTGTTAGGACACAGCAAGAGACCTCACAGTGCTTGGTCTAGATTTGAAGCAGAGTGCTCCTAAAACTTGGAGGCTGCCTGCAACCCCTCCCCAGCTCCACCAGGCAAAAGTAAATGGCTGGAAAAAGGGGACAGCATACCCCAAATCCATTCACTGGGAAAGCCATGGGAGCAAAGAGCAAGCAGGAAAACATGCATCAGCAGGAGAGCAAAGTTTAGGGCTTCAGCAAGTGAGCCATGACAGCAGTAACACATGTTTTCCAGCTCCATAATCCCAAGAGACCTCAGGTCTTTCCCTTGCAAACAGAGACTGTTTGCTCACAGATAAGAGTCCCCGTAATTGCAGGCATTTGAGCGGGGCTGCTCATTTCCCACTGCTCGACAGAGAGGGAGGAAAAGCATGAGAACTAGCCCGGGGGGTGGTGGAGAAATGAGCTGGAGAAAAAATTGGGAAATATATTCAGCTGCAAAGCCTGGATGCAGAAGGTAGTGCAAGCAGAGCTGGCTGGAGAGGCAAGTGCACGAGCAAGGAGAGGATCCTTGCCTTATTATTGTTATTATTATTATTATTTGATGCTTAGAGCTGGGGAACTCATCTTCTGAGTGGTAAACAGGTACAGAAGCCAAACCTGGCATCACCTGTAGCTTTCTCCTTGAGGCTTTTAAGTCCATGCTTTCTCCTCAGCATCATGATGCCTTGTGGAGCCTGATGCAGGCAGCAGGTAGGGGTGATCCCTGCTTTGCCCATCCCATTTCTAAGGGATTTGGACAGAATTTGGAGAGAAAGTAAACCCTGTGCCAAGGCTGAGCCTTCCCAGCGCCTGCAGCTCCTTCGCCTGATGGTGGAGATGCCACTGAAGTCGCCTGGCACAGGGACCCCCAGTGCCATCCCTCTGCTCTCTGGGGACATCACACCCTGCCCCTCCACCTGGGAATCTTCAACATTATCACACCAACAAATCAGAAGGACTAAAATCAACATCCAGACATGGTGCTGGTTGGTCACCGTCCCCATGAGCTGCACACAGACCTTGCCACCAGCCAGAAAACTCAGCAAAGAGCCTCCCTTAAACCTGCATTTCCAGCTCACGGTGTGCCCAAGGATCTGGATCACAGCCTTGGTTTCCTCTTGTTCCACTGCCATCAGCCTTCACTTTCTTTTCAGAAAACAGAAGAGGTTTGACACAGGGAAGGAAGAAGGTTGATATGAAACACGACTAGTCAACACCTCCCTGTGATACGGGATATACATCCTTTCCTTTCCCTGGCAGGTGATAATTATAATTTATCAGCAAGACATTCAACAGCTTCTTTATTAGCCCTAATTATGCCTTGCTTCTGCGTGGGATCCCAGGGAGGATGTGCAGCTCGACTCGAGTGTGTGCAAAGTAGCCCTGAGGACTGATTAGCTGTTGGTTTGAGGCAGATGACAGCCCTCAGCACACAGAAATGCTGGGCCTTACCCCAGAAAATAATGAATGAACATGGAAAGAGAAGGGGTTAATGAGGAATAAGTGCTCCCATGGCTGCAGGAACAATACTCGTTTCATTTTGTGTGCTGTTGTATACCTCCAGCATGCAGTGGCTGTGGCTCTCAGAGCTCTGGGGAGGTTTCCAGCAAGGTTAATGTCCCATGTTTTGCAATATGCCTCCGCAGTTTGAACGGTCATAAATAATCACGCCTGCTTCAGACAAATGAACCTGAAAATACAGATGAAGCTTTGCATCTCTTCGGGTTGCAGAGGGACTTACAGTGGAGTCGGTGCTGAGGCTCAAAGGTCAGCCATCCAGCATGAGTTGTGCTGGGAAGGGGTGCTGTACCCTGCTCAACACGAGCCACACTGGCTGGTTAGACCAGGATTCATCTGAGGATGCAGGCAAATGGATTTTCCGAGGCAACCAACCATGTATTTTGGGGTGGAGGTGGGGGTCAACTTGACAAGCCCTACAGGAACCCCAATTGATGAGGATGATCGGCGCGGTTTTGGAAACACTTCTGCCAGCTCCAGGCTTCTGCACATATCCCTGCGTGGAGAAGCAGACATCACTCCGATGGTGATGGGCTCACCTCAGAGCAAAGCCAGGCATCATCCATGAGAGTCTGGAGCAGAAAAGGTACCTTAATCCCTGCCTTTATTTCAGAGGGCTCATCATAGGAAGGAACGCTTCAAAGTTGAACCACGTTTTAGCCCAAATTACTTCTTTTTAAACCTCTCCTTTCCCCAAAAATTGTTTGGTCTCCCTTCACTTCAAGAAACTCTCACAGTACGCTCTCATGTTTTGACCAAGTTTGTCCCCAGCCCCCCGGGGTTGACTCATTATCCACAACCTCTTGCAGAACCCTCGTCTAATCCTAATCATCATCATCACAAATCACAGCTGGTTTTCTTCATCTTCAAAGCACTTTGCGGGCTGCCTCAGCGAATGCGTGCCTAGGAAATTATTGGCCAAGCCTCAGAGCATGTGCGATGGATTTTGTGCAAATGCTTTCAGTTTTGTGTTGAAACAGGCAAGGGGAAATTGTCGTGTTTGTCAAAGGGCCTCACAGCACTACAATAGATTTTTCCCTCTTTCCTGCTAGGAGCAAAATGAGTGTTTAGAATAAAGGCAATGAATAGTAGCTTAGTGGCTTGACATAAAAATAAAAATAAAAGGAAGAAGAAAAAGAAGGGGTGGAGAAAGACTTCCCAAGTGCCACAGCATTGGCTGGACTTTTGGCTGGAGCCATCCCTCGTTACACGGAGACTTCCCAAAAGGGCCGCGTGGTTTTGGGTCTGCAGAGGTTCGCCTGCTGCCCCAGTCCCTCCATCTTCGAGGAGCAAAGGTGTAGGACTGGCACGTATGGGGATGCTTTCATCTACAGAAATTTTCCTTTGAGGGGGAACAGGAGGTAAATCCCAGCATAGCTGTCCCGTCGGGTCGGGGTTTGAATTATTTTTGCCTGCCAGTTGCTTGTAGAGAGGTTCCAGCCCACCTACCTTTCAGAAAGGTCCACCCAGCTCACCCCGCTGTCCTTCTGGGAAGTCCTGCCCGCCCCAACCCTCCTCACGGAAGGTTCCACCAGCCCCAACTGTCCTTCCAGAAATTTCCGCCGCACCACTCGAGTGAAGGCCACCCCCAGCCTTCAGCCCTTGTCAGTCTCAGGTCTCCAGGACCCCAAGGACTGAAGCTTCAGCCCCTCCATCATGGGGGGACAAGAGGAGGAGAGGGCAGAAGCTGCACCGACCCCTGCCCTGGGGCTTGTTCCTCCAGGGAGGGGATGCTCCAGGGCCAAGGGGAGAAATGGGGGAGAGAAAATTCTGGCTGAGAATAATAAAGTCCTAAACTCTGACATCAAGTGTTGACCCAAACGTAGCAGGTTTTTATGCTGTGGTGTCTCTTTCCTGTAATTTGTCATGAGCTAAAATGTGGAGAGGGTCCAGTTCAGCCATGGAAGGGCCTGAAAAACATCAGAAAACTCAAGTAAAATAAAATAAAAGGTCGACATTCACTCATAGGACATGGCTCTTTCTTTCTCCTAGAAGACGAATTATAAGGCCTGGAAACAAGGTGGGACTATGTAGGTGCAGAACCAGGGGTAGTGCCCCAGGAGAGCCCAGATCTGCACACCAGGGCTGCCAGATATCGGGGTGTTAAAGGGCTCCACTTGCAACGAGCCCCAGGATCGCATCGCTTCCCAAACTTCCCTTTCAGGCTCGTTTCATTCACGCCCACGAGAAAGCTGAAGGGTTGAGAAATCCCCCGCTGAGCAGCCAGCATCTCGCACGCGATGCTGGAGCAGCAGCAGATGAGGCGGGATGTCCCGGCTGGGACAGGAGATTTTTTTTGCTTAAAGTGAAGAGGGAAATGCTGTGTGGCATTAAATATCCATTAATGCAGAAGCAAGGCTTCTTTTTGTCCTGTGGTACTTTGCTGCATATCCCTAGAGGCATGATGCACTGCACAGCATCAAATTTGGGGTTAAAGGACCTTGTGGGGGTTATTACCTGCTAGACCAGAGCTTGGGGTGGGCTTCGAGCCTCCCTACATGAGACTCGTCCCCCCTAGAACCAGAGGACACTCCCTGGGCAGCCATTCCCGGTGTCTTCACCTGCCCTGCCTCTTCAGGCCACTAGCCACCATGGTGGCCAGCCCCCCAAAACACCCTGGAACAGCCACGGCATTGCCCCACCACATGTGGGGTGGCACACAGGTAGCTCTGGCCCCATTGCTGGGCCATCAGCAGTTCCTTTCTTCTGTTTTTTACCCTGAGAGCCTTCATATAGCTGATTTGTAACCCATGAGCTTGGGCTACAGCCCCACATTGCTCAACATGTCCGTTATATGGATGTCCAGTCTTTTGGGGGAGCTGGATTCCCTCCTCTGGGCACTACAGGTGGGCAAAGGCAGAAATTAGCCCCCAAAAGGGTCGGGAACTGTGAGCTTCCAGCTGTGAGCACAAGGAGGTGGTTGAAGCCAGATGTCGGCCCCAGTCACAAGGCAGCCGACAGCCCCGAGATCAGGGACACGGTTTGGTGGGTGACATTGGTGGTAGGGGGATGGTTGGACCAGATGATCTTGGAGGGCTTTTCCAACCCTAATGATGCTGTGATTCTATGAGATGTCCGTGTCCACATGTCATTTTGGTCATGCCAAGAGCGAATGGGGAGCACTGGGGAGATCCTACCTACAGGTCAAGCCTGAAAACAAGCCTGAAACTCAAAGCGACTGGTTTGAGAGGAAGCTGCTCCCCACATTTCGGCGTGGTCAACAGGAGGGTTTTGTCCTCACCTGGCTCATAGCAACTTTGCAGGTGGTGCAGGGCATGGGGCTGTGTTCAGCACGGTCTCAGGTCACACGTGGAGCTCAGCCTGGGGCTGTGCCCCTGGGTGGCCCCCAGCTCTCCAAGAAGTCTCCGCCACCCTTGAAAAGTGGCCACAGCGAAGAAAAAAGGGCTGGGGAAGGAGGAGGAATAAATCCCTTGGAAGCCAAAAAAAAAATAAAAAATTAAAAATGGTGCTCAGAAAAGGGGGGAAACATTCCTTTGAAGATAAATCCCACTTTGTGCAGTTCAGCACATCCTGGCTCGGCTCCCACTCTGCTCCTGGGAATTCCTAAGCGGCTCTTTGTGCCCTACTGCTCAGGGGAGATGATGAGATGGGGACGCAGCGTGGGGGACCCCCGCCGGCCCCCCCCAGCCCTGCTGAGGGCAGCGCAATGCCGCCAGCGCCATCTCCAAGGGAAGACTTTGTCAGTCGGCCAAAAGGGGGAGAAGAAAAGAGGTCTGCAGATCACATACCTCCGCCGGCGGCTCTGCAGAGCCCTATTCAGCCAGGACAAAGGACGGGGGCCCTGGACGGTCACCGCCCGAAGCCCCCAGCGCCAGCCCTCCCGTGGGCTGCCCGTGTTAAAGTTCAGGGTTTGGAGCAAAACAGCCCTGCAAGGAGGGGAGGAAGGGACGCTTTCCACGCCGTCGGCCGGAGGTTTCTCTATTCAGCTATCCGCAGCATCCATATGCATCAGGGCTGGCCCGTTTTTACCCCGTAACAATGCCGCCCCACTGTTCCCAGCGCACCCCCCTTTCTGGCTAATTCAGTGCTACGCGTTTCTGCATAAGATCCCCATCCTGGTTCCAGCCTCCCAGTGTGGTGGAGCCATCACCCAGAGCCTCCTTTTCCCCCTCATGAACATCTCCATCAGCAGTCATTCCCTGTGCCATTTTCCATGGGGCAAGTGCGTGCTGAAAGCACGGTGAAAGCAGCAGATGACGACTTCACAGCTCATTTCTTTTTCACCCATCGTGAAAATCTCCAGGGCCTGCTCAGCAAGGCAGGTGCATGGTGGTTTTCATCGCATGGGCACCACCTCGTGCAGAAAACCAGCGTGCAGGACCCCGATGGACAACCTCAGGACCTAGGGTATGGTTGGCTCTGCGGGGTCAACACCCAGCAGCGCTCACATCCCAACAGATCAGAAGAGGGTAATTTATTTAGCCGTAGAGTCTGTGGTGGGTGTTTCAATTCCTCTGTTTTAGTTCCTCTAGGACCCATCTCCTCCGTGTTTGAGTGGTTACAAGGAGTGAAGAGGAATGGGTACAACTCAACCCATCCAAGAGCAGGCATCTTGAACAGGTTGGATGAACACAGCCAGAGTGCCAGGGCATGAATCCAGCCCAAGACATAAGGACATTCATCACTCCAACCCAAAAATCCCAAGCACCATTTCTTGGGCCTCCCAGGTTGCCTCGATTTAAGTATGGCCCTTGGGCACCAAAGCCCATTGCTGCCTGGAAACCCTGCCTTTGCTCTGGGTCTGTCCCCGCTGCAGTAGGAAGAAATGCAGGATTTCTCCATGCATGGTTAAAGGAAGCAGTCACGGGGACCACAGAAGTTCAACAGGCTGATTGAAGGCGGTAGTTCCCAATGCTGTAGTGCCTCATTCTTGTGGAATGGCCCCAAAACATCAAGCCCCAACCAACAGTCACCATAACACAGTAACACAGGCACAGCCTGGCAGCAGGCGAGGGAAGGAAGAGGTAAAGCACTGCTTGTGTAGTTTGGGGGAAGGGGAAGAAAAATGGATCAGAGCCGTTCACCTGCATTTCACGCCCAAATTGGGATTTGCCTAAGCAAGAAGCTTTAAGAAGTTTTCAGAGAAACGGAACACTTCGGAGAGCGCTGACCCCGCAGAACCTCTCAGACCGCTTTAAGGCATGAATCAATTAAAGCAATCACGGAGCAAAGGTTAATCAGTAGCAAGTACATCTTAAGAAATAAGTAGCCTTTTAAAAAGCCATTGCTCCTGCCAATTCCTCCCCCCTCCCCTTCTTTTCTAAAGTGGCTTTTAGTTCTCGGACTCTGGAGACCTTCCAAAATAAGTCCTGTGATTAAGAGCGGCTGCAAAATTGTGCAGCGGCAGGGGATGGACCCGAGGTAGTCACAGCAGCTCGGTACCACGGGGGGCTGAACACCTTCCAGAGGCCTCCAGCTTAATTAGAGCAGATGGAGGCGGGAGGGATGAGGGATTGCTTTTTGCAGTTAGTTTTGAGAAGGGAGGAAATGAGGCGGGAGGGTAAGGAGGGGACTGGCTCCACAACAGGTCTACGCAAGCAGCGAGGCTCCAGCCCGAGCATGCAGGCACACGGCAGTGCTTCGAGCTGTTCCCGTGCCGTGTCCTGCCTGCAGAGGTGTTCCTCCTTCGGGCAGCCTCCTCTGCTCCCCTGCACAGGGTGTCCGAGCCGAGCCCATGCTCAGCCTGGTGTGAAGCCCATCGCAGGCATCCTCTCCGAGCTGCTCCATCCGTTGCCTCCCTTCCTGTGGGATCTGGAGCCCAAAGGATCTTCCCAAATTCTTATCCTATCCACTCTTCTCTGAAATAGTCCAAGACCTTCCCGTCCCAAGCCACCAAGAGGTCACTTGGGCAGGATTTGCTCCACGTGGGGAGGATGCAGGAGCCCATGTGCCGGGTTAGGGCACCTCAGCTGATGGGTGATGCCTTCAGAAGCCGCTTGCACACAATTATTACAAATATTTTTCTGAAGCTTCTGGGTTCTTGCACAGCAAGCAAACAAAGCCTCATTGCCCCAAAGCTACAAATGTAGAGAAATAATGCTTCTTGTGTGTCTTGGCTGTTATTTTATCACACTAAACACCACCATACATCAACTATTTGCACAGAGGAACTTGCTAAGACACACGCAGTCCCGCAGCAAGTGATCACCAAGATTAAAGAGCTGCTTTTTCATCACCCCTAATGACACCTCAAGCCCAAAAGACACCATCCAGTCACCTCCTCGGTCCAATGCCATGCCATATTCTGTGATTCTGTGGTAAGAAAGCCACGGGACCGGCTGTGAAACCCAGCTTTCTATTTCTCCGCAAAGTTTCCAGGTCGCCCTGGAAACCCTGCACACCTTTTAAACATTTCAATTGCAAAGTTGCAAAGAGGCAGCTTTGGCTCCCTTCGCATGCAGAGCATTTTTTCAGTTAAAATCCATCTGGTCCCACAGCACATTCTGCATTTTCTTTTGTTAAATGCAGCTAAACTCTTTGAGCAGCTGTAGGAAATTATTTCCCTTCTCCTTTACCCTTCCACCTGGTGTCATGTGCCAGAGAATAAGTCCAGAGAGAGACTCCCTTGGGAGACCTGGATTCCCAAAGAAAAAGTAGGAGGGAAGAGAGGGTGATGTACACCCTCTGGACCTCCAGCCAGATGAAATCTGCGTTATCCAACCCCAATTGGTCCCCGCGTTGACACCAGCTAACCGAGCTGCTCCTGATTTACACCAGCACGCAGCCCTGCACCAGGGCACGCAGCCTGGGGAAGGGAAGAGGTCGCCCATCCGAGCTGGCTCGCAGCGGGTGGCAGACCCGAGAGCCTTTGCCCCCTTCCAGCCATCCCTACCAGGTCTCTATGATTTGCAGCTCTTCCCAGATGTTTGCCCTTTCACGGGTTATTTGCTCCCGGGACGACCTCCCTGTTCACACGCCGGGCAAGCTCGCGGAAAGAAAGAGAGGCTCCTTTCTCCCGTTTACTATGGAAACAGCCCTTTATCCGAGGCATTACAAATGCTCAGCCGCCAGCTCCCTCCCACCAGCCCCCGGCTCCAGCAGCCCCACCGGCCACCCACCGCTCACGTCTCTCCCCAGCTCCCCTTCCTCCCCTCAACAGGTGACGGCAAACTTCTCTGGCAGGGGTGCCAGAGCGAAGCCGGACTCCTAAACTCCTTTTTCTCTCCAAGAAGTCACCGGGAACACCCCCCTTTGCAAATAATCCCCTTTTGTTCCCGCTTCTCCCCATCCTCCTGCTTTTCGGGCTTTGTTTCTCTGCCACCCAGGCAGCAGCTGCGACAATCGCCCCGCTGTCGGACGCCAACCAACACTCTCAAAACTCCGAAGAATACAAGAAAAGTCCTAAAAATCCACCTTCCCCCTCGCAAAGCTAACTTTTAGGGCAGGCAGGAACGGGCAAGGAGGTATGCATTTCACATAGGTGGGGGGAATCTTTAGCACGAGGACGTTGGAGGTAACTCACCTCGCCGGGACGCACATGGAGGGGTTATTTTTTGCTTTCTGCTGCTCTTGGATCGCTGTGTCCTCTGCTCGTGACACTCAGGACTCGAATGGTGGCACCGCTGTGTGACACCCAGTGTTAGGGAGGCTGCCGGAGCCGTCCCTCCCACCGTAGGAGGGGCCACGTGAGGCTTCATAAATTCAGCCCCCCGAGGCTGGGAAAATTAAAATCCCATCATGGGATGGGGGCATGGCTCCTGGAGGAGCTGGGGACTCGTGGGTGAAGCCGGGTTTGATCCGTCCCACGCCCTGCCCACCCAGAATGTGAGAGGCTGGTGTTAAAACGCTGCCCTGGCAGAATTATGTGTCCGCAGGGTGGGATTCGAGGAGATATCCCAAAGGCGATTTGGGCAAGACATTGCTGATCTTCAGAATTAAAACTAACAAGCTTCCTCCTGGAAAGCATCTCCTGCAGCCATGAGCCCGGGGCATGAATCTGTAGCACACAATTTCTGAGCAGCCCCAGATGCAAACAGTGCTTATTTTATTTTATTTTATTTATTTTTTATTTTGCAATGGTTTTTGGCTTTAAGATCTTAATCCTATTAGAGACATAACTCCCTTGGGAGGGGGTGAGGGGCAGATCAGTGCAACAAAAGCAGTTTGTGCGGTTGAATTTTGTAACTTCCAATGCATGGTGGCCTTTTGGAGGGATATCCGTGAAGTTTCTCAGGCTATAAGGCTTACCTTACACAGCTCCAACTTCTATTTAGTTCTCCACTGCACAAGAGACCAAAAAAAAAAAATCCCCCCTTGCCCCAAAGGGCTGCCTGAAATGCCACCACTGCAGGCTTTTCATCCCCATCACTTTTTACACTGGGATTTTTCCTGTTGGATGAAGAGAAGGTCCCTGAAAAGAAAATTCAGCAAACTGCTGTCTAAATGGAGAGGAGAAGAAGGGGGCAGAAATGATGGCCCAGTGTTTTTTAGGCAGATCACATTACAAATATAAACTTTTGATTAGAAGATGGGCCACAGAGATGACAGCCTGATTCACTCTGAAACCTAATGACGAGCAAAGGGCATATAACAGTTCCACTGTAAAAGCAGTACTGGTAATCCTTGGATAGCACTAGATCCTACAGTACCATCATTTTCCTTTGGAGTTAGAATATTAAATAATGAGGGAGCCACAAAAGGTTGCCGAAGGCAGAAGCAGCTGTTTCTGTTGCTGCTTGTTTCTATTCCTGACCACCTTCAAGCTAACACTCAGCTGGCTGGGGTAGAGGCACGGCGTGGGGCTGTGTGCAAGCCTGTAGATAAATTACTTGGTTTATGGTCTGATTTCTGGAAAACTGATAGCGAGGGCAGGGAAGGGTGAGACTGAGAAGCCTGATGGCACTGATACGATGCAGGGAGCAGCAAGAGCAGCTTCCCCAGGTACCTGACAGGTGGGTGTCCAGCAGTTTTAGTCTCTGGGGTTGATGTGCTGGGTTATCCTCCTGAGCGGTGTGCTTGTGGCTGTGCTGAGCCCAGTTTCACTGCGGTCCTTGCCCGGGCTGCCTTTCCTCCAGCTGCTGCATCCTCAAGGTGTGGACAGGCTCCATTGGGTATGTGGGGAAAAAGGGGACAGGGCTGAGCAACATCATCAGCACAAAACTCCTCCCTGCAGCAAAGGGCAGACCATGAAAAAGGAAAGGACCATCACTGAAAACACAACCAAAGCCCTACCCCAAACCAGCAAATATCCCTGCTTCCCCCCCCCCTCCAAAATACCAGCGTGCTTTTGCATCCTGCCCTTTCCTCTGGGTGCAGAGACGCAAAGCCCTCGGTTTGCTCTGCGATCACCTGGCAGATGACGTAGGGGCAGGGCGGGGGCTGCTCTGCCTGCGGTATCTTTGGCTCAGAGTTCAGCAGCTTATCTCAACCAGAAAATCCTTGCCCGGTGTCCCGGCCGGTGTCCCAGCCCTTCCAGCAGCTGACATTGAAGGGAGAGCAAGCGAGCGGGGTTGTTATCACGCTCCACGTGATGGACCTCATCCAGACCTGCTTTGCACCAGGACCTGCTGGAGCCCTGCCCTGAGGTTTATGAGCCCATAAAGAGGGCATCTGCGGGGGCCGGAGCCGTAACAGCCCGGCTCGGGGATATCAGCCTTGAACTCCGCTGAATTTTGCCTCTATTCGTGTCAGGAGAAGATAAAACCGCGGGGGAACGGCACAAACAGGGAGCGCCGGGAGCAGGGACATCTCGGTGCCCAGGTGCCTGACTAGATGCAGAGTCCCGGGCTGCATTTTGGTGAGAAATAATCACATTTTCATCCTACCACTGTCCCCCAGTGGCTTGGGACATTTGTATCGATGGGGTCGGTCACCCCCAGGCTGAGCTTGTGTCCCTGCTCCGTAGGGTTGCACAAGGAGCTGCTGCGGAGCCTTGACAGCAGGTGACTCGTGCAGGGAGCGAGGTCCCCGTAAGATTAACCACAGAAACTGCAGTGTTTATGGGCAGGAACGATACAGGAGGAGGGCAGGAGGGGACTTCAGCCCCTGCTCTCCCCTGGGGTTGTTCTCCTGTGGCAGCAGGCAAGTCTGCCTTTTGCAGGGAGCTGTGTCCCACCGAAAGGCAGACGGTCCAGTTAGCGATGGGCTGGGGGTGGAAAGGAGCAGGGGTTCAGTAAGGAGAAGCACAAAGTCCTGCAGCAGGATGTGCTGGGGGCCCCCAGCTGGGCAGCAGCTCTGCAAAAATGGACCTGGGGGTCCTGGTGGGCACCGGGTGGAATGGGAGGCAGCCACGTGCCCTTGGCACTCAGAGGCCTCGTGGTCTTCTGGGCTGCCTGGGGCAGAGCAGGGCCAGCAGGCCGAGGGAGGTGATCCTTCCCCTCTGCTCAGCGCTGCTGAGGCCGCCCCTGCAGTGCTGGGCCCAGCGCTGGGCCCCCCAGCCCCAGCCAGAGCTGGGCACCCTGGGGAGAGCCCAGCGCAGGGCCCCCGAGGTGCCGAAGGGCCTGGAGCACCTCTGCCGTGAGGAGAGGCTGCGAGAGCTGGGGCTGCTGGGCCTGGAGCAGAGGAGGCTCCGGGGGCTGCCAGCCATGGCCACCAGCACTGCCGGGAGGTGCCGAGAGGCCGGAGCCAGGCTCTGCTCAGGGGTGCCCGGGGCCAGGCCCAGAGGCCCCGGGCAGAGATACCTCCAGACCCTCAACACGGGGCATGTCTGAATGTAAAGACTCTGAGGGCAGCTTCACGCTGAGCAAAGGAGGAGCAAAGCCCATGTAGACGTGCCAGAGGTTTCTTCTAGAGCCCGTGACCTGCTGGCTGCACACCTTACCCAAAGCGACAGAATTTAAACTCAAAAATCAGCTTTAGGCAGCCAGGCAGTTTCTCCTGAGCCCTGGGACTTACAGCTGGGCTTTGAGCATCTTCTCCTAATGAGCTACATCCCTCGGGCAGGCAGCCAGCTGGGACCACACAGATTTATCCTACAGCCCAATGCAACACCCAGCTACAGGGAGCACAAATACAGGCTGTGGTATGGCCAGGGAAACTTTCACACTGCACCCCAAAGCTCTCCCTCCCACAGCAACAAGCGCTCTGCCTCTTGTAACTCCATTGCCTACTCTCCTTCATGGGGCTGGTGCTGCTGCATTGTGGTCCGGCTTGCATGGCATTACAAAAAAAGGGTGAAAGCCTGTCCTCTCCTTTCTTCTTCTCTGTTTCATGGCTGTCTTTTAGTCATCATTTTGCTCTTTCCCAGCAGAAACTAGGAGTTTGCAATGCAGGTCAAACAGGAGGATGCAACTTGTGATAACCCAAAGGTCCAAGGAAGTCTCAGTGAAGCAGATTCAAGGAGCAGCGAGGAATGAAAACCCCTGGGAAAAGCTCAGGAAAATGCCAAACGTTTCTGTGCCTGAGCAGAGTGAGGTGGGGGAGACACCGCTGGATGTCGGGAAAAGAACACAGAGAAGTTTTGCTTTGTTTTCTGCCTGCTCTGCTGCTCTGCACTGCCTCCTGCCTCACGCTCCTCCAGATTCAGTGGGTCAATCTGGACCAAGGCGTTTGTCCCTTCTCTGGTGGCCCCCGGGTTATAGGGACACCCTGCTACACCCAGCAGGGACGTCACAGCGAGGTTCCCCCACCCCTGGGTTACAAACCCCATGGCTGGGCGCCCTTTAGGGACCAGCACCAGCTGCTCCTGAGCCCCACTGAGTTTGGAGGGGCTCAGATTTGGTGCTCCAGTTTCGATGTTTCCAACGGCCCAGGCTGTGCTTGGTGGCACTTGACCTCTCCAGAGGCTTCTCACCCTTCTGCCCATGGCCCTTTATGGCACAATCCCAGTGTGCTCGAGTCCTGGAGACCACTAGAGGACTTTAGCTTGAGCAGGACAGGGGAAGCCACCTTGCACTCATCCCATAGCTCTAAGCAGGCCCTGATGCTGGTGCCAATACCTATCAAACCCACCAGCTGTCACAGCACAGTGGTGACAGGTCCCTTCCCTCTAATCACGCTTAGTGAGTATGGGGCCACCAGAAGGCCCCGTTAGACCTGGGGAAGCACGAGGGCACCTGCAGGCACCCACCCTGCTGATGCTCAGACATGCACCCTGGGGGCTCTTCTCTTCTCTTCTCTTCTCTTCTCTTCTCTTCTCTTCTCTTCTCTTCTCTTCTCTTCTCTTCTCTTCTCTTCTCTTCTCTTCTCTTCTCTTCTCTTCTCTTCTCTTCTCTTCTCTTCTCTTCTCTTCTCTTCTCTTCTCTTCTCTTCTCTTCTCTTCTCTTCTCTTCTCTTCTCTTCTCTTCTCTTCTCTTCTCTTCTCTTCTCTTCTCTTCTCTTCTCTTCTCTTCTCTTCTCTTCTCTTCTCTTCTCTTCTCTTCTCTTCTCTTCTCTTCTCTTCTCTTCTCTTCTCTTCTCTTCCCTGCTCTGCTCTCTTTTCTCTGCTCTCTCCTCTCCTCTCCTCTCCTCTCCTCTCCTCTCCTCTCCTCTCCTCTCCTCTCCTCTCCTCTCCTCTCCTCTCCTCTCCTCTCCTCTCCTCTCCTCTCCTCTCCTCTCCTCTCCTCTCCTCTCCTCTCCTCTCCTCTCCTCTCCTCTCCTCTCCTCTCCTCTCCTCTCCTCTCCTCTCCTCTCCTCTCCTCTCCTCTCCTCTCCTCTCCTCTCCTCTCCTCTCCTCTCCTCTCCTCTCCTCTCCTCTCCTCTCCTCTCCTCTCCTCTCCTCTCCTCTCCTCTCCTCTCCTCTCCTCAGGGCTAACCAAACATTAAAGCACATTCCTGAGAGCATTTTCCAAACGCCCCTTGAATGCTGGCAGGCTTGGGGCATCAACCACCTCCCGAGGAAGCCTGTGCCAGTGTCTGAGCACCCTCATGGTAAAGAAACTTTTCCTGCTGTCCAGGCTGAGCCTCCCCTGGCACAGCTCCGTGCCATTCCCACGTAACCCAACGTCGGTGCCCAGGGAGCAGAAGCCAGTGCCTCTCTCTCTGCATTCCCTCCTCAGGGAGCTGCAGGGAGCAGCGAGGCCACCCCACAGCCTCCTCTTCTCCACCCAGGTGCCCTCAGCCTCTCCTCTCAGCACCTGCCTTCCAGCCCTTTCCCCACCTTTGTTCCCCTGCTCCGGAGGCGCAGGCACTCCTCAACGCCCAGCTCTCAAGGTGAGGTACAGGACGCCTCCTCCAGACCGTGGCACAAACCTCGACCAGATGGAGGTGGAGGACGTGGGATGGTGGCCAAGGACCGTGCTGGAGCACCACAACCATCTCCTGATGCCTGCTGGGGTGTGCTGCCTGCCTTCAGCCTCCAAACTTGGAGCCTTGCAGTGGCAGCAGGGGAACACAAAGAGGAATTATCCCCAGTGCAGCTGCCCGGAGAGGGCAGCACAGCCCCAGGAATTGGAGGGGAGCAGCCAGGTTAAGCCCGGCAAGCTCATGGAGTTCAAGCTCTAAATTCTCCCAAAAGATGAGCCTCGGGACCAAAACTTGGGACCCTTCTGGGCAATAAAAATCAGGGATGCAGGAAAAACATCACTTATATAAAGTGCAGCAGTTTTCCCTGATGCTTGCGATAATAAACCTCTCTTCCTCTCTTGTACCTACCAGCGTATTGCCTCTGCTCCTGCTCATTCCCCCCACTTCGCTCCCAAATAATAAGACCCTGCAGAACTGTTCCCATCAGTGAAAACGTTAAATTTAGGTATGAAAAAGTAAAAGTTTAAAGATCCAGGGCAGGTTTTGTGAGTCCCAGTGCATATTTAGCCTTGGGACACCCCTCTGAGATAACCACAGGTACATTTCCCTCCCGTGCAGGTGGAAAAAAAAGGCAGCAGTGGGATGAGAGGACTGGGGTTGGGAAGCATTTTGCAGCCCCGAGGTTTCAACCAGGAACTCTGCACAAGCTCCTCTCCTTTGCCATGGGACTAAAATAAAATAAAATAAAATAAAATAAAATAAACACTCAAGTAATGGTGTTGAGGGAAATACTGGCAGAGCCACCAGCCCCGTTACCACTTTTTCAGGCACTTTTGGGGTACGTTACCAGGCCCTCCGGTCTGCCTGGTGCCCGGCTTTGTGAAGTTTCACGAGGGGAGCAGCAGGATGCAGGATGACACAGTTTGGCTGCCGGGCTCTCATGGGACAAGGACATGGACATGGGATGCACATCGCAGCAGTGCCACCACCAACTAGTTTGCCAGCTCCCCCTTCCAGACGTTCCCTTTTTCTTCCCCCTCCGACGTGGGGCTCAGCACCCAAATGGCTTGTGAGAGCTCGGCAGGGCTCCCAGCGCCAGGAGGCTGACCTGGGAAAGTCCTCTTCACGTTAGGCTTGGTTTCTTGGACTTCCAGCACCCAGCTCTGCCCTACAGCCACAAGCGGATAAAATCCTACAGCAGGGGGCTTGTGGGGGCACACGTGTCCTCCCCTTAATATTCCTTAACCCAAGCTGGGACGAGGCACTTGCACAATTATGTAGGTGATAAACTCCTGCTCTTGTCATCAGCCTCACCCTACTGACCCCACATGTAAAAGTGATGCTGGGGAGGGCAGCTTTAGGGACCGATCCCAAATCCTCCCCCGTTTCCTCCTCTGCACCTGGAGCCGCAGACACCAAGCTCTGCCTGGGGAGACAACAGGCAACCAGGAGGGTCAATTTCACCACCTGCCTCCTCCTCTTCCTCCTCAAGCTGGGCTCTACATCCTGCTTCCACACTGGTGTTTCTCAGAGCATTAATGACTTCCAAACAGGTGAAAATAAGCAGTAGAAATCACACTTTCTGCATCAGCTTTCAGTGTAAAGTCACTTTGCTCTATCAAGTAAGATCTAATTAAAACAGATCAGAGAAACACAACTCCTTCAAGCACCCCCCCATTCATTTCTGCAAGCGTCATTGAAACAAAGGGGAGGAGAAGCAGGTCATTCATTCAGGTTTTATTTAAGGTTTCAGCTTTGCTTTCTAAATGGCTGAGCTGACCCTAACAAACCGGGCACTACCGGAGAGTTACACCAAGGCAGTACAAAGAAAGAGAAACACATTTTCCAGCTGATTTTAAAACGGCAAAGGCCCTTGTTATTTCCCAGCAGGACCAGACACACAGACACCTGGCAGCAGGTCAGATTAGCTCCAGCTCACTTAGCATGAGTTGTTGCTCAAAGACATAAGGCTCAGTCCTCACTCTGAGCACCCCTTCATTGCACAGGAGCCCCCCGCTCCTTTCTGCTCCCAAACAGGATGCCTCAATCCACCGTAGGCTGCTCCAGCATCCTCCAAATTCCCTCAGCAGTTGGGAAACTGAGCTTTTACCTTTTGCTTCCACCTACACCTGCAACCATCCTCTTCCTCAGACCAACACCATCCTCTGTTGCCCTCCCACCCCTTTCCTGGGGGCATCCATTTCGGCTGCAAGTTTCCGTCCAGCCCCCGCCGGCATCGCTGTTCTGCCACCACCAGCGGCAGCTCCCTGCTTCTCCAAGACCCCAGCCTTGATGCTGAGAGCCGTCATTAGCAGCAAAGCAGCAAACCATGAGATCCGCCCTAGGACATTATCTGTACGCTCAATCCAGTGCGTTTACAACCCCAAAATACATCCACGTGTTCTCTATTACTATCAAAATAAGCCACTGAAAAGTCTCCGTATTTTATGCTAGGGAGACAAACAGACTCAGCCTTCACCTTTGACAGCTTCCATATGAAAGATGCTGGGGAATCTGTAAGCTCATAATTAAGAAAGGCGTTCAGATATGTACCATTCTTCTTGGACTTTGGGCTGGACCTTTCACTGCCAGCTGAGCTCAGCAAACTTGAAGTACCAGCAGCCTACAGGCCACTTCAGCCCATCCTTGCATGGTAAATATCATCTGGTGATACCAACCCGTGATACCTTGAGACAGACACGTTAGGATACTAACGGAGATCTCAGCTCAGAAGCGATCTCAGCTCAGCCAGCCCCTCTCACCCAAACTCTTGGCCCCACTGAACTTAAATCAATCATTTGTTTAAATAAAACCTAGGGCTACAGTAACACAACTCCATATCAGCTCTTTAAATATAAGAAGCTTGAAATGCACCAGCTGCTTCTTAAATACGACAATCTTCAGTGCTTTGGAAAAAAAAGAGATGAGTTTTACCTTCCGCCACCACCAGGAGCTCTGGGAGCTGTAGCACATTGTGCCATTTCGGCACCTAACCTGATAGGGTTGCTGAGGATCCCTTAAAAACAAAGCAGGTTTTCAGGATGGATAGTCAAACAACTGAATATTTCATATTCTAATATAGAAGAGAGAATCTAATAATCAAATAAATAATTAAGGGCTGCGATTAAAAATGGTTCAGACTCAGTAGAATTAGTTCATACTGTAGGTATATTAAAATATATTTTAAAATGCTACCAAATCAGTTCTCTTCTCTTGGAAGTTGCGTTCAAATCCCAGCAGTAAGGATGTTCTCAGAAAAAAAAATAAGAATTATTAAGTCAGACACTTGTGCTAACAGCTCTCTGTAGTGACCAGAAAGTGCTGTAAAAGGCTATGCAGCAGCTGCCACCAGTGCTGAAGCTGAGCGATGCCCAGATGAACCTAAGAGTAGAGAAAAGGATCCATCTCTGGACAAAAAAAATGTATCTCATTCTCCTAAACTAACTACATTCTTTTATTTATCTTTTTATTCAAGATTTCTGAGACCATGAAAACACGATGCATCTGTTAACTTGGAACTGGGGCTAGGCACACAGTAGCAAGTCAACTTTCTCATCACAGGTTGGTAAAATAAAAACAGGAGAAGATGACAGGTCTACAGCCGCTGTCTTACAGCTTCCCAGAGCACAGCTCTCAGTCCTTACCAAACCAGTAAGGACCAATTCACAGCTGAAGTCAATGAGACAGAAGCACATCACGAGCTTAAGAATGGGGAGAAACAGTCACTCCTGCAGATTCCTTTCCAATAGGCAACAGAGAATCCAGCAGAGTAACTTAAACACAAGTCACCCTTTTTACCATTTTTCCTCCTGCAGAAAAATAAGCTCACGGATTTGCTCGCAGGTAGGGCACATCTGCATTACCACTCTCACCTCAAAGGGGTGTCAAGGATGGAGTGGGAAGGGAAGGCGAAGGGAAGTCAGCAACACTCAGTACATTCATGGATCAGGTTTAATCCTGTGCTGTCAAAAAATGTCAATTGATGGGTCAATAAGACCAGAGCAACATTAGATTTTAGATCAAGTGAGCTCTAGCCCATCATTCCTTCCACCGCACACATGGCATTTTGAGACTTGCATAGAAAATAAAACCAAACTCCTCACCAAAGAGAATTATCCGAGGGCAGTGGCCTTCCCTTTCCCGATCTCCACCCCAGCCCCAAGCAGAGGAGCTCATCAAGAGATCAGGTTCCCCCCAGGGCTGGCAGCTTTGCTGCTCTGCCCAAGGAATTCATCTTGCGAGGGGAAACTCTCCGTATTACATGAATATGAAGAATGTACACAAGGGGAGGAAGGCAGCAGATTTGGCAATGGGCTTCAGACATTACAGCCTCACGTCAAACAGTGGCCACCCTGTAGCCTGAAGGATGGGAGAAGACACCAAAAAAGACAAATATATGTATATGTTTCAATCACATGCCCAGGGCAGGGAGGAAAGGACTGATCCAGCAGCAGGTGTCAGCAAGAAGCAGGAATGAGTTTCTGTGCAACACAAGTGCTTTGGGGAGAGGAGAACTGGATTAAACTCACCCTGGAAATGACCAAAGCGATACGTACAGAGAAAGCAAGATCTTTTATCCGTTCCCTCTGTGTGCAGTTACTCCTCTTCAGAGCCACTCGCTATCCCACAGGACTACAGAAGCTTGTATCACTTAATGCATCGCTTGTAAGCACCCAGTGACGATAACATGAAAACCCATCCCATCCGACAGAGTTGTCTGGTGACAGTGAATTCTCCAACCCTCCCTCAGCCCCAAGTTAAGAAATGCAGCAGTCCTTTTATTAAAAATCAGGATACAGTTCAACATAACGCCAGTGTTTACACCCGATCTCTCTAGTAGTTCCAGGATTGCTGTTGTTTTACATATCATTAGCAACCAAAGGAGTCAGTAGCATAAAGATATCAGTTCACTCGCTCATTTCAAAAAAAAAATAATAAAATGAATGCCCCTATGCTTCCAAGGAAACACTGTCCATGATCAGTTTGTTTTCTGTTGGCCTTGGTCTAAGAAGCAAGAGTTTTCAACATCATCTTGCAGGCAGATCTTATCTTCCTAAGAGCAATTGTTCTGTTTGCTTTCTCTTACAGGGCAGGTCTCCACGAAGCCTGACAGCACTAATAAAATAACCCTAAAAGAAATCCCAGTTGATTTTTCCTGTGATTTTTCTAGAATATCAGAACTATTTGAAAGCTGTTTAATTACTTGAGTTGAAACGAAAGTGTGCGGGGAAGGACCTTGATTCACACAATTTGGCAAAAAGATCACGACTTGTCCAACAGCTGCAAGAAGCACACACAGGCTTTCTCCTTGCTCCCCCGAAGCATCCAGCGGTGCTGCGGGAGGGCTGCATGGTCCTGCCCTCGTTCCCCTTCCAGTTGTTTTAGCTGTTCCGATTGCTGCTGCCTGCTTCCTTCCCTCCTCAAGTCATCCAAAGCAGAGAGCAGCCTCAGTGCTGGAAGAGCAGCTTGGCAAAAGCAGGAGGAGTCCAGCCAGCAGAAGATTTACTTTATTAAGATAAACATGGTCTAAAGGCTCCACATTATCTTTAAAAATAAACACAGTAAGAAATACGAAAACAAACTGGCTTTGCTACGGGTAGGTCAGGTTCAGATGTTCTCAGAAGATCTTCCCAGCCATAAAATATACCCTTCCCCTACCGTGCCCATCAAGGAGGATGGAAAGACAGTTCACTACGCAAGATCAGCAGCGTACCTGTTGCGTGCCCTCCCACATTCAGCAAACGATACATCTGCTACCCTTCAAGGCAGATCAAAGTTTTAAGAACACCCCTGTGAAGGAGGAGCGGGAGGGGACAGGGACAGGTAATTCGGTTTCTGTAGGGAACATCTAAAAGGCTTGACACGACGGCTGTGCTGGCTCCCCCGCTTTAATGGTTGTTCTTTGCTGCTTCTTTAGCAGCAAGAATCAGAGGAGTGAGACTAGAAAGAGGCTTTGCAATTTTCAGGAACTGGTGCTAGGAAGAGGAAAAAGGAAAAAAAAAGGTTACATTTCTCAGAACATGTCCCAAAAGCCTGGTGTTTACACAAAATATCAGGACCTAGACCTGTATGAACTCCAACAACCTCCAAGCAGGCGAAACAAAAAAGGCACGATGAGCAAGAAAGTTCACCGTGACTTTTGGGCCTCACCTGAACTGATAAAGATCTTTGCACCCAACACATCCTAGTTTCTCCAATGTTTATACACTCTCAAGACTAAGCAAGTTCTCCCAGGAAATAAATTCATGCAAAATCTACAGTGAAATTCTTTGTGGAAGGGAGGTGTAAGTAAAAGCAACCTGTGCAGTTCCAAAACATTGCACAGGGCTTCCTGCAGCAATCATCTCTCCATTCTTCCTTTCCTGTCACCACAGATCTGCTGAAAACATTGCCTTGGCCTTCTAAAGCTATTAGAAATTTTCAGAACAGCTGGGACTGAGGAGCACAGCAGGGAATTCACAACAGGACCAGTCAGGCCATCTCCTATACCAGGTGCTCTGTTCTGTTAAACAATATTGATTATCGAGCATGCAACAAGCAGTAGGTGGTGTCACAAAGTGCTTCTTGCAGCACATGTGGTGTTTGTTTCGGGGGCAAGGCTTAAAACATAACATCTGGAACAGAGGAAGAAGTTTTCCCTGTGTTCAGGGTTAAGTGGAAAGCTTGCAATACTCCAGCCTCGCAGAGAAAGTCTAGTTGGGGACAGAGACTGACACAAAACAGCTAATCAGACGAGTGGAGGCATGAAGCCCACAAGCTGTTCAGAAAACCCAAAATAATTAAGTCCCCCAGGACTTCTGAGCACCAGAAGGGATCAACCACCCAATCTGAACACACTTCAGAGGTGGAAAAATCCGAGGCTAAAAGGTAAAGGCAGGCAGAAATGCTGCAGTCCCAATGTTCTCCTGCCCCAAGGAACACAACCCTGCTGCTGTCTGATACTCTGGAGCTGGCAAGTCCAGGAGAAAAAGTCAGCTTTCATCTACTGCCATTCTTTCTGCCGGTGATTAATGCTTCATTAGTGTCTCAGAAAGGCAGCAGCACTCCCAAAGCTGAACCCAGTAGACAAACTAAAGGAAAGAAAGGAACACCAAAAAAGAGACAACTGTCTCACAGTCGACATCTGAGGGCCCCATCATCACAGATTTATTTTACAAAGAGATGAAGCACATTTTCCACCCCCGTGGGAGGTCTGACAAAAGGAAACACATGAACACTCCTCATCTGTGTTGGTAAAAAGCCTGGCAGCTTCGTCCTTCACTTTCACCACGAGTCCAGACAAAGACACCAGGTTTTCAGTGAAATAACTGAGGATTTCTCACAAGCTTGGTTCCATCACCTCTGCAGGAAGAGCTGTATCTGGCAAAATGTGTTAACGCCAAACTGCTGCAGTTAATGCAAGACGTGCCCCTTCCAGAAAGCTTTGGGAACTCTCCCCCAGAAGGGAGACAACCAGAGCATTCGATAGCTGGAAGCCCTCCTGTTATCCAAACGGGAACAAGCACGGCCAGACCGCAACACCACAGCCAGATGTTAGGGTGAGCTGCGTGAAGAAGCCACGGGAATTAAGGGGCTCAGCAGTTGGCAGGCTCGGGGCACGGCAATTATTTGAGGTTGGTTACAGAACACGCTGCACAGCTGCTGCCAGTAGCAAGTACAGCACAAAAAGGAAAGTACTCTGTTAACGCTTCGTTAGGGATTTGGGGTTTTTTGGTTGGTTGGTTTTGGTTTTTTTTGTTCGTTTCTTCATGGTAAATTATCTCTGCTGTGCTTGTGACTTCAGATGACGCGGTATTTAAGACCCCAAATGACATTGCTCCACATGCCTATTCTCACTCTAGAATGCTGAATTCCGTCCCGTTCCCCGGCACTTACCTGGAGCAGCTCTTTTGCAGAACCTCTTTTTTCCACGTCCATTTCAAGACAGCGATTTAGGAAGTCTCGGAATATGGGTGAAAGCTTTTCTGGATTCTGCAGTTCCGGAGTCCCGTTAGTAGCAATGAGATACAGGGCCTAAAGCAAAGCAAGCACCAAAGAAACAGGAGGTTACGAAGGTCAGACTCCAGCTGCAGATTACAGAGGCACCCATTTTTCCTCTCCCTCCCCACAGTTCAATGGGGAAAAACAAAACCAAAACAAACCCTTATCAGGGTGACGAAGAAATGCTTAAGTTTCAGCAAAGAGAGGAGCTGCCAGCCCTATTTTTATGTGGATGGGATCCAATCCTTTATTGCTTTACCCTCGTAATCTGGGTTTGGATCCTGCAGCCCTCTCAAGGGATTAAGAGGACAAAACCAGCAGTCCAGACTGTGTTTACAGAGGGAAGTTGGCTGGCACAGCTCTGCCAGTGCTCGACTCCTGCAATAACTATATCCTCATGGGAAGGTACCCCTGAAGAAACAGGAGGCTTTGTTCTCTCGATACTTTGCCCAAATGCACAAGGCCTAAAAAGTCAATACTCTAAAGATGCAGTTGGTCCTTTACAAAAGATGGCCAGTAGGTTCTCAAGCAGCACTTAACACCCTACAGAAACAAGTGGAGTCGTTTTGCTGCTGCTTGGGAATGAAGAATTCTCTAAGAATCAGGAAATTCAGAATTCATCCACTGCAAAATTTTACTATTAAAAGAAAATCGCTAGATGCCTTTTAAAAGGAAACAGACATCTGGCAGAGGCCTTCTGAGCTCACTGCTCATCACATCTCAAGGTCGAGGTCTGATAGCCTGGGAACTGCAACAAGTTAAGTTAAATGAGAGCAAAGCACCCCGTTGCTTAGCCATCCTCATTTAACTCCATACCAACTTTTTCCTTTCGCATTTCTTCACTGCTGCGCTTCTCTCCCAAAATCATCTCCAGTAAAAGAGGTGGAAACAAGTTAAACAGAATTGTTCTAGATCCCTTCGTCCTGTTTAGCTTAGAAAAAAAGCCATAAAACTGGCTTACACCAAGAACAGCCGCATTCCTACAAACTGATAGAATTTCCCCTTTCATTAAAGAATACGAAGGGAAAGACACCAGCAGGGGCAAAGCCTGACTAAAGGCTTGTTAAACCTGGAGCTTTACTGGGAGCATGCAAAGAGGAACAATGCACCAGCAAGAAAAAGCCCTGTTTATAAAAGAGTAATGTGGTATTCTTTGAATTCAAGGACAGCTCTCTTCCCCACTCACAAGGATTTAAGAAGCCGGGCACTCTGGGGCCAGAAGGTGCCCCTATCGGCCTCTCCAGAAAGGGGGGAATTATGGATGCACCACATCATTAACTCAGACCCTACCTGAAGGTCTGCAACAGGAACAGCCTGTGCCCTCTGCCACCCAGAACCAGTCATGGCTTCTAACTTAAATGACCACAATCTTCTCACTACAGCATCTAAGGAGACGTGTAGCTGCATGTGATGAAACCACAGCGGAGGTTCACCTGCCTCCTCCAGAGCCCAGGTTAACCAGCAGGCTCAGCGAAGGCCTGAGGGCCAAAAAAAGGCACTCGCTTACTCTCAGGGGGTTTTCATTGAGGTAGGGGGGTTCTCCTTCGATCATCTCGATGGCCATTATCCCCAGTGACCAGATGTCCACTTTGGGCCCGTAGGCTTTTCGTGTCACCACTTCAGGCGCCATCCAGTACGGGGTCCCCACCATGGTGCTGCGCTTGCTCTGTTCGGGAGTGATCTGGGCACAGAAGCCAAAGTCAGCTGGAAAAGCAAAGAAGGAGGGAAGAAAAAGTTAGAAATCAGCAGGTTTCTCCAAAAACAACACGTACTGATGCCAATGCTGTGGTACAAGCTAGCCTGTTGCACTGCCTGCTACATTGCTGCTGCAAAGGAGGCCCTGGTTTTGTGGTTAACAAGGTGTTCAGGAGTAAGCTTCTAAATCTGACTCGCTGAGGCCATCAACATCACAGAGCTGCTCACTTGTCGATGTGATGTGATGGTGATCAGTAAAGAGCTGTACATGGATGCTGTGAAACGTGGCAGTGCAGCATTTGGCAGCTGTAATACACTGTGTAACACATGCTCTCAAGCCTGTTCCTGGGTCTGTGAAAACAGAAACCAATGCCCAGTCTGTCCTCCCTCCACCCACACCCACCAGCATTATCTGGTCGTATTTTCAGTCCCAGAGATAGTATTTCCCCAGAAGATGTACCATCTCTCAAACACGATTTGCTTTCTAGAGCAAATACTGTGTTCAGAATAAATTTAAGTACCTAATTTGGTACTTATTATTTTCTTTGAGAAGACAGAAAGCTGGAGAGCCTTCCTGTGGAAATTGCTTGGCCCTGTCTTATTTGCATTTGACTTTCCAAAAGATCACAGAATAATAGAATCATAGGAAAATTAAGGTTGGAAAAGCCCTCCAAGATCACCTGGTCCAACCATCCCCCTACAAACAATGTCACCCACGAAACCACGTCCCCAAGCACCACGTCCAACCTTGCCTTGAACACCCCCAGGGACAGGGACTCCACCACCTCCCTGGGCAACGCGTCCCAATGCCTGACCGCTCTTTCTGAGAAGAAACGTCTCCTAATTGTTTTAATTGGTGAAGAGTAGCACTCTTTGTTCAATTCTTTGTTTTAATTGTTGAAGAGTAAGGGCATGACGTTTCCATTTTTCCACTCACCAGTGACATCACCCGACTGCCAGGACTTTTCAACTGTGATGGAGAGCGGCTTGGCAACCCCATCAGCCAGTTCCCTCAGGACCCTGGGATTCATGTCACCAGGTCCCATAGACCTGGACCTGTTTACATTCAGCAGGTGGTCTCGAACCTGCTCTTCACTTACCGTGGGTGGGACTTTGCTCCCCCAGCCTCCACCTACAGGTTCAGGGAAATGAAAGACTTGGGAAGCCCATCTACCAGTGCAGACGGAGGCAAAGAAGTTGCTGAGTACCTCAGCCTTCTCCGTGTCTGTCGTTACCAATTACTCAGGTATAGAAACTCACTCCTAATATAAGAAATTAGCCACCTCTAATCGCTTCCACACTACTATTTTCACCCCTCAGTTTATTTTCACAAATGTTAAAGGCGCATGGTGGCCCCTGGGGACTCCTCCTGTCAGCCCAGCGCAGCAGCCCGAAGGGAGCTGGGTCCTCTCTTGTGCTCTTCCTCGAGGCTCTGTGCAGAGGGGCTGACACCTCTCGCACAAGGGCTGGCGGGTGGGAAAGAAACACGCACACAAGCCCTGAATATCAGCAAGAGTTCTTTATTGCCAGGTGTTTGGTGGCTCCAAGCTAATGCCTGGGATGGAGCCTGCGCGACGAGGAGTAGGGAGCTCGCCGGGCCCTGCTGCGTAGCTACCGGTGTTCTCTCATGGCACGCAGCAGAGAGCTGCCGGGGTAGTCCCAGGTCTGATGTGGCCGAGGTGGATCCACTTCCATGGGTTCCTCCGCCTCTTCTTGTGGATCCACCTCCATGGGCTCCACGGTGTCAGGCAGGAGGACAAGCCAGTCCTTGCCTGGGACTGCCCACACGGGATGCCTCCCATCAGCTGTGTCCTCCGGCCAGGGTGCCGAACGAGGGGGTCGCCCAGTTCCATTGCCTGGTCCCATGCCACTCTCCACTTGATATTCATTCGTGGGTTTCACGCCGCCATCTCTTTTACGGCCACGGCTGGGTCCCTCGCTGCGATCTGGCCGATGGGCACGCCTCTGCTCCCCACGGCTCTCCGCATCACGCTCCCGTCTTCGCTCCACACCACCACTGCACCTCTGGTTAGGCCCAGGCCCCCTGCTGCTGGATGTCTGAGGGGCCGGCCTGTTCCCCGCATCGCTGCGGTGCCAGTGATATCTCCAATAATCGTCTCTGGGCCGGGCAGCAGACTTCCCCCAGGCACTGATGTCTTTTGTGCCGCAGGTGCTGTCCCTCTGCCCATGAGACATCTTTCTCCCATTAGCTGCCATCTTCTCGGTGCTTCCTCAGATCGCTTCGCGGTCCTCACACCGAGGAGGGCTGCCGCTCGCCTTGCTCCTTTCTCTGGCCTTCCTCCTGCCGCTTACGCTGGCTCTCAGAGGACCGAGTCGCTGAGCAAGTGGCGGGCCAGCGGCAGGGGGCCTCTTTTATAGGGCCCGGGGCAAAGGCGTGACAGCGGTGGCCACTGTGACCTCAGCAAGGCTCTGTGATGGAGTGGCCCGTGCGAGGCCAAAGGCGGCTGCGTTGGGAGAGGCCTGGAAGATGCCCTCATGTGGACAAGGAGGAGGGCTGGGGGGGCTGAGGGGCCCCTTTTCTGGGGCTGGCTCCCCCCCAGGCCATTTGGCTTGACAGAGAGAAAGGCTGCCCCATGCAATCCTGCCTCAACCCATTTTTTCTCCCCATCTCCAAGGCTTAGAATCTCTGGTTAACAAAAGAAAACTCCATCAACAAAACCAAACCAGACCCATTCAAAAGGCTAAAGCGGTCACAGCTGAAGTACCCATCTTCAGGAGATCTTTGATCTGTTTGAGGGCAGCACAGCCCCAGGAATTGGAGGGGAGCAGCCAGGTTAAGCCCGGCAAGCTCACGGAGTTCAAGCTCTAAATTCTCCCAAAAGATGAGCCTCGGGACCAAAACTTGGGACCCTTCTGGGCAATAAAAATCAGGGATGCAGGAAAAACATCACTTATATAAAGTGCAGCAGTTTTCCCTGAAGCATGCGATAATAACCCTCTCTTCCTCTCTTGTACCTACCAGCGTATTGCCTCTGCTCCTGCTCATTCCCCCCACTTCGCTCCCAAATAATAAGACCCTGCAGAACTGTTCCCACCAGTGAAAACGCTAAATTTAGGTATGAAAAAGTAAAAGTTTAAAGATCCAGGGCAGGTTTTGTGTGTCCCAGTGCATATTTAGCCTTGGGACACCCCTCTGAGATAACCACAGGTACATTTCCCTCCCGTGCAGGTGGAAAAAAAAGGCAGCAGTGGGATGAGAGGACTGGGGTTGGGAAGCATTTTGCAGCCACGAGGTTTCAACCAGGACCTCTGCAGAAGCTCCTCTCCTTTGCCATGGGACTAAAAATAAAATAAAATAAAATAAAATAAAATAAAATAAAATAAAATAAAATAAAAACACTCAAGTAATGGTGTTGAGGGAAATACTGGCAGAGCCACCAGCCCCGTTACCACTTTTTCAGGCACTTTTGGGGTACGTTACCAGGCCCTCCGGTCTGCCTGGTGCCCGGCTTTGTGAAGTTTCACGAGGGGAGCAGCAGGATGCAGGATGACACAGTTTGGCTGCCGGGCTCTCATGGGACAAGGACATGGGCATGGGATGCACGTCGCAGCAGTGCCACCACCAACTAGTTTGCCAGCTCCCCCTTCCAGACGTTCCCTTTTTCTTCCCCCTCCGACGTGGGGCTCAGCACCCAAATGGCTTGTGAGAGCTCGGCAGGGCTCCCAGTGCCAGGAGGCTGAGCTGGGAAAGTCCTCTTCACGTTAGGCTTGGTTTCTTGGACTTCCAGCACCCAGCTCTGCCCTACAGCCACAAGCGGATAAAATCCTACAGCAGGGGGCTTGTGGGGGCACACGTGTCCTCCCCTTAATATTCCTTAATCCAAGCTGGGACGAGGCACTTGCACAATTATGTAGGTGATAAACTCCTGCTCTTGTCATCAGCCTCACCCTACTGACCCCACATGTAAAAGTGATGCTGGGGAGGGCAGCTTTAGGGACCGATCCCAAATCCTCCCCCGTTTCCTCCTCTGCACCTGGAGCCGCAGACACCAAGCTCTACCTGGGGAGACAGCAAGCAGCCAGGAGGGTCCATTTCATCATCTGCCTCCTCCTCTTCCTCCTCAAGCTGGGCTCTACATCCTGCTTCCACACTGGTGTTTCTCAGAGCATTAATGACTTCCAAACAGGTGAAAATAAGCAGTAGAAATCACACTTTCTGCATCAGCTTTCAGTGTAAAGTCACTTTGCTCTATCAAGTAAGATCTAATTAAAACAGATCAGAGAAACACAACTCCTTCAAGCACCCCCCAATTCATTTCTGCAAGCGTCATTGAAACAAAGGGGAGGAGAAGCAGGTCATTCATTCAGGTTTTATTTAAGGTTTCAGCTTTGCTTTCTAAATGGCTGAGCTGACCCTAACAAACCGGGCACTACCGGAGAGTTACACCAAGGCAGTACAAAGAAAGAGAAACACGTTTTCCAGCTGATTTTAAAATGGCAAAGGCCCTTATTTCCCAGCAGGACAAGACACACAGACATCTGGCAGCAGGTCAGATTAGCTCCAGCTCACTTAGCACGAGTTGTTGCTCAAAGACATAAGGCTCAGTCCTCACTCTGAGCACCCCTTCATTGCACAGGAGCCCCCCGCTCCTTCCTGCTCCCAAACAGGATGCCTCAATCCACCGTAGGCTGCTCCAGCATCCTCCAAATTCCCTCAGCAGTTGGGAAACTGAGCTTTTACCTTTTGCTTCCACCTACACCTGCAACCATCCTCTTCCTCAGACCAACACCATCTTCTGTTGCCCTCCCACCCCTTCCCTGGGGGCATCCATTTCGGCTGCAAGTTTCCGTCCAGCCCCTGCCGGCATCGCTGTTCTGCCACCACCGGCAGCTCCCTGCTTCTCCAAGACCCCAGCCTTGATGCTGAGAGCTGTCATTAGCAGCAAACCATGAGATCCGCCCTAGGACATTATCTATATGCTCAATCCAGTGTGTTTACAACCCCAAAATACATCCACATGTTCTCTATTACTATCAAAATAAGCCACTGAAAAGTCTCCGTATTTTATGCTAGGGAGACAAACAGACTCAGCCTTCACCTTTGACAGCTTCCATATGAAAGATGCTGGGGAATCTGTAAGCTCATAATTAAGAAAGGCGTTCAGATACGTACCATTCTTCTTGGACTTTGGGCTGGACCTTTCACTGCCAGCTGAGCTCAGCAAACTTGAAGTACCAGCAGCCTACAGGCCACTTCAGCCCATCCTTGCATGGTAAATATCATCTGGTGATACCAACCCGTGATACCTTGAGACAGACACGTTAGGATACTAACGGAGATCTCAGCTCAGAAGCGATCTCAGCTCAGCCAGCCCCTCTCACCCAAACTCTTGGCCCCACTGAACTTAAATCAATCATTTGTTTAAAGAAAACCTAGGGCTACAGTAACACAACTCCATATCCGCTCTTTAAATATAAGAAGCTTGAAATGCACCAGCTGCTTCTTAAATATGACAATCTTCAGTGCTTTGGAAAAAAAAGAGATGAGTTTTACCTTCCGCCACCACCAGGAGCTCTGGGAGCTGTAGCACATTGTGCCATTTCGGCACCTAACCTGATGGGGTTGCTGAGTATCCCATAAAAACAAAGCAGGTTTTCAGGATGGATAGTCAAACAACTGAATATTTCATGTTCTCATATAGAAGAGAGAATCTAATAATCAAATAAATAAGGGCTGTGATTAAAAATGGTTCAGACTCAGTAGAATTAGTTCATACTGTAGGTATATTAAAATATATTTTAAAATGCTACCAAATCAGTTCTCTTCTCTTGGAAGTTGCGTTCAAATCCCAGCAGTAAGGATGTTCTCAGAAAAAAAAATAAGAATTATTAAGTCAGACACTTGTGCTAACAGCTCTCTGTAGTGACCAGAAAGTGCTGTAAGAGGCTATGCAGCAGCTGCCACCAGTGCTGGAGCTGAGCGATGCCCAGATGAACCTAAGAGTAGAGAAAAGGATCCATCTCTGGACAAAAAAAATGTATCTCATTCTCCTAAACTAACTACATTCTTTTATTTATCTTTTTATTCAAGATTTCTGAGACCATGAAAACACGATGCATCTGTTAACTTGGAACTGGGGCTAGGCACACAGTAGCAAGTCAACTTTCTCATCACAGGTTGGTAAAATAAAAACAGGAGAAGATGACATGTCTACAGCCGCTGTCTTACAGCTTCCCAGAGCACAGCTCTCAGTCCTTACCAAACCAGTAAGGACCAATTCACAGCTGAAGTCAATGAGACAGAAGCACATCACGGGCTTAAGAATGGGGAGAAACAGTCACTCCTGCAGATTCCTTTCCAATAGGCAACAGAGAATCCAGCAGAGTAACTTAAATACAAGTCACCCTTTTTACCATTTTTCCTCCTGCAGAAAAATAAGCTCACGGATTTGCTCGCAGGTAGGGCACATCTGCATTACCGCTCTCACCTCAAAGGGGTGCCAAGGATGGAGTGGGAAGGGAAGGCGAAGGGAAGTCAGCAACACTCAGTACATTCATGGATCAGGTTTAATCCTGTGCTGTCAAAAAATGTCAATTGATGGGTCAATAAGACCAGAGCAACATTAGATTTTAGATCAAGTGAGATCTAGCCCATCATTCCTTCCCATCTACCCCACGCATGGCATTTGAGACTTGCACAGAAAATAAAAGCAAACTCCTCACCAAAGAGAATTATCCGAGGGTAGTGGCCTTCCCTTTCCCGATCTCCACCCCAGCCCCAAGCAGAGGAGCTCATCAAGAGATCAGGTCCCCCCCAGGGCTGGCAGCTTTGCTGCTCTGCCCAAGGAATTCATCTTGCGAGGGGAAACTCTCCATATTACATGAAGATGAAGAATGTATACAAGGGGAGGAAGGCAGAAGATTTGGCAATGGGCTTCAGACATTACAGACTCACGTCAGACAGTGGCCACCCTGTAGCCTGAAGGATGGGAGAAGACACCAAAAAAGCAAGGGACCTTACAGGCTTTATCTACGCCTGTAAAACCAGTGCAAGGGCTGTCACGTATCGCAGAGTGAATGGGGAAAAATATATGTATATATTTCAATCACAAGCCCAGGGCAGGGAGGAAAGGACTGATCCAGCAGCAGGTGTCAGCAAGAAGCAGGAATGAGTTTCTGTGCAACACAAGTGCTTTGGGGAGAGGAGAACTGGATTAAACTCACCCTGGAAATGACCAAAGCGATACGTACAGAGAAAGCAAGATCTTTTATCCGTTCCCTCTGTGTGCAGTTACTCCTCTTCAGAGCCACTCGCTATCCCACAGGACTACAGAAGCTTGTATCACTTAATGCATCGCTTGTAAGCACCCAGTGACGATAACATGAAAACCCATCCCATCCGACAGAGTTGTCTGGTGACAGTGAATTCTCCAACCCTCCCTCAGCCCCGAGTTAAGAAATGCAGCAGTCCTTTTATTAAAAATCAGGATACAGTTCAACATAACGCCAGTGTTTACACCCGATCTCTCTAGTAGTTCCAGGATTGCTGTTGTTTTACATATCATTAGCAACCAAAGGAGTCAGTAGCATAAAGATATCAGTTCACTCGCTCATTTCAAAAAAAAAATAATAAAATGAATGCCCCTATGCTTCCAAGGAAACACTGTCCATGATCAGTTTGTTTTCTGTTGGCCTTGGTCTAAGAAGCAAGAGTTTTCACCATCATCTTGCAGGCAGATCTTATCTTCCTAAGAGCAATTGTTCTGTTTGCTTTCTCTTACAGGGCAGGTCTCCACGAAGCCTGACAGCACTAATAAAATAACCCTAAAAGAAATCCCAGTTGATTTTTCCTGTGATTTTTCTAGAAATATCAGAACTATTTGAAAGCTGTTTAATTACTTGAGTTGAAACGAAAGTGTGCGGGGAAGGACCTTGATTCACACAATTTGGCAAAAAGATCACGACTTGTCCAACAGCTGCAAGAAGCACACACAGGCTTTCTCCTTGCTCCCCCGAAGCATCCAGCGGTGCTGCAGGAGGGCTGCATGGTCCTGCCCTCGTTCCCCTTCCAGTTGTTTTAGCTGTTCCGATTGCTGCTGCCTGCTTCCTTCCCTCCTCAAGTCATCCAAAGCAGAGAGCAGCCTCAGTGCTGGAAGAGCAGCTTGGCAAAAGCAGGAGGAGTCCAGCCAGCAGAAGATTTACTTTATTAAGATAAACATGGTCTAAAGGCTCCACATTATCTTTAAAAATAAACACAGTAAGAAATACGAAAACAAACTGGCTTTGCTACGGGTAGGTCAGGTTCAGATGTTCTCAGAAGATCTTCCCAGCCATAAAATATACCCTTCCCCTACCGTGCCCATCAAGGAGGATGGAAAGACAGTTCACTACGCAAGATCAGCAGCGTACCTGTTGCGTGCCCTCCCACATTCAGCAAACGATACATCTGCTACCCTTCAAGGCAGATCAAAGTTTTAAGAACACCCCTGTGAAGGAGGAGCAGGAGGGGACAGGGACAGGTAATTCGGTTTCTGTAGGGAACATCTAAAAGGCTTGACACGACGGCTGTGCTGGCTCCCCCGCTTTAATGGTTGTTCTTTGCTGCTTCTTTAGCAGCAAGAATCAGAGGAGTGAGACTAGAAAGAGGCTTTGCAATTTTCAGGAACTGGTGCTAGGAAGAGGAAAAAGGAAAAAAAAAGGTTACATTTCTCAGAACATGTCCCAAAAGCCTGGTGTTTACACAAAATATCAGGACCTAGACCTGTATGAACTCCAACAACCTCCAAGCAGGCGAAACAAAAAAGGCACGATGAGCAAGAAAGTTCACCGTGACTTTTGGGCCTCACCTGAACTGATAAAGATCTTTGCACCCAACACATCCTAGTTTCTCCAATGTTTATACACTCTCAAGACTAAGCAAGTTCTCCCAGGAAATAAATTCATGCAAAATCTACAGTGAAATTCTTTGTGGAAGGGAGGTGTAAGTAAAAGCAACCTGTGCAGTTCCAAAACATTGCACAGGGCTTCCTGCAGCAATCATCTCTCCATTCTTCCTTTCCTGTCACCACAGATCTGCTGAAAACATTGCCTTGGCCTTCTAAAGCTATTAGAAATTTTCAGAACAGCTGGGACTGAGGAGCACAGCAGGGAATTCACAACAGGACCAGTCAGGCCATCTCCTATACCAGGTGCGCTGTTCTGTTTAACAATATTGATTATCGAGCATGCAACAAGCAGTAGGTGGTGTCACAAAGTGCTTCTTGCAGCACATGTGGTGTTTGTTTCGGGGGCAAGGTTTAAAACATAACATCTGGAACAGAGGAAGAAGTTTTCCCTGTGTTCAGGGTTAAGTGGAAAGCTTGCAATACTCCAGCCTCGCAGAGAAAGTCTAGGTTGGGGACAGAGACTGACACAAAACAGCTAATCAGACGAGTGGAGGCATGAAGCCCACAAGCCGTTCAGAAAACCCAAAATAATTAAGTCCCCCAGGACTTCTGAGCACCAGAAGGGATCAACCACCCAATCTGAACACACTTCAGAGGTGGAAAAATCCGAGGCTAAAAGGTAAAGGCAGGCAGAAATGCTGCAGTCCCAATGTTCTCCTGCCCCAAGGAACACAACCCTGCTGCTGTCTGATACTCTGGAGCTGGCAAGTCCAGGAGAAAAAGTCAGCTTTCATCTACTGCCATTCTTTCTGCCGGTGATTAATGCTTCATTAGTGTCTCAGAAAGGCAGCAGCACTCCCAAAGCTGAACCCAGTAGACAAACTAAAGGAAAGAAAGGAACACCAAAAAAGAGACAACTGTCTCACAGTCGACATCTGAGGGCCCCATCATCACAGATTTATTTTACAAAGAGATGAAGCACATTTTCCACCCCCGTGGGAGGTCTGACAAAAGGAAACACATGAACACTCCTCATCTGTGTTGGTAAAAAGCCTGGCAGCTTCGTCCTTCACTTTCACGAGTCCAGACAAAGACACCAGGTTTTCAGTGAAATAACTGAGGATTTCTCACAAGCTTGGTTCCATCACCTCTGCAGGAAGAGCTGTATCTGGCAAAATGTGTTAATGCCAAACTGCTGCAGTTAGTGCAAGACGTGCCCCTTCCAGAAAGCTTTGGGAACTCTCCCCCAGAAGGGAGACAACCAGAGCATTCGATAGCTGGAAGCCCTCCTGTTATCCAAATGGGAACAAGCACGGCCAGACCGCAACACCACAGCCAGATGTTAGGGTGAGCTGCGTGAAGAAGCCACGGGAATTAAGGGGCACGGCAGCTGGCAGGATCGGGGCACGGCAATTATTTGAGGTTGGTTACAGAACACGCTGCACAGCTGCTGCCAGTAGCAAGTACAGCACAAAAAGGAAAGTACTCTGTTAACGCTTCGTTAGGGATTTGGGGTTTTTTGGTTGGTTGGTTTTGGTTTTTTTTGTTCGTTTCTTCATGGTAAATTATCTCTGCTGTGCTTGTGACTTCAGATGACGCAGTATTTAAGACCCCAAATGACATTGCTCCACGTGCCTATTCTCACTCTAGAATGCTTAATTCCGTCCCGTTCCCCGGCACTTACCTGGAGCAGCTCTTTTGCAGAACCTCTTTTTTCCACGTCCATTTCAAGACAGCGATTTAGGAAGTCTCGGAATATGGGTGAAAGCTTTTCTGGATTCTGCAGTTCCGGAGTCCCGTTAGTAGCAATGAGATACAGGGCCTAAAGCAAAGCAAGCACCAAAGAAACAGGAGGTTACGAAGGTCAGACTCCAGCTGCAGATTACAGAGGCACCCATTTTTCCTCTCCCTCCCCACAGTTCAATGGGGAAAAACAAAACCAAAACAAACCCTTATCAGGGTGACGAAGAAATGCTTAAGTTTCAGCAAAGAGAGGAGCTGCCGGCCCTATTTTTATGTGGATGGGATCCAATCCTTTCTTGCTTTACCCTCGTAATCTGGGTTTGGATCCTGCAGCCCTCTCAAGGGATTAAGAGGACAAAACCAGCAGTCCAGACTGTGTTTACAGAGGGAAGTTGGCTGGCACAGCTCTGCCAGTGCTCGACTCCTGCAATAACTATATCCTCATGGGAAGGTACCCCTGAAGAAACAGGAGGCTTTCTTCTCTCGATACTTTGCCCAAATGCACAAGGCCTAAAAAGTCAATACTCTAAAGATGCAGTTGGTCCTTTACAAAAGATGGCCAGTAGGTTCTCAAGCAGCACTTAACACCCTACAGAAACAAGTGGAGTCGTTTTGCTGCTGCTTGGGAATGAAGAATTCTCTAAGAATCAGGAAATTCAGAATTCATCCACTGCAAAATTTTACTATTAAAAGAAAATCGCTAGATGCCTTTTAAAAGGAAACAGACATCTGGCAGAGGCCTTTGGAGCTCATCGCTCATCACATCTCAAGGTAGAGGTCTGATAGCCTGGGAACTGCAACAAGTTAAGTTAAATGAGAGCAAAGCACCCCGTTGCTTAGCCATCCTCATTTAACTCCACACCAACTTTTTCCTTTCGCATTTCTTCACTGCTGCGCTTCTCTCCCAAAATCACCTCCAGTCAAAGAGGTGGAAACAAGTTAAACAGAACTGTTCTAGATCCCTTCGTCCTGTTTAGCTTAGAAAAAAAGCCATAAAACTGGCTTACACCAAGAACAGCCGCATTCCTACAAACAGACAGAATTTCCCCCTTCATTAAAGAATATGAAGGGAAAGACACCAGCGGGGCAAAGCCTGACTAAAGGCTTGTTAAACCTGGAGCTTTACTGAGAGCACGCAAAGAGGAACAATGCACCAGCAAGAAAAAGCCCTGTTTATAAAAGAGTAATGTGGTATTCTTTGAATTCAAGGACAGCTCTCTTCCCCACTCACAAGGATTTAAGAAGCCGGGCGCTCTGGGGCCAGAAGGTGCCCCTATCGGCCTCTCCAGAAAGGGGGGAATTATGGATGCACCACATCATTAACTCAGACCCTACCTGAAGGTCTGCAACAGGAAGAGCCTGTGCCCTCTGCCACCCAGAACCAGCCATGGCTTCTAAGTTAAATGACCACAATCTTCTCACTACAGCATCTAAGGAGACGTGTAGCTGCATGTGATGAAACCACAGCGGAGGTTCACCTGCCTCCTCCAGAGCCCAGGTTAACCAGCAGGCTCAGCGAAGGCCTGAGGGCAAAAAAAAGGCACTCGCTTACTCTCAGGGGGTTTTCATTGAGGTAGGGGGGTTCTCCTTCGATCATCTCGATGGCCATTATCCCCAGTGACCAGATGTCCACTTTGGGCCCGTAGGCTTTTCGTGTCACCACTTCAGGCGCCATCCAGTACGGGGTCCCCACCATGGTGCTGCGCTTGCTCTGTTCGGGAGTGATCTGGGCACAGAAGCCAAAGTCAGCTGGAAAAGCAAAGAAGGAGGGAAGAAAAAGTTAGAAATCAGCAGGTTTCTCCAAAAACAACACGTACTGATGCCAATGCTGTGGTACAAGCTAGCCTGTTGCACTGCCTGCTACATTGCTGCTGCAAAGGAGGGCTGATTTTGTGGTTAACAAGGTGTTCAGGAGTAAGCTTCTAAATCTGACTCGCTGAGGCCATCAACATCACAGAGCTGCTCACTTGTCGATGTGAAGGCTGGTGATCAGTAAAGAGCTGTACATGGATGCTGTGAAACGTGGCAGTGCAGCATTTGGCAGCTGTAATACACTGTGTAACACATGCTCTCAAGTCTGTTCCTTGGTCTGTGAAAACAGAAACCAATGCCCAGTCTGTCCTCCCTCCACCCACACCCACCAGTATTATCTGGTCGTATTTTCAGTCCCAGAGATAATATTTCCCCAGAAGATGTACCATCTCGCAAACACGATTTGCTTTCTAGAGCAAATACTGTGTTCAGAATAAATTTAAGGACCTAATTTGGTACTTATTATTTTCTTTGAGAAGACAGAAAGCTGAAGAGCCTTCCTGTGGAAATTGCTTGGCCCTGTCTTATTTGCATTTGACTTTCCAAAAGATCACAGAATAATAGAATCATAGGAAAATTAAGGTTGGAAAAGCCCTCCAAGATCACCTGGTCCAACCATCCCCCTACGAACAATGTCACCCACGAAACCACGTCCCCAAGCACCACGTCCAACCTTGCCTTGAACACCCCCAGGGACGGGGACTCCACCACCTCCCTGGGCAACGCGTCCCAATGCCTGACCGCTCTTTCTGAGAAGAAATGTCTCCTAATTGTTTTAATTGGTGAAGAGTAGCACTCTTTGTTCAATTCTTTGTTTTAATTGTTGAAGAGTAAGGGCATGACGTTTCCATTTTTCCACTCACCAGTGACATCACCCGACTGCCAGGACTTTTCAACTGTGATGGAGAGCGGCTTGGCAACCCCATCAGCCAGTTCCCTCAGGACCCTGGGATTCATGTCATCAGGTCCCATAGACCTGGACCTGTTTACATTCAGCAGGTGGTCTCGAACCTGCTCTTCACTTACCGTGGGTGGGACTTTGCTCCCCCAGCCTCCACCTACAGGTTCAGGGAAATGAAAGACTTGGGAAGCCCATCTACCAGTGCAGACGGAGGCAAAGAAGTTGCTGAGTACCTCAGCCTTCTCCGTGTCTGTCGTTACCAATTACTCAGGTATAGAAACTCACTCCTAATATAAGAAATTAGCCACCTCTAATCGCTTCCACACTACTATTTTCACCCCTCAGTTTATTTTCACAAATGTTAAAGGCGCATGGTGGCCCCTGGGGACTCCTCCTGTCAGCCCAGCGCAGCAGCCCGAAGGGAGCTGGGTCCTCTCTTGTGCTCTTCCTCGAGGCTCTGTGCAGAGGGGCTGACACCTCTCGCACAAGGGCTGGCGGGTGGGAAAGAAACACGCACACAAGCCCTGAATATCAGCAAGAGTTCTTTATTGCCAGGTGTTTGGTGGCTCCAAGCTAATGCCTGGGATGGAGCCTGCGCGACGAGGAGTAGGGAGCTCGCCGGGCCCTGCTGCGTAGCTACCGGTGTTCTCTCATGGCACGCAGCAGAGAGCTGCCGGGGTAGTCCCAGGTCTGATGTGGCCGAGGTGGATCCACTTCCATGGGTTCCTCCGCCTCTTCTTGTGGATCCACCTCCATGGGCTCCACGGTGTCAGGCAGGAGGACAAGCCAGTCCTTGCCTGGGACTGCCCACACGGGATGCCTCCCATCAGCTGTGTTCTCCGGCCAGGGTGCCGAACGAGGGGGTCGCCCAGTTCCATTGCCTGGTCCCATGCCACTCTCCACTTGATATTCATTCGTGGGTTTCACGCCGCCATCTCTTTTACGGCCACGGCTGGGTCCCTCGCTGCGATCTGGCCGATGGGCACGCCTCTGCTCCCCACGGCTCTCCGCATCACGCTCCCGTCTTCGCTCCACACCACCACTGCACCTCTGGTTAGGCCCAGGCCCCCTGCTGCTGGATGTCTGAGGGGCCGGCCTGTTCCCCGCATCGCTGCGGTGCCAGTGATATCTCCAATAATCG
Source organism: Anser anser (assembly GCF_964211835.1). Taxonomy (NCBI): domain Eukaryota; kingdom Metazoa; phylum Chordata; class Aves; order Anseriformes; family Anatidae; genus Anser; species Anser anser. The sequence continues at coordinate 212,066,229 of NC_139720.1, read as the reverse complement.
TCTCTGGGCCGGGCAGCAGACTTCCCCCAGGCACTGATGTCTTTTGTGCCGCAGGTGCTGTCCCTCTGCCCATGAGACATCTTTCTCCCATTAGCTGCCATCTTCTCGGTGCTTCCTCAGATCGCTTCGCGGTCCTCACACCGAGGAGGGCTGCCGCTCGCCTTGCTCCTTTCTCTGGCCTTCCTCCTGCCGCTTACGCTGGCTCTCAGAGGACCGAGTCGCTGAGCAAGTGGCGGGCCAGCGGCAGGGGGCCTCTTTTATAGGGCCCGGGGCAAAGGCGTGACAGCGGTGGCCACTGTGACCTCAGCAAGGCTCTGTGATGGAGTGGCCCGTGCGAGGCCAAAGGCGGCTGCGTTGGGAGAGGCCTGGAAGATGCCCTCATGTGGACAAGGAGGAGGGCTGGGGGGGCTGAGGGGCCCCTTTTCTGGGGCTGGCTCCCCCCCAGGCCATTTGGCTTGACAGAGAGAAAGGCTGCCCCATGCAATCCTGCCTCAACCCATTTTTTCTCCCCATCTCCAAGGCTTAGAATCTCTGGTTAACAAAAGAAAACTCCATCAACAAAACCAAACCAGACCCATTCAAAAGGCTAAAGCGGTCACAGCTGAAGTACCCATCTTCAGGAGATCTTTGATCTGTTTGAGGGCCGCACAGCCCCAGGAATTGGAGGGGAGCAGCCAGGACAGCCCGGCAAGCTCACGGAGTTCAAGCTCTAAATTCTCCCAAAAGATGAGCCTCGGGACCAAAACTTGGGACCCTTCTGGGCAATAAAAATCAGGGATGCAGGAAAAACATCACTTATATAAAGTGCAGCAGTTTTCCCTGAAGCATGCGATAATAACCCTCTCTTCCTCTCTTGTACCTACCAGCGTATTGCCTCTGCTCCTGCTCATTCCCCCCACTTCGCTCCCAAATAATAAGACCCTGCAGAACTGTTCCCACCAGTGAAAACGCTAAATTTAGGTATGAAAAAGTAAAAGTTTAAAGATCCAGGGCAGGTTTTGTGTGTCCCAGTGCATATTTAGCCTTGGGACACCCTTCTGAGATAACCACAGGTACATTTCCCTCCCGTGCAGGTGGAAAAAAAAGGCAGCAGTGGGATGAGAGGACTGGGGTTGGGAAGCATTTTGCAGCCACGAGGTTTCAACCAGGACCTCTGCAGAAGCTCCTCTCCTTTGCCATGGGACTAAAAATAAAATAAAATAAAATAAAATAAAATAAAATAAAATAAAATAAAATAAAATAAAATAAAATAAAATAAAAACACTCAAGTAATGGTGTTGAGGGAAATACTGGCAGAGCCACCAGCCCCGTTACCACTTTTTCAGGCACTTTTGGGGTACGTTACCAGGCCCTCCGGTCTGCCTGGTGCCCGGCTTTGTGAAGTTTCACGAGGGGAGCAGCAGGATGCAGGATGACACAGTTTGGCTGCCGGGCTCTCATGGGACAAGGACATGGACATGGGATGCACATCGCAGCAGTGCCACCACCAACTAGTTTGCCAGCTCCCCCTTCCAGACATTCCCTTTTTCTTCCCCCTCCGACGTGGGGCTCAGCACCCAAATGGCTTGTGAGAGCTCGGCAGGGCTCCCAGTGCCAGGAGGCTGAGCTGGGAAAGTCCTCTTCACGTTAGGCTTGGTTTCTTGGACTTCCAGCACCCAGCTCTGCCCTACAGCCACAAGCGGATAAAATCCTACAGCAGGGGGCTTGTGGGGGCACACGTGTCCTCCCCTTAATATTCCTTAATCCAAGCTGGGACGAGGCACTTGCACAATTATGTAGGTGATAAACTCCTGCTCTTGTCATCAGCCTCACCCTACTGACCCCACATGTAAAAGTGATGCTGGGGAGGGCAGCTTTAGGGACCGATCCCAAATCCTCCCCCGTTTCCTCCTCTGCACCTGGAGCCGCAGACACCAAGCTCTGCCTGGGGAGACAACAAGCAGCCAGGAGGGTCCATTTCATCATCTGCCTCCTCCTCTTCCTCCTCAAGCTGGGCTCTACATCCTGCTTCCACACTGGTGTTCCTCAGAGCATTAATGACTTCCAAACAGGTGAAAATAAGCAGTAGAAATCACACTTTCTGCATCAGCTTTCAGCGTAAAGTCACTTTGCTCTATCAAGTAAGATCTAATTAAAACAGATCAGAGAAACACAACTCCTTCAAGCACCCCCCAATTCATTTCTGCAAGCGTCATTGAAACAAAGGGGAGGAGAAGCAGGTCATTCATTCAGGTTTTATTTAAGGTTTCAGCTTTGCTTTCTAAATGGCTGAGCTGACCCTAACAAACCGGGCACTACCGGAGAGTTACACCAAGGCAGTACAAAGAAAGAGAAACACGTTTTCCAGCTGATTTTAAAACGGCAAATGCCCTTGTTATTTCCCAGCAGGACAAGACACACAGACATCTGGCAGCAGGTCAGATTAGCTCCAGCTCACTTAGCACGAGTTGTTGCTCAAAGACATAAGGCTCAGTCCTCACTCTGAGCACCCCTTCATTGCACAGGAGCCCCCCGCTCCTTCCTGCTCCCAAACAGGATGCCTCAATCCACCGCAGGCTGCTTCAGCACCCTCCAAATTTCCTCAGCAGTTGGGAAACTGAGCTTTTACCTTTTGCATCCTCCTACCCCAGCACCCGTCTTCTTCCTCAGACCAACACCATCTTCTGTTGCCCTCCCACCCCTTTCCTGGGGGCATCCATTTCGGCTGCAAGTTTCCATCCAGCCCCCGCCGGCATCGCTGTTCTGCCACCACCGGCAGCTCCCTGCTTCTCCAAGACCCCAGCCTTGATGCTGAGAATTGTCATTAGCAGCAAACCATGAGATCCGCCCTAGGACATTATCTATATGCTCAATCCAGTGCGTTTACAACCCCAAAATACATCCACATGTTCTCTATTACTATCAAAATAAGCCACTGAAAAGTCTCCGTATTTTATGCTAGGGAGACAAACAGACTCAGCCTTCACCTTTGACAGCTTCCATATGAAAGATGCTGGGGAATCTGTAAGCTCGTAATTAAGAAAGGCGTTCAAATACGTACCATTCTTCTTGGACTTTGGGCTGGACCTTTCACTGCCAGCTGAGCTCAGCAAACTTGAAGTACCAGCAGCCTACAGGCCATTTCACCCCATCCTTGCATGGTAAATATCATCTGGTGATACCAACCCGTGATACCTTGAGACAGACACGTTCGGATACTAACAGAGATCTCAGCTCAGAAGCGATCTCAGCTCAGCCAGCCCCTCTCACCCAAACTCTTGGCCCCACTGAACTTAAATCAATCATTTGTTTAAAGAAAACCTAGGGCTGCAGTAATCCAGCTCAATATCAGCTCTTTAAATATAGGAAGCTTGAAATGCACCAGCTGCTTCTTAAATACGATATTCTTCAGTGCTTTGGAAAAAAAAGAGATGAGTTTTACCTTCCGCCACCACCAGGAGCTCTGGGAGCTGTAGCACATTGTGCCATTTCGGCACCTAACCTGATGGGGTTGCTGAGGATCCCATAAAAACAAAGCAGGTTTTCAGGATGGATAGTCAAACTGAATATTTCATGTTCTCATATAGAAGAGAGAATCTAATAATCAAATAAATAAGGGCTGTGATTAAAAATGGTTCAGACTCAGTAGAATTAGTTCATACTGTAGGTATATTAAAATATATTTTAAAATGCTACCAAATCAGTTCTCTTCTCTTGGAAGTTGCGTTCAAATCCCAGCAGTAAGGATGTTCTCAGAAAAAAAAATAAGAATTATTAAGTCAGACACTTGTGCTAACAGCTCTCTGTAGTGACCAGAAAGTGCTGTAAAAGGCTATGCAGCAGCTGCCACCAGTGCTGAAGCTGAGCGATGCCCAGATGAACCTAAGAGTAGAGAAAAGGATCCATCTCTGGACAAAAAAAAATGTATCTCATTCTCCTAAACTAACTACATTCTTTTATTTATCTTTTTATTTAAGATTTCTGAGACCATGAAAACACGATGCGTCTGTTAACTTGGAATTGGGGCTAGGTACAAAGTAGCAAGTCAAACTCTTTCGCATCACAGGTTGGTAAAATAAAAACAGGAGAAGATGACAGGTCTACAGCCGCTGTCTTACAGCTTCCCAGTGCATAGCTCTCAGTCCTTACCAAACCAGTAAGGACCAATCCACAGTCGAAGTCAATGAGACAGAAGCACATCACAGGCTTAAGAATGGGGAGAAACAGTCACTCCTGCAGATTCCTTTCCAATAGGCAACAGAGAATCCAGCAGAGTAACTTAAATACAAGTCACCCTTTTTACCATTTTTCCTCCTGCAGAAAAATAAGCTCACGGATTTGCTCGCAGGTAGGGCACATCTGCATTACCGCTCTCACCTCAAAGGGGTGTCAAGGATGGAGTGGGAAGGGAAGGCGAAGGGAAGTCAGCAACATTCAATAAATTCATGGATCAGGTTTAATCCTGTGCTGTCCAAAAAAGTCAATTGGTGGGTCGGTAAAACTAGAGCCACATTAGATTTTAGACCTAATGAGCTCTAGCCCATCATTCCTTCCACCGCACACATGGCATTTTGAGACTTGCATAGAAAATAAAACCAAACTCCTCACCAAAGAGAATTATTCGAGGGTAGTGGCCTTCCCTTTCCCGATCTCCACCCCAGCCCCAAGCAGAGGAGCTCATCAAGAGATCAGGTCCCCCCCAGGGCTGGCAGCTTTGCTGCTCTGCCCAAGGAATTCATCTTGTAAGGGGAAATTTTTCATATTACATGAAGATGAAGAATATATACAAGGGGAGGAAGGCAGAAGATTTGGCAATGGGCTTCAGACGTTACAGCCTCACGTCAGACAGTGGCCACCCTGTAGCCTGAAGGATGGGAGAAGACACCAAAAAAGCAAGGGACCTTACAGGCTTTATCTACGCCTGTAAAACCAGTGCAAGGGCTGTCACGTATCGCAGAGTGAATGGGGAAAAATATATGTATATATTTCAATCACAAGCCCAGGGCAGGGAGGAAAGGACTGATCCAGCAGCAGGTGTCAGCAAGAAGCAGGAATGAGTTTCTGTGCAACACAAGTGCTTTGGGGAGAGGAGAACTGGATTAAACTCACCCTGGAAATGACCAAAGCGATACGTACAGAGAAAGCAAGATCTTTTATCCGTTCCCTCTGTGTGCAGTTACTCCTCTTCAGAGCCACTCGCTATCCCACAGGACTACAGAAGCTTGTATCACTTAATGCATCGCTTGTAAGCACCCAGTGACGATAACATGAAAACCTATCCCATCCGACAGAATCGTCTGGTGACAGTGAATTCTCCAACCCTCCCTCAGCCCCAAGTTAAGAAATGCAGCAGTCCTTTTATTAAAAATCAGGATACAGTTCAACATAACGCCAGTGTTTACACCCGATCTCTCTAGTAATTCCAGGATCGCTGTTGTTTTACATATCATTAGCAACCAAAGGAGTCAGTAGCATAAAGATATCAGTTCACTCGCTCATTTCAAAAAAAAAATAAAATGAATGCCCCTATGCTTCCAAGGAAACACTGTCCATGATCAGTTTGTTTTCTGTTGGCCTTGGTCTAAGAAGCAAGAGTTTTCACCATCATCTTGCAGGCAGATCTTATCTTCCTAAGAGCAATTGTTCTGTTTGCTTTCTCTTACAGGGCAGGTCTCCACGAAGCCTGACAGCACTAATAAAATAACCCTAAAAGAAATCCCAGTTGATTTTTCCTGTGATTTTTCTAGAATATCAGAACTATTTGAAAGCTGTTTAATTACTTGAGTTGAAACGAAAGTGTGCGGGGAAGGACCTTGATTCACACAATTTGGCAAAAAGATCACGACTTGTCCAACAGCTGCAAGAAGCACACACAGGCTTTCTCCTTGCTCCCCCGAAGCATCCAGCGGTGCTGCGGGAGGGCTGCATGGTCCTGCCCTCGTTCCCTTTCCAGTTGTTTTAGCTGTTCCGATTGCTGCTGCCTGCTTCCTTCCCTCCTCAAGTCATCCACAGCAGAGAGCAGCCTCAGTGCTGGAAGAGCAGCTTGGCAAAAGCAGGAAGAGTCCAGCCAGCAGAAGATTTACTTTATTAAGATAAACATGGCCTAAAGGCTCCACATTATCTTTAAAAATAAACACAGTAAGAAATACGAAAACAAACTGGCTTTGCTACGGGTAGGTCAGGTTCAGATGTTCTCAGAAGATCTTCCCAGCCATAAAATATACCCTTCCCCTACCGTGCCCATCAAGGAGGATGGAAAGACAGTTCACTACGCAAGATCAGCAGCGTACCTGTTGCGTGCCCTCCCACATTCAGCAAACGATACATCTGCTACCCTTCAAGGCAGATCAAAGTTTTAAGAACACCCCTGTGAAGGAGGAGCAGGAGGGGACAGGGACAGGTAATTCGGTTTCTGTAGGGAACATCTAAAAGGCTTGACACGACGGCTGTGCTGGCTCCCCCGCTTTAATGGTTGTTCTTTGCTGCTTCTTTAGCAGCAAGAATCAGAGGAGTGAGACTAGAAAGAGGCTTTGCAATTTTCAGGAACTGGTGCTAGGAAGAGGAAAAAGGAAAAAAAAAGGTTACATTTCTCAGAACATGTCCCAAAAGCCTGGTGTTTACACAAAATATCAGGACCTAGACCTGTATGAACTCCAACAACCTCCAAGCAGGCGAAACAAAAAAGGCACGATGAGCAAGAAAGTTCACCGTGACTTTTGGGCCTCACCTGAACTGATAAAGATCTTTGCACCCAACACATCCTAGTTTCTCCAATGTTTATACACTCTCAAGACTAAGCAAGTTCTCCCAGGAAATAAATTCATGCAAAATCTACAGTGAAATTCTTTGTGGAAGGGAGGTGTAAGTAAAAGCAACCTGTGCAGTTCCAAAACATTGCACAGGGCTTCCTGCAGCAATCATCTCTCCATTCTTCCTTTCCTGTCACCACAGATCTGCTGAAAACATTGCCTTGGCCTTCTAAAGCTATTAGAAATTTTCAGAACAGCTGGGACTGAGGAGCACAGCAGGGAATTCACAACAGGACCAGTCAGGCCATCTCCTATACCAGGTGCTCTGTTCTGTTAAACAATATTGATTATCGAGCATGCAACAAGCAGTAGGTGGTGTCACAAAGTGCTTCTTGCAGCACATGTGGTGTTTGTTTCGGGGGCAAGGCTTAAAACATAACATCTGGAACAGAGGAAGAAGTTTTCCCTGTGTTCAGGGTTAAGTGGAAAGCTTGCAATACTCCAGCCTCGCAGAGAAAGTCTAGTTGGGGACAGAGACTGACACAAAACAGCTAATCAGACGAGTGGAGGCATGAAGCCCACAAGCTGTTCAGAAAACCCAAAATAATTAAGTCCCCCAGGACTTCTGAGCACCAGAAGGGATCAACCACCCAATCTGAACACACTTCAGAGGTGGAAAAATCCGAGGCTAAAAGGTAAAGGCAGGCAGAAATGCTGCAGTCCCAATGTTCTCCTGCCCCAAGGAACACAACCCTGCTGCTGTCTGATACTCTGGAGCTGGCAAGTCCAGGAGAAAAAGTCAGCTTTCATCTACTGCCATTCTTTCTGCCGGTGATTAATGCTTCATTAGTGTCTCAGAAAGGCAGCAGCACTCCCAAAGCTGAACCCAGTAGACAAACTAAAGGAAAGAAAGGAACACCAAAAAAGAGACAACTGTCTCACAGTCGACATCTGAGGGCCCCATCATCACAGATTTATTTTACAAAGAGATGAAGCACATTTTCCACCCCCGTGGGAGGTCTGACAAAAGGAAACACATGAACACTCCTCATCTGTGTTGGTAAAAAGCCTGGCAGCTTCGTCCTTCACTTTCACCACGAGTCCAGACAAAGACACCAGGTTTTCAGTGAAATAACTGAGGATTTCTCACAAGCTTGGTTCCATCACCTCTGCAGGAAGAGCTGTATCTGGCAAAATGTGTTAACGCCAAACTGCTGCAGTTAATGCAAGACGTGCCCCTTCCAGAAAGCTTTGGGAACTCTCCCCCAGAAGGGAGACAACCAGAGCATTCGATAGCTGGAAGCCCTCCTGTTATCCAAACGGGAACAAGCACGGCCAGACCGCAACACCACAGCCAGATGTTAGGGTGAGCTGCGTGAAGAAGCCACGGGAATTAAGGGGCTCAGCAGTTGGCAGGCTCGGGGCACGGCAATTATTTGAGGTTGGTTACAGAACACGCTGCACAGCTGCTGCCAGTAGCAAGTACAGCACAAAAAGGAAAGTACTCTGTTAACGCTTCGTTAGGGATTTGGGGTTTTTTGGTTGGTTGGTTTTGGTTTTTTTTGTTCGTTTCTTCATGGTAAATTATCTCTGCTGTGCTTGTGACTTCAGATGACGCGGTATTTAAGACCCCAAATGACATTGCTCCACATGCCTATTCTCACTCTAGAATGCTGAATTCCGTCCCGTTCCCCGGCACTTACCTGGAGCAGCTCTTTTGCAGAACCTCTTTTTTCCACGTCCATTTCAAGACAGCGATTTAGGAAGTCTCGGAATATGGGTGAAAGCTTTTCTGGATTCTGCAGTTCCGGAGTCCCGTTAGTAGCAATGAGATACAGGGCCTAAAGCAAAGCAAGCACCAAAGAAACAGGAGGTTACGAAGGTCAGACTCCAGCTGCAGATTACAGAGGCACCCATTTTTCCTCTCCCTCCCCACAGTTCAATGGGGAAAAACAAAACCAAAACAAACCCTTATCAGGGTGACGAAGAAATGCTTAAGTTTCAGCAAAGAGAGGAGCTGCCAGCCCTATTTTTATGTGGATGGGATCCAATCCTTTATTGCTTTACCCTCGTAATCTGGGTTTGGATCCTGCAGCCCTCTCAAGGGATTAAGAGGACAAAACCAGCAGTCCAGACTGTGTTTACAGAGGGAAGTTGGCTGGCACAGCTCTGCCAGTGCTCGACTCCTGCAATAACTATATCCTCATGGGAAGGTACCCCTGAAGAAACAGGAGGCTTTGTTCTCTCGATACTTTGCCCAAATGCACAAGGCCTAAAAAGTCAATACTCTAAAGATGCAGTTGGTCCTTTACAAAAGATGGCCAGTAGGTTCTCAAGCAGCACTTAACACCCTACAGAAACAAGTGGAGTCGTTTTGCTGCTGCTTGGGAATGAAGAATTCTCTAAGAATCAGGAAATTCAGAATTCATCCACTGCAAAATTTTACTATTAAAAGAAAATCGCTAGATGCCTTTTAAAAGGAAACAGACATCTGGCAGAGGCCTTCTGAGCTCACTGCTCATCACATCTCAAGGTCGAGGTCTGATAGCCTGGGAACTGCAACAAGTTAAGTTAAATGAGAGCAAAGCACCCCGTTGCTTAGCCATCCTCATTTAACTCCATACCAACTTTTTCCTTTCGCATTTCTTCACTGCTGCGCTTCTCTCCCAAAATCATCTCCAGTAAAAGAGGTGGAAACAAGTTAAACAGAATTGTTCTAGATCCCTTCGTCCTGTTTAGCTTAGAAAAAAAGCCATAAAACTGGCTTACACCAAGAACAGCCGCATTCCTACAAACTGATAGAATTTCCCCTTTCATTAAAGAATACGAAGGGAAAGACACCAGCAGGGGCAAAGCCTGACTAAAGGCTTGTTAAACCTGGAGCTTTACTGGGAGCATGCAAAGAGGAACAATGCACCAGCAAGAAAAAGCCCTGTTTATAAAAGAGTAATGTGGTATTCTTTGAATTCAAGGACAGCTCTCTTCCCCACTCACAAGGATTTAAGAAGCCGGGCACTCTGGGGCCAGAAGGTGCCCCTATCGGCCTCTCCAGAAAGGGGGGAATTATGGATGCACCACATCATTAACTCAGACCCTACCTGAAGGTCTGCAACAGGAACAGCCTGTGCCCTCTGCCACCCAGAACCAGTCATGGCTTCTAACTTAAATGACCACAATCTTCTCACTACAGCATCTAAGGAGACGTGTAGCTGCATGTGATGAAACCACAGCGGAGGTTCACCTGCCTCCTCCAGAGCCCAGGTTAACCAGCAGGCTCAGCGAAGGCCTGAGGGCAAAAAAAAGGCACTCGCTTACTCTCAGGGGGTTTTCATTGAGGTAGGGGGGTTCTCCTTCGATCATCTCGATGGCCTTTATCCCCAGTGACCAGATGTCCACTTTGGGCCCGTAGGCTTTTCGTGTCACCACTTCAGGCGCCATCCAGTACGGGGTCCCCACCATGGTGCTGCGCTTGCTCTGTTCGGGAGTGATCTGGGCACAGAAGCCAAAGTCAGCTGGAAAAGCAAAGAAGGAGGGAAGAAAAAGTTAGAAATCAGCAGGTTTCTCCAAAAACAACACGTACTGATGCCAATGCTGTGGTACAAGCTAGCCTGTTGCACTGCCTGCTACATTGCTGCTGCAAAGGAGGCCCTGGTTTTGTGGTTAACAAGGTGTTCAGGAGTAAGCTTCTAAATCTGACTCGCTGAGGCCATCAACATCACAGAGCTGCTCACTTGTCGATGTGATGTGATGGTGATCAGTAAAGAGCTGTACATGGATGCTGTGAAACGTGGCAGTGCAGCATTTGGCAGCTGTAATACACTGTGTAACACATGCTCTCAAGCCTGTTCCTGGGTCTGTGAAAACAGAAACCAATGCCCAGTCTGTCCTCCCTCCACCCACACCCACCAGCATTATCTGGTCGTATTTTCAGTCCCAGAGATAGTATTTCCCCAGAAGATGTACCATCTCTCAAACACGATTTGCTTTCTAGAGCAAATACTGTGTTCAGAATAAATTTAAGTACCTAATTTGGTACTTATTATTTTCTTTGAGAAGACAGAAAGCTGGAGAGCCTTCCTGTGGAAATTGCTTGGCCCTGTCTTATTTGCATTTGACTTTCCAAAAGATCACAGAATAATAGAATCATAGGAAAATTAAGGTTGGAAAAGCCCTCCAAGATCACCTGGTCCAACCATCCCCCTACAAACAATGTCACCCACGAAACCACGTCCCCAAGCACCACGTCCAACCTTGCCTTGAACACCCCCAGGGACAGGGACTCCACCACCTCCCTGGGCAACGCGTCCCAATGCCTGACCGCTCTTTCTGAGAAGAAACGTCTCCTAATTGTTTTAATTGGTGAAGAGTAGCACTCTTTGTTCAATTCTTTGTTTTAATTGTTGAAGAGTAAGGGCATGACGTTTCCATTTTTCCACTCACCAGTGACATCACCTGACTGCCAGGACTTTTCAACTGTGATGGAGAGCGGCTTGGCAACCCCATCAGCCAGTTCCCTCAGGACCCTGGGATTCATGTCACCAGGTCCCATAGACCTGGACCTGTTTACATTCAGCAGGTGGTCTCGAACCTGCTCTTCACTTACCGTGGGTGGGACTTTGCTCCCCCAGCCTCCACCTACAGGTTCAGGGAAATGAAAGACTTGGGAAGCCCATCTACCAGTGCAGACGGAGGCAAAGAAGTTGCTGAGTACCTCAGCCTTCTCCGTGTCTGTCGTTACCAATTACTCAGGTATAGAAACTCACTCCTAATATAAGAAATTAGCCACCTCTAATCGCTTCCACACTACTATTTTCACCCCTCAGTTTATTTTCACAAATGTTAAAGGCGCATGGTGGCCCCTGGGGACTCCTCCTGTCAGCCCAGCGCAGCAGCCCGAAGGGAGCTGGGTCCTCTCTTGTGCTCTTCCTCGAGGCTCTGTGCAGAGGGGCTGACACCTCTCGCACAAGGGCTGGCGGGTGGGAAAGAAACACGCACACAAGCCCTGAATATCAGCAAGAGTTCTTTATTGCCAGGTGTTTGGTGGCTCCAAGCTAATGCCTGGGATGGAGCCTGCGCGACGAGGAGTAGGGAGCTCGCCGGGCCCTGCTGCGTAGCTACCGGTGTTCTCTCATGGCACGCAGCAGAGAGCTGCCGGGGTAGTCCCAGGTCTGATGTGGCCGAGGTGGATCCACTTCCATGGGTTCCTCCGCCTCTTCTTGTGGATCCACCTCCATGGGCTCCACGGTGTCAGGCAGGAGGACAAGCCAGTCCTTGCCTGGGACTGCCCACACGGGATGCCTCCCATCAGCTGTGTTCTCCGGCCAGGGTGCCGAACGAGGGGGTCGCCCAGTTCCATTGCCTGGTCCCATGCCACTCTCCACTTGATATTCATTCGTGGGTTTCACGCCGCCATCTCTTTTACGGCCACGGCTGGGTCCCTCGCTGCGATCTGGCCGATGGGCACGCCTCTGCTCCCCACGGCTCTCCGCATCACGCTCCCGTCTTCGCTCCACACCACCACTGCACCTCTGGTTAGGCCCAGGCCCCCTGCTGCTGGATGTCTGAGGGGCCGGCCTGTTCCCCGCATCGCTGCGGTGCCAGTGATATCTCCAATAATCGTCTCTGGGCCGGGCAGCAGGCTTCCCCCAGGCACTGATGTCTTTTGTGCCGCAGGTGCTGTCCCTCTGCCCATGAGACATCTTTCTCCCATTAGCTGCCATCTTCTCGGTGCTTCCTCAGATCGCTTCGCGGTCCTCACACCGAGGAGGGCTGCCGCTCGCCTTGCTCCTTTCTCTGGCCTTCCTCCTGCCGCTTACGCTGGCTCTCAGAGGACCGAGTGGCTGAGCAAGTGGCGGGCCAGCGGCAGGGGGCCTCTTTTATAGGGCCCGGGGCAAAGGCGTGACAGCGGTGGCCACTGTGACCTCAGCAAGGCTCTGTGATGGAGTGGCCCGTGCGAGGCCAAAGGCGGCTGCGTTGGGAGAGGCCTGGAAGATGCCCTCATGTGGACAAGGAGGAGGGCTGGGGGGGCTGAGGGGCCCCTTTTCTGGGGCTGGCTCCCCCCCAGGCCATTTGGCTTGACAGAGAGAAAGGCTGCCCCATGCAACCCTGCCTCAACCCATTTTTTCTCCCCATCTCCAAGGCTTAGAATCTCTGGTTAACAAAAGAAAACTCCATCAACAAAACCAAACCAGACCCATTCAAAAGGCTAAAGCGGTCACAGCTGAAGTACCCATCTTCAGGAGATCTTTGATCTGTTTGAGGGCAGCACAGCCCCAGGAATTGGAGGGGAGCAGCCAGGTTAAGCCCGGCAAGCTCACGGAGTTCAAGCTCTAAATTCTCCCAAAAGATGAGCCTCGGGACCAAAACTTGGGACCCTTCTGGGCAATAAAAATCAGGGATGCAGGAAAAACATCACTTATATAAAGTGCAGCAGTTTTCCCTGAAGCATGTGATAATAACCCTCTCTTCCTCTCTTGTACCTACCAGCGTATTGCCTCTGCTCCTGCTCATTCCCCCCACTTCGCTCCCAAATAATAAGACCCTGCAGAACTGTTCCCACCAGTGAAAACGCTAAATTTAGGTATGAAAAAGTAAAAGTTTAAAGATCCAGGGCAGGTTTTGTGTGTCCCAGTGCATATTTAGCCTTGGGACACCCCTCTGAGATAACCACAGGTACATTTCCCTCCCGTGCAGGTGGAAAAAAAAGGCAGCAGTGGGATGAGAGGACTGGGGTTGGGAAGCATTTTGCAGCCACGAGGTTTCAACCAGGACCTCTGCAGAAGCTCCTCTCCTTTGCCATGGGACTAAAAATAAAATAAAATAAAATAAAATAAAATAAAATAAAATAAAATAAAATAAAATAAAATAAAATAAAATAAAATAAAAACACTCAAGTAATGGTGTTGAGGGAAATACTGGCAGAGCCACCAGCCCCGTTACCACTTTTTCAGGCACTTTTGGGGTACGTTACCAGGCCCTCCGGTCTGCCTGGTGCCCGGCTTTGTGAAGTTTCACGAGGGGAGCAGCAGGATGCAGGATGACACAGTTTGGCTGCCGGGCTCTCATGGGACAAGGACATGGACATGGGATGCACATCGCAGCAGTGCCACCACCAACTAGTTTGCCAGCTCCCCCTTCCAGACGTTCCCTTTTTCTTCCCCCTCCGACGTGGGGCTCAGCACCCAAATGGCTTGTGAGAGCTCGGCAGGGCTCCCAGTGCCAGGAGGCTGAGCTGGGAAAGTCCTCTTCACGTTAGGCTTGGTTTCTTGGACTTCCAGCACCCAGCTCTGCCCTACAGCCACAAGCGGATAAAATCCTACAGCAGGGGGCTTGTGGGGGCACACGTGTCCTCCCCTTAATATTCCTTAATCCAAGCTGGGACGAGGCACTTGCACAATTATGTAGGTGATAAACTCCTGCTCTTGTCATCAGCCTCACCCTACTGACCCCACATGTAAAAGTGATGCTGGGGAGGGCAGCTTTAGGGACCGATCCCAAATCCTCCCCCGTTTCCTCCTCTGCACCTGGAGCCGCAGACACCAAGCTCTACCTGGGGAGACAGCAAGCAGCCAGGAGGGTCCATTTCATCATCTGCCTCCTCCTCTTCCTCCTCAAGCTGGGCTCTACATCCTGCTTCCACACTGGTGTTTCTCAGAGCATTAATGACTTCCAAACAGGTGAAAATAAGCAGTAGAAATCACACTTTCTGCATCAGCTTTCAGTGTAAAGTCACTTTGCTCTATCAAGTAAGATCTAATTAAAACAGATCAGAGAAACACAACTCCTTCAAGCACCCCCCAATTCATTTCTGCAAGCGTCATTGAAACAAAGGGGAGGAGAAGCAGGTCATTCATTCAGGTTTTATTTAAGGTTTCAGCTTTGCTTTCTAAATGGCTGAGCTGACCCTAACAAACCGGGCACTACCGGAGAGTTACACCAAGGCAGTACAAAGAAAGAGAAACACGTTTTCCAGCTGATTTTAAAACGGCAAATGCCCTTGTTATTTCCCAGCAGGACAAGACACACAGACACCTGGCAGCAGGTCAGATTAGCTCCAGCTCACTTAGCACGAGTTGTTGCTCAAAGACATAAGGCTCAGTCCTCACTCTGAGCACCCCTTCATTGCACAGGAGCCCCCCGCTCCTTCCTGCTCCCAAACAGGATGCCTCAATCCACCGCAGGCTGCTCCAGCATCCTCCAAATTCCCTCAGCAGTTGGGAAACTGAGCTTTTACCTTTTGCTTCCACCTACACCTGCAACCATCCTCTTCCTCAGACCAACACCATCTTCTGTTGCCCTCCCACCCCTTCCCTGGGGGCATCCATTTCAGCTGCAAGTTTCCGTCCAGCCCCTGCCGGCATCGCTGTTCTGCCACCACCGGCAGCTCCCTGCTTCTCCAAGACCCCAGCCTTGATGCTGAGAGCTGTCATTAGCAGCAAACCATGAGATCCGCCCTAGGACATTATCTATATGCTCAATCCAGTGTGTTTACAACCCCAAAATACATCCACATGTTCTCTATTACTATCAAAATAAGCCACTGAAAAGTCTCCGTATTTTATGCTAGGGAGACAAACAGACTCAGCCTTCACCTTTGACAGCTTCCATATGAAAGATGCTGGGGAATCTGTAAGCTCATAATTAAGAAAGGCGTTCAGATACGTACCATTCTTCTTGGACTTTGGGCTGGACCTTTCACTGCCAGCTGAGCTCAGCAAACTTGAAGTACCAGCAGCCTACAGGCCATTTCACCCCATCCTTGCATGGTAAATATCATCTGGTGATACCAACCCGTGATACCTTGAGACAGACACGTTCGGATACTAACAGAGATCTCAGCTCAGAAGCGATCTCAGCTCAGCCAGCCCCTCTCACCCAAACTCTTGGCCCCACTGAACTTAAATCAATCATTTGTTTAAATAAAACCTAGGGCTACAGTAACACAACTCCATATCCGCTCTTTAAATATAAGAAGCTTGAAATGCACCAGCTGCTTCTTAAATATGACAATCTTCAGTGCTTTGGAAAAAAAAGAGATGAGTTTTACCTTCCGCCACCACCAGGAGCTCTGGGAGCTGTAGCACATTGTGCCATTTCGGCACCTAACCTGATGGGGTTGCTGAGGATCCCATAAAAACAAAGCAGGTTTTCAGGATGGATAGTCAAACAACTGAATATTTCATGTTCTCATATAGAAGAGAGAATCTAATAATCAAATAAATAAGGGCTGTGATTAAAAATGGTTCAGACTCAGTAGAATTAGTTCATACTGTAGGTATATTAAAATATATTTTAAAATGCTACCAAATCAGTTCTCTTCTCTTGGAAGTTGCGTTCAAATCCCAGCAGTAAGGATGTTCTCAGAAAAAAAAATAAGAATTATTAAGTCAGACACTTGTGCTAACAGCTCTCTGTAGTGACCAGAAAGTGCTGTAAGAGGCTATGCAGCAGCTGCCACCAGTGCTGGAGCTGAGCGATGCCCAGATGAACCTAAGAGTAGAGAAAAGGATCCATCTCTGGACAAAAAAAATGTATCTCATTCTCCTAAACTAACTACATTCTTTTATTTATCTTTTTATTCAAGATTTCTGAGACCATGAAAACACGATGCATCTGTTAACTTGGAACTGGGGCTAGGCACACAGTAGCAAGTCAACTTTCTCATCACAGGTTGGTAAAATAAAAACAGGAGAAGATGACATGTCTACAGCCGCTGTCTTACAGCTTCCCAGAGCACAGCTCTCAGTCCTTACCAAACCAGTAAGGACCAATCCACAGCTGAAGTCAATGAGACAGAAGCACATCACGGGCTTAAGAATGGGGAGAAACAGTCACTCCTGCAGATTCCTTTCCAATAGGCAACAGAGAATCCAGCAGAGTAACTTAAATACAAGTCACCCTTTTTACCATTTTTCCTCCTGCAGAAAAATAAGCTCACGGATTTGCTCGCAGGTAGGGCACATCTGCATTACCGCTCTCACCTCAAAGGGGTGTCAAGGATGGAGTGGGAAGGGAAGGCGAAGGGAAGTCAGCAACACTCAGTACATTCATGGATCGGGTTTAATCCTGTGCTGTCAAAAACAGTCAGTTGGTGGGTCGGTAAGACCAGAGCCACATTAGATTTTAGACCTAGTGAGATCTAGCCCATCATTCCTTCCCATCTACCCCACGCATGGCATTTTAAGACTTGCATAGAAAATAAAACCAAACTCCTCACCAAAGAGAATTATCCGAGGGCAGTGGCCTTCCCTTTCCCGATCTCCACCCCAGCCCCAAGCAGAGGAGCTCATCAAGAGATCAGGTTCCCCTCAGGGCTGGCAGCTTTGCTGCTCTGCCCAAGGAATTCATCTTGCGAGGGGAAACTCTCCATATTACATGAAGATGAAGAATATATACAAGGGGAGGAAGGCAGAAGATTTGGCAATGGGCTTCAGACGTTACAGACTCACGTCAGACAGTGGCCACCCTGTAGCCTGAAGGATGGGAGAAGACACCAAAAAAGCAAGGGACCTTACAGGCTTTATCTACGCCTGTAAAACCAGTGCAAGGGCTGTCATGTATCGCAGAGTGAATGGGGAAAAATATATGTATATATTTCAATCACAAGCCCAGGGCAGGGAGGAAAGGACTGATCCAGCAGCAGGTCTCAGCAAGAAGCAGGAATGAGTTTCTGTGCAACACAAGTGCTTTGGGGAGAGGAGAACTGGATTAAACTCACCCTGGAAATGACCAAAGCGATACGTACAGAGAAAGCAAGATCTTTTATCTGTTCCCTCTGTGTGCAGTTACTCCTCTTCAGAGCCACTCGCTATCCCACAGGACTACAGAAGCTTGTATCACTTAATGCATCGCTTGTAAGCACCCAGTGACGATAACATGAAAACCCATCCCATCCGACAGAATTGTCTGGTGACAGTGAATTCTCCAACCCTCCCTCAGCCCCGAGTTAAGAAATGCAGCAGTCCTTTTATTAAAAATCAGGATACAGTTCAACATAACGCCAGTGTTTACACCCGATCTCTCTAGTAGTTCCAGGATTGCTGTTGTTTTACATATCATTAGCAACCGAAGGAGTCAGTAGCATAAAGATATCAGTTCACTCGCTCATTTCAAAAAAAAAATAAAATGAATGCCCCTATGCTTCCAAGGAAACACTGTCCATGATCAGTTTGTTTTCTGTTGGCCTTGGTCTAAGAAGCAAGAGTTTTCACCATCATCTTGCAGGCAGATCTTATCTTCCTAAGAGCAATTGTTCTGTTTGCTTTCTCTTACAGGGCAGGTCTCCACGAAGCCTGACAGCACTAATAAAATAACCCTAAAAGAAATCCCAGTTGATTTTTCCTGTGATTTTTCTAGAATATCAGAACTATTTGAAAGCTGTTTAATTACTTGAGTTGAAACGAAAGTGTGCGGGGAAGGACCTTGATTCACACAATTTGGCAAAAAGATCACGACTTGTCCAACAGCTGCAAGAAGCACACACAGGCTTTCTCCTTGCTCCCCCGAAGCATCCAGCGGTGCTGCAGGAGGGCTGCATGGTCCTGCCCTCGTTCCCCTTCCAGTTGTTTTAGCTGTTCCGATTGCTGCTGCCTGCTTCCTTCCCTCCTCAAGTCATCCACAGCAGAGAGCAGCCTCAGTGCTGGAAGAGCAGCTTGGCAAAAGCAGGAGGAGTCCAGCCAGCAGAAGATTTACTTTATTAAGATAAACATGGCCTAAAGGCTCCACATTATCTTTAAAAATAAACACAGTAAGAAATACGAAAACAAACTGGCTTTGCTACGGGTAGGTCAGGTTCAGATGTTCTCAGAAGATCTTCCCAGCCATAAAATATACCCTTCCCCTACCGTGCCCATCAAGGAGGATGGAAAGACAGTTCACTACGCAAGATCAGCAGCGTACCTGTTGCGTGCCCTCCCACATTCAGCAAACGATACATCTGCTACCCTTCAAGGCAGATCAAAGTTTTAAGAACACCCCTGTGAAGGAGGAGCAGGAGGGGACAGGGACAGGTAATTCGGTTTCTGTAGGGAACATCTAAAAGGCTTGACACGACGGCTGTGCTGGCTCCCCCGCTTTAATGGTTGTTCTTTGCTGCTTCTTTAGCAGCAAGAATCAGAGGAGTGAGACTAGAAAGAGGCTTTGCAATTTTCAGGAACTGGTGCTAGGAAGAGGAAAAAGGAAAAAAAAAGGTTACATTTCTCAGAACATGTCCCAAAAGCCTGGTGTTTACACAAAATATCAGGACCTAGACCTGTATGAACTCCAACAACCTCCAAGCAGGTGAAACAAAAAAGGCACGATGAGCAAGAAAGTTCACCGTGACTTTTGGGCCTTACCTGAACTGATAAAGAGCTTTGCACCCAACACATCCTAATTTCTCCAATGTTTATACACTCTCAAGACCAAGCAAGTTCTCCCAGGAAATAAATTCATGCAAAATCTACAGTGAAATTCTTTGTGGAAGGGAGGTGTAAGTAAAAGCAACCTGTGCAGTTCCAAAACATTGCACAGGGCTTCCTGCAGCAATCATCTCTCCATTCTTCCTTTCCTGTCACCACAGATCTGCTGAAAACATTGCCTTGGCCTTCTAAAGCTATTAGAAATTTTCAGAACAGCTGGGACTGAGGAGCACAGCAGGGAATTCACAACAGGACCAGTCAGGCCATCTCCTATACCAGGTGCTCTGTTCTGTTAAACAATATTGATTATCGAGCATGCAACAAGCAGTAGGTGGTGTCACAAAGTGCTTCTTGCAGCACATGTGGTGTTTGTTTCGGGGGCAAGGCTTAAAACATAACATCTGGAACAGAGGAAGAAGTTTTCCCTGTGTTCAGGGTTAAGTGGAAAGCTTGCAATACTCCAGCCTCGCAGAGAAAGTCTAGGTTGAGGACAGAGACTGACACAAAACAGCCAATCAGACGAGTGGAGGCATGAAGCCCACAAGCTGTTCAGAAAACCCAAAATAATTAAGTCCCCCAGGACTTCTGAGCATCAGAAGGGATCAACCACCCAATCTGAACACACTTCAGAGGTGGTAAAATCCGAGGCCAAAAGGTAAAGGCAGGCAGAAATGCTGCAGTCCCAATGTTCTCCTGCCCCAAGGAACACAACCCTGCTGCTGTCTGATACTCTGGAGCTGGCAAGTCCAGGAGAAAAAGTCAGCTTTCATCTACTGCTATTCTTTCTGCCGGTGATTAATGCTTCATTAGAGTCTCAGAAAGGCAGCAGCACTCCCAAAGCTGAACCCAGTAGACAAACTAAAGGAAAGAAGGGAACACCAAAAAAGAGACAACTGTCTCACAGTCGACGTCTGAGGGCCCCATCATCACCGATTTATTTTACAAAGAGATGAAGCACGTTTTCCACCCCCGTGGGAGGTCTGACAAAAGGAAACACATGAACACTCCTCATCTGTGTTGGTAAAAAGCCTGGGAGCTTTGTCCTTCACTTTCACCACGAGTCCAGACAAAGACACCAGGTTTTCAGTGAAATAACTGAGGATTTCTCACAAGCTTGGTTCCATCACCTCTGCAGGAAGAGCTGTATCTGGCAAAATGTGTTAACGCCAAACTGCTGCAGTTAATGCAAGACGTGCCCCTTCCAGAAAGCTTTGGGAACTCTCCCCCAGAAGGGAGACAACCAGAGCATTCGATAGCTGGAAGCCCTCCTGTTATCCAAATGGGAACAAGCACGGCCAGACCGCAACACCACAGCCAGATGTTAGGGTGAGCTGCGTGAAGAAGCCACGGGAATTAAGGGGCTCGGCAGCTGGCAGGCTCGGGGCACGGCAATTATTTGAGGTTGGTTACAGAACACGCTGCACAGCTGCTGCCAGTAGCAAGTACAGCACAAAAAGGAAAGTACTCTGTTAACGCTTCGTTAGGGATTTGGGGTTTTTTGGTTGGTTGGTTTTGGTTTTTTTTGTTCGTTTCTTCATGGTAAATTATCTCTGCTGTGCTTGTGACTTCAGATGACGCAGTATTTAAGACCCCAAATGACATTGCTCCACGTGCCTATTCTCACTCTAGAATGCTTAATTCCGTCCCGTTCCCCGGCACTTACCTGGAGCAGCTCTTTTGCAGAACCTCTTTTTTCCACGTCCATTTCAAGACAGCGATTTAGGAAGTCTCGGAATATGGGTGAAAGCTTTTCTGGATTCTGCAGTTCCGGAGTCCCGTTAGTAGCAATGAGATACAGGGCCTAAAGCAAAGCAAGCACCAAAGAAACAGGAGGTTACGAAGGTCAGACTCCAGCTGCAGATTACAGAGGCACCCATTTTTCCTCTCCCTCCCCACAGTTCAATGGGGAAAAACAAAACCAAAACAAACCCTTATCAGGGTGACTAATAAATGCTTAAGTTTCAGCAAAGAGAAGAGCTGCCGGCCCTATTTTTATGTGGATGGGATCCAATCCTTTATTGCTTTACCGTCGTAATCTGGGTTTGGATCCTGCAGCCCTCTCAAGGGATTAAGAGGACAAAACCAGCAGTCCAGACTGTGTTTACAGAGGGAAGTTGGCTGGCACAGCTCTGCCAGTGCTCGACTCCTGCAATAACTATATCCTCATGGGAAGGTACCCCTGAAGAAACAGGAGGCTTTCTTCTCTCGATACTTTGCCCAAATGCACAAGGCCTAAAAAGTCAATACTCTAAAGATGCAGTTGGTCCCTTACAAAAGATGGCCAGTAGGTTCTCAAGCAGCACTTAACACCCTACAGAAACAAGTGGAGTCGTTTTGCTGCTGCTTGGGAATGAAGAATTCTCTAAGAATCAGGAAATTCAGAATTCATCCACTGCAAAATTTTACTATTAAAAGAAAATCGCTAGATGCCTTTTAAAAGGAAACAGACATCTGGCAGAGGCCTTCTGAGCTCACTGCTCATCACATCTCAAGGTAGAGGTCTGATAGCCTGGGAACTGCAACAAGTTAAGTTAAATGAGAGCAAAGCACCCCGTTGCTTAGCCATCCTCATTTAACTCCATACCAACTTTTTCCTTTCGCATTTCTTCACTGCTGCGCTTCTCTCCCAAAATCATCTCCAGTAAAAGAGGTGGAAACAAGTTAAACAGAATTGTTCTAGATCCCTTCGTCCTGTTTAGCTTAGAAAAAAAGCCATAAAACTGGCTTACACCAAGAACAGCCGCATTCCTACAAACTGATAGAATTTCCCCTTTCATTAAAGAATACGAAGGGAAAGACACCAGCAGGGGCAAAGCCTGACTAAAGGCTTGTTAAACCTGGAGCTTTACTGGGAGCATGCAAAGAGGAACAATGCACCAGCAAGAAAAAGCCCTGTTTATAAAAGAGTAATGTGGTATTCTTTGAATTCAAGGACAGCTCTCTTCCCCACTCACAAGGATTTAAGAAGCCGGGCACTCTGGGGCCAGAAGGTGCCCCTATCGGCCTCTCCAGAAAGGGGGGAATTATGGATGCACCACATCATTAACTCAGACCCTACCTGAAGGTCTGCAACAGGAACAGCCTGTGCCCTCTGCCACCCAGAACCAGTCATGGCTTCTAACTTAAATGACCACAATCTTCTCACTACAGCATCTAAGGAGACGTGTAGCTGCATGTGATGAAACCACAGCGGAGGTTCACCTGCCTCCTCCAGAGCCCAGGTTAACCAGCAGGCTCAGCGAAGGCCTGAGGGCAAAAAAAAGGCACTCGCTTACTCTCAGGGGGTTTTCATTGAGGTAGGGGGGTTCTCCTTCGATCATCTCGATGGCCATTATCCCCAGTGACCAGATGTCCACTTTGGGCCCGTAGGCTTTTCGTGTCACCACTTCAGGCGCCATCCAGTACGGGGTCCCCACCATGGTGCTGCGCTTGCTCTGTTCGGGAGTGATCTGGGCACAGAAGCCAAAGTCAGCTGGAAAAGCAAAGAAGGAGGGAAGAAAAAGTTAGAAATCAGCAGGTTTCTCCAAAAACAACACGTACTGATGCCAATGCTGTGGTACAAGCTAGCCTGTTGCACTGCCTGCTACATTGCTGCTGCAAAGGAGGCCCTGGTTTTGTGGTTAACAAGGTGTTCAGGAGTAAGCTTCTAAATCTGACTCGCTGAGGCCATCAACATCACAGAGCTGCTCACTTGTCGATGTGATGTGATGGTGATCAGTAAAGAGCTGTACATGGATGCTGTGAAACGTGGCAGTGCAGCATTTGGCAGCTGTAATACACTGTGTAACACATGCTCTCAAGCCTGTTCCTGGGTCTGTGAAAACAGAAACCAATGCCCAGTCTGTCCTCCCTCCACCCACACCCACCAGCATTATCTGGTCGTATTTTCAGTCCCAGAGATAGTATTTCCCCAGAAGATGTACCATCTCTCAAACACGATTTGCTTTCTAGAGCAAATACTGTGTTCAGAATAAATTTAAGTACCTAATTTGGTACTTATTATTTTCTTTGAGAAGACAGAAAGCTGGAGAGCCTTCCTGTGGAAATTGCTTGGCCCTGTCTTATTTGCATTTGACTTTCCAAAAGATCACAGAATAATAGAATCATAGGAAAATTAAGGTTGGAAAAGCCCTCCAAGATCACCTGGTCCAACCATCCCCCTACAAACAATGTCACCCACGAAACCACGTCCCCAAGCACCACGTCCAACCTTGCCTTGAACACCCCCAGGGACAGGGACTCCACCACCTCCCTGGGCAACGCGTCCCAATGCCTGACCGCTCTTTCTGAGAAGAAACGTCTCCTAATTGTTTTAATTGGTGAAGAGTAGCACTCTTTGTTCAATTCTTTGTTTTAATTGTTGAAGAGTAAGGGCATGACGTTTCCATTTTTCCACTCACCAGTGACATCACCTGACTGCCAGGACTTTTCAACTGTGATGGAGAGCGGCTTGGCAACCCCATCAGCCAGTTCCCTCAGGACCCTGGGATTCATGTCACCAGGTCCCATAGACCTGGACCTGTTTACATTCAGCAGGTGGTCTCGAACCTGCTCTTCACTTACCGTGGGTGGGACTTTGCTCCCCCAGCCTCCACCTACAGGTTCAGGGAAATGAAAGACTTGGGAAGCCCATCTACCAGTGCAGACGGAGGCAAAGAAGTTGCTGAGTACCTCAGCCTTCTCCGTGTCTGTCGTTACCAATTACTCAGGTATAGAAACTCACTCCTAATATAAGAAATTAGCCACCTCTAATCGCTTCCACACTACTATTTTCACCCCTCAGTTTATTTTCACAAATGTTAAAGGCGCATGGTGGCCCCTGGGGACTCCTCCTGTCAGCCCAGCGCAGCAGCCCGAAGGGAGCTGGGTCCTCTCTTGTGCTCTTCCTCGAGGCTCTGTGCAGAGGGGCTGACACCTCTCGCACAAGGGCTGGCGGGTGGGAAAGAAACACGCACACAAGCCCTGAATATCAGCAAGAGTTCTTTATTGCCAGGTGTTTGGTGGCTCCAAGCTAATGCCTGGGATGGAGCCTGCGCGACGAGGAGTAGGGAGCTCGCCGGGCCCTGCTGCGTAGCTACCGGTGTTCTCTCATGGCACGCAGCAGAGAGCTGCCGGGGTAGTCCCAGGTCTGATGTGGCCGAGGTGGATCCACTTCCATGGGTTCCTCCGCCTCTTCTTGTGGATCCACCTCCATGGGCTCCACGGTGTCAGGCAGGAGGACAAGCCAGTCCTTGCCTGGGACTGCCCACACGGGATGCCTCCCATCAGCTGTGTTCTCCGGCCAGGGTGCCGAACGAGGGGGTCGCCCAGTTCCATTGCCTGGTCCCATGCCACTCTCCACTTGATATTCATTCGTGGGTTTCACGCCGCCATCTCTTTTACGGCCACGGCTGGGTCCCTCGCTGCGATCTGGCCGATGGGCACGCCTCTGCTCCCCACGGCTCTCCGCATCACGCTCCCGTCTTCGCTCCACACCACCACTGCACCTCTGGTTAGGCCCAGGCCCCCTGCTGCTGGATGTCTGAGGGGCCGGCCTGTTCCCCGCATCGCTGCGGTGCCAGTGATATCTCCAATAATCGTCTCTGGGCCGGGCAGCAGGCTTCCCCCAGGCACTGATGTCTTTTGTGCCGCAGGTGCTGTCCCTCTGCCCATGAGACATCTTTCTCCCATTAGCTGCCATCTTCTCGGTGCTTCCTCAGATCGCTTCGCGGTCCTCACACCGAGGAGGGCTGCCGCTCGCCTTGCTCCTTTCTCTGGCCTTCCTCCTGCCGCTTACGCTGGCTCTCAGAGGACCGAGTCGCTGAGCAAGTGGCGGGCCAGCGGCAGGGGGCCTCTTTTATAGGGCCCGGGGCAAAGGCGTGACAGCGGTGGCCACTGTGACCTCAGCAAGGCTCTGTGATGGAGTGGCCCGTGCGAGGCCAAAGGCGGCTGCGTTGGGAGAGGCCTGGAAGATGCCCTCATGTGGACAAGGAGGAGGGCTGGGGGGGCTGAGGGGCCCCTTTTCTGGGGCTGGCTCCCCCCCAGGCCATTTGGCTTGACAGAGAGAAAGGCTGCCCCATGCAATCCTGCCTCAACCCATTTTTTCTCCCCATCTCCAAGGCTTAGAATCTCTGGTTAACAAAAGAAAACTCCATCAACAAAACCAAACCAGACCCATTCAAAAGGCTAAAGCGGTCACAGCTGAAGTACCCATCTTCAGGAGATCTTTGATCTGTTTGAGGGCAGCACAGCCCCAGGAATTGGAGGGGAGCAGCCAGGTTAAGCCCGGCAAGCTCACGGAGTTCAAGCTCTAAATTCTCCCAAAAGATGAGCCTCGGGACCAAAACTTGGGACCCTTCTGGGCAATAAAAATCAGGGATGCAGGAAAAACATCACTTATATAAAGTGCAGCAGTTTTCCC
Organism: Anser anser; assembly: GCF_964211835.1. Taxonomy (NCBI): domain Eukaryota; kingdom Metazoa; phylum Chordata; class Aves; order Anseriformes; family Anatidae; genus Anser; species Anser anser. The sequence goes on along the minus strand of NC_139720.1, from coordinate 212,040,703 downwards.
TGAAGCATGCGATAATAACCCTCTCTTCCTCTCTTGTACCTACCAGCGTATTGCCTCTGCTCCTGCTCATTCCCCCCACTTCGCTCCCAAATAATAAGACCCTGCAGAACTGTTCCCACCAGTGAAAACGCTAAATTTAGGTATGAAAAAGTAAAAGTTTAAAGATCCAGGGCAGGTTTTGTGTGTCCCAGTGCATATTTAGCCTTGGGACACCCCTCTGAGATAACCACAGGTACATTTCCCTCCCGTGCAGGTGGAAAAAAAAGGCAGCAGTGGGATGAGAGGACTGGGGTTGGGAAGCATTTTGCAGCCACGAGGTTTCAACCAGGACCTCTGCAGAAGCTCCTCTCCTTTGCCATGGGACTAAAAATAAAATAAAATAAAATAAAATAAAATAAAATAAAATAAAATAAAAACACTCAAGTAATGGTGTTGAGGGAAATACTGGCAGAGCCACCAGCCCCGTTACCACTTTTTCAGGCACTTTTGGGGTACGTTACCAGGCCCTCCGGTCTGCCTGGTGCCCGGCTTTGTGAAGTTTCACGAGGGGAGCAGCAGGATGCAGGATGACACAGTTTGGCTGCCGGGCTCTCATGGGACAAGGACATGGACATGGGATGCACATCGCAGCAGTGCCACCACCAACTAGTTTGCCAGCTCCCCCTTCCAGACGTTCCCTTTTTCTTCCCCCTCCGACGTGGGGCTCAGCACCCAAATGGCTTGTGAGAGCTCGGCAGGGCTCCCAGTGCCAGGAGGCTGAGCTGGGAAAGTCCTCTTCACGTTAGGCTTGGTTTCTTGGACTTCCAGCACCCAGCTCTGCCCTACAGCCACAAGCGGATAAAATCCTACAGCAGGGGGCTTGTGGGGGCACACGTGTCCTCCCCTTAATATTCCTTAATCCAAGCTGGGACGAGGCACTTGCACAATTATGTAGGTGATAAACTCCTGCTCTTGTCATCAGCCTCACCCTACTGACCCCACATGTAAAAGTGATGCTGGGGAGGGCAGCTTTAGGGACCGATCCCAAATCCTCCCCCGTTTCCTCCTCTGCACCTGGAGCCGCAGACACCAAGCTCTACCTGGGGAGACAGCAAGCAGCCAGGAGGGTCCATTTCATCATCTGCCTCCTCCTCTTCCTCCTCAAGCTGGGCTCTACATCCTGCTTCCACACTGGTGTTTCTCAGAGCATTAATGACTTCCAAACAGGTGAAAATAAGCAGTAGAAATCACACTTTCTGCATCAGCTTTCAGTGTAAAGTCACTTTGCTCTATCAAGTAAGATCTAATTAAAACAGATCAGAGAAACACAACTCCTTCAAGCACCCCCCAATTCATTTCTGCAAGCGTCATTGAAACAAAGGGGAGGAGAAGCAGGTCATTCATTCAGGTTTTATTTAAGGTTTCAGCTTTGCTTTCTAAATGGCTGAGCTGACCCTAACAAACCGGGCACTACCGGAGAGTTACACCAAGGCAGTACAAAGAAAGAGAAACACGTTTTCCAGCTGATTTTAAAACGGCAAATGCCCTTGTTATTTCCCAGCAGGACAAGACACACAGACACCTGGCAGCAGGTCAGATTAGCTCCAGCTCACTTAGCACGAGTTGTTGCTCAAAGACATAAGGCTCAGTCCTCACTCTGAGCACCCCTTCATTGCACAGGAGCCCCCCGCTCCTTCCTGCTCCCAAACAGGATGCCTCAATCCACCGCAGGCTGCTCCAGCATCCTCCAAATTCCCTCAGCAGTTGGGAAACTGAGCTTTTACCTTTTGCTTCCACCTACACCTGCAACCATCCTCTTCCTCAGACCAACACCATCTTCTGTTGCCCTCCCACCCCTTCCCTGGGGGCATCCATTTCGGCTGCAAGTTTCCGTCCAGCCCCTGCCGGCATCGCTGTTCTGCCACCACCGGCAGCTCCCTGCTTCTCCAAGACCCCAGCCTTGATGCTGAGAGCTGTCATTAGCAGCAAACCATGAGATCCGCCCTAGGACATTATCTATATGCTCAATCCAGTGTGTTTACAACCCCAAAATACATCCACATGTTCTCTATTACTATCAAAATAAGCCACTGAAAAGTCTCCGTATTTTATGCTAGGGAGACAAACAGACTCAGCCTTCACCTTTGACAGCTTCCATATGAAAGATGCTGGGGAATCTGTAAGCTCATAATTAAGAAAGGCGTTCAGATACGTACCATTCTTCTTGGACTTTGGGCTGGACCTTTCACTGCCAGCTGAGCTCAGCAAACTTGAAGTACCAGCAGCCTACAGGCCATTTCACCCCATCCTTGCATGGTAAATATCATCTGGTGATACCAACCCGTGATACCTTGAGACAGACACGTTCGGATACTAACAGAGATCTCAGCTCAGAAGCGATCTCAGCTCAGCCAGCCCCTCTCACCCAAACTCTTGGCCCCACTGAACTTAAATCAATCATTTGTTTAAATAAAACCTAGGGCTACAGTAACACAACTCCATATCCGCTCTTTAAATATAAGAAGCTTGAAATGCACCAGCTGCTTCTTAAATATGACAATCTTCAGTGCTTTGGAAAAAAAAGAGATGAGTTTTACCTTCCGCCACCACCAGGAGCTCTGGGAGCTGTAGCACATTGTGCCATTTCGGCACCTAACCTGATGGGGTTGCTGAGGATCCCATAAAAACAAAGCAGGTTTTCAGGATGGATAGTCAAACAACTGAATATTTCATGTTCTCATATAGAAGAGAGAATCTAATAATCAAATAAATAAGGGCTGTGATTAAAAATGGTTCAGACTCAGTAGAATTAGTTCATACTGTAGGTATATTAAAATATATTTTAAAATGCTACCAAATCAGTTCTCTTCTCTTGGAAGTTGCGTTCAAATCCCAGCAGTAAGGATGTTCTCAGAAAAAAAAATAAGAATTATTAAGTCAGACACTTGTGCTAACAGCTCTCTGTAGTGACCAGAAAGTGCTGTAAGAGGCTATGCAGCAGCTGCCACCAGTGCTGGAGCTGAGCGATGCCCAGATGAACCTAAGAGTAGAGAAAAGGATCCATCTCTGGACAAAAAAAATGTATCTCATTCTCCTAAACTAACTACATTCTTTTATTTATCTTTTTATTCAAGATTTCTGAGACCATGAAAACATGATGCATCTGTTAACTTGGAACTGGGGCTAGGCACACAGTAGCAAGTCAACTTTCTCATCACAGGTTGGTAAAATAAAAACAGGAGAAGATGACAGGTCTACAGCCGCTGTCTTACAGCTTCCCAGAGCACAGCTCTCAGTCCTGACCAAACCAGTAAGGACCAATCCACAGCTGAAGTCAATGAGACAGAAGCACATCACGGGCTTAAGAATGGGGAGAAACAGTCACTCCTGCAGATTCCTTTCCAATAGGCAACAGAGAATCCAGCAGAGTAACTTAAATACAAGTCACCCTTTTTACCATTTTTCCTCCTGCAGAAAAATAAGCTCACGGATTTGCTCGCAGGTAGGGCACATCTGCATTACCGCTCTCACCTCAAAGGGGTGTCAAGGATGGAGTGGGAAGGGAAGGCGAAGGGAAGTCAGCAACACTCAGTACATTCATGGATCGGGTTTAATCCTGTGCTGTCAAAAACAGTCAGTTGGTGGGTCGGTAAGACCAGAGCCACATTAGATTTTAGACCTAGTGAGATCTAGCCCATCATTCCTTCCCATCTACCCCACGCATGGCATTTTGAGACTTGCATAGAAAATAAAACCAAAATCCTCACCAAAGAGAATTATCCGAGGGCAGTGGCCTTCCCTTTCCCGATCTCCACCCCAGCCCCAAGCAGAGGAGCTCATCAAGAGATCAGGTTCCCCTCAGGGCTGGCAGCTTTGCTGCTCTGCCCAAGGAATTCATCTTGCGAGGGGAAACTCTCCATATTACATGAAGATGAAGAATATATACAAGGGGAGGAAGGCAGAAGATTTGGCAATGGGCTTCAGACGTTACAGACTCACGTCAGACAGTGGCCACCCTGTAGCCTGAAGGATGGGAGAAGACACCAAAAAAGCAAGGGACCTTACAGGCTTTATCTACGCCTGTAAAACCAGTGCAAGGGCTGTCACGTATCGCAGAGTGAATGGGGAAAAATATATGTATATATTTCAATCACAAGCCCAGGGCAGGGAGGAAAGGACTGATCCAGCAGCAGGTCTCAGCAAGAAGCAGGAATGAGTTTCTGTGCAACACAAGTGCTTTGGGGAGAGGAGAACTGGATTAAACTCACCCTGGAAATGACCAAAGCGATACGTACAGAGAAAGCAAGATCTTTTATCCGTTCCCTCTGTGTGCAGTTACTCCTCTTCAGAGCCACTCGCTATCCCACAGGACTACAGAAGCTTGTATCACTTAATGCATCGCTTGTAAGCACCCAGTGACGATAACATGAAAACCCATCCCATCCGACAGAATTGTCTGGTGACAGTGAATTCTCCAACCCTCCCTCAGCCCCGAGTTAAGAAATGCAGCAGTCCTTTTATTAAAAATCAGGATACAGTTCAACATAACGCCAGTGTTTACACCCGATCTCTCTAGTAGTTCCAGGATTGCTGTTGTTTTACATATCATTAGCAACCAAAGGAGTCAGTAGCATAAAGATATCAGTTCACTCGCTCATTTCAAAAAAAAAATAAAATGAATGCCCCTATGCTTCCAAGGAAACACTGTCCATGATCAGTTTGTTTTCTGTTGGCCTTGGTCTAAGAAGCAAGAGTTTTCACCATCATCTTGCAGGCAGATCTTATCTTCCTAAGAGCAATTGTTCTGTTTGCTTTCTCTTACAGGGCAGGTCTCCACGAAGCCTGACAGCACTAATAAAATAACCCTAAAAGAAATCCCAGTTGATTTTTCCTGTGATTTTTCTAGAATATCAGAACTATTTGAAAGCTGTTTAATTACTTGAGTTGAAACGAAAGTGTGCGGGGAAGGACCTTGATTCACACAATTTGGCAAAAAGATCACGACTTGTCCAACAGCTGCAAGAAGCACACACAGGCTTTCTCCTTGCTCCCCCGAAGCATCCAGCGGTGCTGCAGGAGGGCTGCATGGTCCTGCCCTCGTTCCCCTTCCAGTTGTTTTAGCTGTCCCGATTGCTGCTGCCTGCTTCCTTCCCTCCTCAAGTCATCCAAAGCAGAGAGCAGCCTCAGTGCTGGAAGAGCAGCTTGGCAAAAGCAGGAGGAGTCCAGCCAGCAGAAGATTTACTTTATTAAGATAAACATGGCCTAAAGGCTCCACATTATCTTTAAAAATAAACACAGTAAGAAATACGAAAACAAACTGGCTTTGCTACGGGTAGGTCAGGTTCAGATGTTCTCAGAAGATCTTCCCAGCCATAAAATATACCCTTCCCCTACCGTGCCCATCAAGGAGGATGGAAAGACAGTTCACTACGCAAGATCAGCAGCGTACCTGTTGCGTGCCCTCCCACATTCAGCAAACGATACATCTGCTACCCTTCAAGGCAGATCAAAGTTTTAAGAACACCCCTGTGAAGGAGGAGCAGGAGGGGACAGGGACAGGTAATTCGGTTTCTGTAGGGAACATCTAAAAGGCTTGACACGACGGCTGTGCTGGCTCCCCCGCTTTAATGGTTGTTCTTTGCTGCTTCTTTAGCAGCAAGAATCAGAGGAGTGAGACTAGAAAGAGGCTTTGCAATTTTCAGGAACTGGTGCTAGGAAGAGGAAAAAGGAAAAAAAAAGGTTACATTTCTCAGAACATGTCCCAAAAGCCTGGTGTTTACACAAAATATCAGGACCTAGACCTGTATGAACTCCAACAACCTCCAAGCAGGTGAAACAAAAAAGGCACGATGAGCAAGAAAGTTCACCGTGACTTTTGGGCCTTACCTGAACTGATAAAGAGCTTTGCACCCAACACATCCTAATTTCTCCAATGTTTATACACTCTCAAGACCAAGCAAGTTCTCCCAGGAAATAAATTCATGCAAAATCTACAGTGAAATTCTTTGTGGAAGGGAGGTGTAAGTAAAAGCAACCTGTGCAGTTCCAAAACATTGCACAGGGCTTCCTGCAGCAATCATCTCTCCATTCTTCCTTTCCTGTCACCACAGATCTGCTGAAAACATTGCCTTGGCCTTCTAAAGCTATTAGAAATTTTCAGAACAGCTGGGACTGAAGAGCACAGCAGGGAATTCACAACAGGACCAGTCAGGCCATCTCCTATACCAGGTGCTCTGTTCTGTTAAACAATATTGATTATCGAGCATGCAACAAGCAGTAGGTGGTGTCACAAAGTGCTTCTTGCAGCACATGTGGTGTTTGTTTCGGGGGCAAGGCTTAAAACATAACATCTGGAACAGAGGAAGAAGTTTTCCCTGTGTTCAGGGTTAAGTGGAAAGCTTGCAATACTCCAGCCTCGCAGAGAAAGTCTAGGTTGAGGACAGAGACTGACACAAAACAGCCAATCAGACGAGTGGAGGCATGAAGCCCACAAGCTGTTCAGAAAACCCAAAATAATTAAGTCCCCCAGGACTTCTGAGCATCAGAAGGGATCAACCACCCAATCTGAACACACTTCAGAGGTGGTAAAATCCGAGGCCAAAAGGTAAAGGCAGGCAGAAATGCTGCAGTCCCAATGTTCTCCTGCCCCAAGGAACACAACCCTGCTGCTGTCTGATACTCTGGAGCTGGCAAGTCCAGGAGAAAAAGTCAGCTTTCATCTACTGCCATTCTTTCTGCCGGTGATTAATGCTTCATTAGAGTCTCAGAAAGGCAGCAGCACTCCCAAAGCTGAACCCAGTAGACAAACTAAAGGAAAGAAGGGAACACCAAAAAAGAGACAACTGTCTCACAGTCGACGTCTGAGGGCCCCATCATCACCGATTTATTTTACAAAGAGATGAAGCACGTTTTCCACCCCCGTGGGAGGTCTGACAAAAGGAAACACATGAACACTCCTCATCTGTGTTGGTAAAAAGCCTGGGAGCTTTGTCCTTCACTTTCACCACGAGTCCAGACAAAGACACCAGGTTTTCAGTGAAATAACTGAGGATTTCTCACAAGCTTGGTTCCATCACCTCTGCAGGAAGAGCTGTATCTGGCAAAATGTGTTAACGCCAAACTGCTGCAGTTAATGCAAGACGTGCCCCTTCCAGAAAGCTTTGGGAACTCTCCCCCAGAAGGGAGACAACCAGAGCATTCGATAGCTGGAAGCCCTCCTGTTATCCAAATGGGAACAAGCACGGCCAGACCGCAACACCACAGCCAGATGTTAGGGTGAGCTGCGTGAAGAAGCCACGGGAATTAAGGGGCTCGGCAGCTGGCAGGCTCGGGGCACGGCAATTATTTGAGGTTGGTTACAGAACACGCTGCACAGCTGCTGCCAGTAGCAAGTACAGCACAAAAAGGAAAGTACTCTGTTAACGCTTCGTTAGGGATTTGGGGTTTTTTGGTTGGTTGGTTTTGGTTTTTTTTGTTCGTTTCTTCATGGTAAATTATCTCTGCTGTGCTTGTGACTTCAGATGACGCAGTATTTAAGACCCCAAATGACATTGCTCCACGTGCCTATTCTCACTCTAGAATGCTTAATTCCGTCCCGTTCCCCGGCACTTACCTGGAGCAGCTCTTTTGCAGAACCTCTTTTTTCCACGTCCATTTCAAGACAGCGATTTAGGAAGTCTCGGAATATGGGTGAAAGCTTTTCTGGATTCTGCAGTTCCGGAGTCCCGTTAGTAGCAATGAGATACAGGGCCTAAAGCAAAGCAAGCACCAAAGAAACAGGAGGTTACGAAGGTCAGACTCCAGCTGCAGATTACAGAGGCACCCATTTTTCCTCTCCCTCCCCACAGTTCAATGGGGAAAAACAAAACCAAAACAAACCCTTATCAGGGTGACTAATAAATGCTTAAGTTTCAGCAAAGAGAAGAGCTGCCGGCCCTATTTTTATGTGGATGGGATCCAATCCTTTTTGCTTTACCCTCGTAATCTGGGTTTGGATCCTGCAGCCCTCTCAAGGGATTAAGAGGACAAAACCAGCAGTCCAGACTGTGTTTACAGAGGGAAGTTGGCTGGCACAGCTCTGCCAGTGCTCGACTCCTGCAATAACTATATCCTCATGGGAAGGTACCCCTGAAGAAACAGGAGGCTTTGTTCTCTCGATACTTTGCCCAAATGCACAAGGCCTAAAAAGTCAATACTCTAAAGATGCAGTTGGTCCCTTACAAAAGATGGCCAGTAGGTTCTCAAGCAGCACTTAACACCCTACAGAAACAAGTGGAGTCGTTTTGCTGCTGCTTGGGAATGAAGAATTCTCTAAGAATCAGGAAATTCAGAATTCATCCACTGCAAAATTTTACTATTAAAAGAAAATCGCTAGATGCCTTTTAAAAGGAAACAGACATCTGGCAGAGGCCTTCTGAGCTCACTGCTCATCACATCTCAAGGTAGAGGTCTGATAGCCTGGGAACTGCAACAAGTTAAGTTAAATGAGAGCAAAGCACCCCGTTGCTTAGCCATCCTCATTTAACTCCATACCAACTTTTTCCTTTCGCATTTCTTCACTGCTGCGCTTCTCTCCCAAAATCATCTCCAGTAAAAGAGGTGGAAACAAGTTAAACAGAATTGTTCTAGATCCCTTCGTCCTGTTTAGCTTAGAAAAAAAGCCATAAAACTGGCTTACACCAAGAACAGCCGCATTCCTACAAACTGATAGAATTTCCCCTTTCATTAAAGAATACGAAGGGAAAGACACCAGCAGGGGCAAAGCCTGACTAAAGGCTTGTTAAACCTGGAGCTTTACTGGGAGCATGCAAAGAGGAACAATGCACCAGCAAGAAAAAGCCCTGTTTATAAAAGAGTAATGTGGTATTCTTTGAATTCAAGGACAGCTCTCTTCCCCACTCACAAGGATTTAAGAAGCCGGGCACTCTGGGGCCAGAAGGTGCCCCTATCGGCCTCTCCAGAAAGGGGGGAATTATGGATGCACCACATCATTAACTCAGACCCTACCTGAAGGTCTGCAACAGGAACAGCCTGTGCCCTCTGCCACCCAGAACCAGTCATGGCTTCTAACTTAAATGACCACAATCTTCTCACTACAGCATCTAAGGAGACGTGTAGCTGCATGTGATGAAACCACAGCGGAGGTTCACCTGCCTCCTCCAGAGCCCAGGTTAACCAGCAGGCTCAGCGAAGGCCTGAGGGCAAAAAAAAGGCACTCGCTTACTCTCAGGGGGTTTTCATTGAGGTAGGGGGGTTCTCCTTCGATCATCTCGATGGCCATTATCCCCAGTGACCAGATGTCCACTTTGGGCCCGTAGGCTTTTCGTGTCACCACTTCAGGCGCCATCCAGTACGGGGTCCCCACCATGGTGCTGCGCTTGCTCTGTTCGGGAGTGATCTGGGCACAGAAGCCAAAGTCAGCTGGAAAAGCAAAGAAGGAGGGAAGAAAAAGTTAGAAATCAGCAGGTTTCTCCAAAAACAACACGTACTGATGCCAATGCTGTGGTACAAGCTAGCCTGTTGCACTGCCTGCTACATTGCTGCTGCAAAGGAGGCCCTGGTTTTGTGGTTAACAAGGTGTTCAGGAGTAAGCTTCTAAATCTGACTCGCTGAGGCCATCAACATCACAGAGCTGCTCACTTGTCGATGTGATGTGATGGTGATCAGTAAAGAGCTGTACATGGATGCTGTGAAACGTGGCAGTGCAGCGTTTGGCAGCTGTAATACACTGTGTAACACATGCTCTCAAGCCTGTTCCTGGGTCTGTGAAAACAGAAACCAATGCCCAGTCTGTCCTCCCTCCACCAACACCCACCAGCATTATCTGGTCGTATTTTCAGTCCCAGAGATAGTATTTCCCCAGAAGATGTACCATCTCTCAAACACGATTTGCTTTCTAGAGCAAATACTGTGTTCAGAATAAATTTAAGTACCTAATTTGGTACTTATTATTTTCTTTGAGAAGACAGAAAGCTGGAGAGCCTTCCTGTGGAAATTGCTTGGCCCTGTCTTATTTGCATTTGACTTTCCAAAAGATCACAGAATAATAGAATCATAGGAAAATTAAGGTTGGAAAAGCCCTCCAAGATCACCTGGTCCAACCATCCCCCTACAAACAATGTCACCCACGAAACCACGTCCCCAAGCACCACGTCCAACCTTGCCTTGAACACCCCCAGGGACAGGGACTCCACCACCTCCCTGGGCAACGCGTCCCAATGCCTGACCGCTCTTTCTGAGAAGAAACGTCTCCTAATTGTTTTAATTGGTGAAGAGTAGCACTCTTTGTTCAATTCTTTGTTTTAATTGTTGAAGAGTAAGGGCATGACGTTTCCATTTTTCCACTCACCAGTGACATCACCTGACTGCCAGGACTTTTCAACTGTGATGGAGAGCGGCTTGGCAACCCCATCAGCCAGTTCCCTCAGGACCCTGGGATTCATGTCACCAGGTCCCATAGACCTGGACCTGTTTACATTCAGCAGGTGGTCTCGAACCTGCTCTTCACTTACCGTGGGTGGGACTTTGCTCCCCCAGCCTCCACCTACAGGTTCAGGGAAATGAAAGACTTGGGAAGCCCATCTACCAGTGCAGACGGAGGCAAAGAAGTTGCTGAGTACCTCAGCCTTCTCCGTGTCTGTCGTTACCAATTACTCAGGTATAGAAACTCACTCCTAATATAAGAAATTAGCCACCTCTAATCGCTTCCACACTACTATTTTCACCCCTCAGTTTATTTTCACAAATGTTAAAGGCGCATGGTGGCCCCTGGGGACTCCTCCTGTCAGCCCAGCGCAGCAGCCCGAAGGGAGCTGGGTCCTCTCTTGTGCTCTTCCTCGAGGCTCTGTGCAGAGGGGCTGACACCTCTCGCACAAGGGCTGGCGGGTGGGAAAGAAACACGCACACAAGCCCTGAATATCAGCAAGAGTTCTTTATTGCCAGGTGTTTGGTGGCTCCAAGCTAATGCCTGGGATGGAGCCTGCGCGACGAGGAGTAGGGAGCTCGCCGGGCCCTGCTGCGTAGCTACCGGTGTTCTCTCATGGCACGCAGCAGAGAGCTGCCGGGGTAGTCCCAGGTCTGATGTGGCCGAGGTGGATCCACTTCCATGGGTTCCTCCGCCTCTTCTTGTGGATCCACCTCCATGGGCTCCACGGTGTCAGGCAGGAGGACAAGCCAGTCCTTGCCTGGGACTGCCCACACGGGATGCCTCCCATCAGCTGTGTTCTCCGGCCAGGGTGCCGAACGAGGGGGTCGCCCAGTTCCATTGCCTGGTCCCATGCCACTCTCCACTTGATATTCATTCGTGGGTTTCACGCCGCCATCTCTTTTACGGCCACGGCTGGGTCCCTCGCTGCGATCTGGCCGATGGGCACGCCTCTGCTCCCCACGGCTCTCCGCATCACGCTCCCGTCTTCGCTCCACACCACCACTGCACCTCTGGTTAGGCCCAGGCCCCCTGCTGCTGGATGTCTGAGGGGCCGGCCTGTTCCCCGCATCGCTGCGGTGCCAGTGATATCTCCAATAATCGTCTCTGGGCCGGGCAGCAGGCTTCCCCCAGGCACTGATGTCTTTTGTGCCGCAGGTGCTGTCCCTCTGCCCATGAGACATCTTTCTCCCATTAGCTGCCATCTTCTCGGTGCTTCCTCAGATCGCTTCGCGGTCCTCACACCGAGGAGGGCTGCCGCTCGCCTTGCTCCTTTCTCTGGCCTTCCTCCTGCCGCTTACGCTGGCTCTCAGAGGACCGAGTCGCTGAGCAAGTGGCGGGCCAGCGGCAGGGGGCCTCTTTTATAGGGCCCGGGGCAAAGGCGTGACAGCGGTGGCCACTGTGACCTCAGCAAGGCTCTGTGATGGAGTGGCCCGTGCGAGGCCAAAGGCGGCTGCGTTGGGAGAGGCCTGGAAGATGCCCTCATGTGGACAAGGAGGAGGGCTGGGGGGGCTGAGGGGCCCCTTTTCTGGGGCTGGCTCCCCCCCAGGCCATTTGGCTTGACAGAGAGAAAGGCTGCCCCATGCAATCCTGCCTCAACCCATTTTTTCTCCCCATCTCCAAGGCTTAGAATCTCTGGTTAACAAAAGAAAACTCCATCAACAAAACCAAACCAGACCCATTCAAAAGGCTAAAGCGGTCACAGCTGAAGTACCCATCTTCAGGAGATCTTTGATCTGTTTGAGGGCAGCACAGCCCCAGGAATTGGAGGGGAGCAGCCAGGTTAAGCCCGGCAAGCTCACGGAGTTCAAGCTCTAAATTCTCCCAAAAGATGAGCCTCGGGACCAAAACTTGGGACCCTTCTGGGCAATAAAAATCAGGGATGCAGGAAAAACATCACTTATATAAAGTGCAGCAGTTTTCCCTGAAGCATGCGATAATAACCCTCTCTTCCTCTCTTGTACCTACCAGCGTATTGCCTCTGCTCCTGCTCATTCCCCCCACTTCGCTCCCAAATAATAAGACCCTGCAGAACTGTTCCCACCAGTGAAAACGCTAAATTTAGGTATGAAAAAGTAAAAGTTTAAAGATCCAGGGCAGGTTTTGTGTGTCCCAGTGCATATTTAGCCTTGGGACACCCCTCTGAGATAACCACAGGTACATTTCCCTCCCGTGCAGGTGGAAAAAAAAGGCAGCAGTGGGATGAGAGGACTGGGGTTGGGAAGCATTTTGCAGCCACGAGGTTTCAACCAGGACCTCTGCAGAAGCTCCTCTCCTTTGCCATGGGACTAAAAATAAAATAAAATAAAATAAAATAAAATAAAATAAAATAAAATAAAATAAAAACACTCAAGTAATGGTGTTGAGGGAAATACTGGCAGAGCCACCAGCCCCGTTACCACTTTTTCAGGCACTTTTGGGGTACGTTACCAGGCCCTCCGGTCTGCCTGGTGCCCGGCTTTGTGAAGTTTCACGAGGGGAGCAGCAGGATGCAGGATGACACAGTTTGGCTGCCGGGCTCTCATGGGACAAGGACATGGACATGGGATGCACATCGCAGCAGTGCCACCACCAACTAGTTTGCCAGCTCCCCCTTCCAGACGTTCCCTTTTTCTTCCCCCTCCGACGTGGGGCTCAGCACCCAAATGGCTTGTGAGAGCTCGGCAGGGCTCCCAGTGCCAGGAGGCTGAGCTGGGAAAGTCCTCTTCACGTTAGGCTTGGTTTCTTGGACTTCCAGCACCCAGCTCTGCCCTACAGCCACAAGCGGATAAAATCCTACAGCAGGGGGCTTGTGGGGGCACACGTGTCCTCCCCTTAATATTCCTTAATCCAAGCTGGGACGAGGCACTTGCACAATTATGTAGGTGATAAACTCCTGCTCTTGTCATCAGCCTCACCCTACTGACCCCACATGTAAAAGTGATGCTGGGGAGGGCAGCTTTAGGGACCGATCCCAAATCCTCCCCCGTTTCCTCCTCTGCACCTGGAGCCGCAGACACCAAGCTCTACCTGGGGAGACAGCAAGCAGCCAGGAGGGTCCATTTCATCATCTGCCTCCTCCTCTTCCTCCTCAAGCTGGGCTCTACATCCTGCTTCCACACTGGTGTTTCTCAGAGCATTAATGACTTCCAAACAGGTGAAAATAAGCAGTAGAAATCACACTTTCTGCATCAGCTTTCAGTGTAAAGTCACTTTGCTCTATCAAGTAAGATCTAATTAAAACAGATCAGAGAAACACAACTCCTTCAAGCACCCCCCAATTCATTTCTGCAAGCGTCATTGAAACAAAGGGGAGGAGAAGCAGGTCATTCATTCAGGTTTTATTTAAGGTTTCAGCTTTGCTTTCTAAATGACTGAGCTGACCCTAACAAACCGGGCACTACCGGAGAGTTACACCAAGGCAGTACAAAGAAAGAGAAACACGTTTTCCAGCTGATTTTAAAATGGCAAAGGCCCTTATTTCCCAGCAGGACAAGACACACAGACACCTGGCAGCAGGTCAGATTAGCTCCAGCTCACTTAGCACGAGTTGTTGCTCAAAGACATAAGGCTCAGTCCTCACTCTGAGCACCCCTTCATTGCACAGGAGCCCCCCGCTCCTTCCTGCTCCCAAACAGGATGCCTCAATCCACCGTAGGCTGCTCCAGCATCCTCCAAATTCCCTCAGCAGTTGGGAAACTGAGCTTTTACCTTTTGCTTCCACCTACACCTGCAACCATCCTCTTCCTCAGACCAACACCATCTTCTGTTGCCTTCCCACCCCTTCCCTGGGGGCATCCATTTCGGCTGCAAGTTTCCATCCAGCCCCTGCCGGCATCGCTGTTCTGCCACCACCGGCAGCTCCCTGCTTCTCCAAGACCCCAGCCTTGATGCTGAGAGCTGTCATTAGCAGCAAACCATGAGATCCGCCCTAGGACATTATCTATATGCTCAATCCAGTGTGTTTACAACCCCAAAATACATCCACATGTTCTCTATTACTATCAAAATAAGCCACTGAAAAGTCTCCGTATTTTATGCTAGGGAGACAAACAGACTCAGCCTTCACCTTTGACAGCTTCCATATGAAAGATGCTGGGGAATCTGTAAGCTCATAATTAAGAAAGGCGTTCAGATACGTACCGTTCTTCTTGGACTTTGGGCTGGACCTTTCACTGCCAGCTGAGCTCAGCAAACTTGAAGTACCAGCAGCCTACAGGCCACTTCAGCCCATCCTTGCATGGTAAATATCATCTGGTGATACCAACCCGTGATACCTTGAGACAGACACGTTCGGATACTAACGGAGATCTCAGCTCAGAAGCGATCTCAGCTCAGCCAGCCCCTCTCACCCAAACTCTTGGCCCCACTGAACTTAAATCAATCATTTGTTTAAAGAAAACCTAGGGCTGCAGTAATCCAGCTCAATATCAGCTCTTTAAATATAGGAAGCTTGAAATGCACCAGCTGCTTCTTAAATACGATATTCTTCAGTGCTTTGGAAAAAAAAGAGATGGGTTTTACCTTCCGCCACCACCCGGAGCTCTGGGAGCTGTAGCACGTTGTGCCATTTCGGCACCTAACCTGATGGGGTTGCTGAGGATCCCATAAAAACAAAGCAGGTTTTCAGGATGGATAGTCAAACTGAATATTTCATGTTCTCATATAGAAGAGAGAATCTAATAATCAAATAAATAAGGGCTGTGATTAAAAATGGTTCAGACTCAGTAGAATTAGTTCATACTGTAGGTATATTAAAATATATTTTAAAATGCTACCAAATCAGTTCTCTTCTCTTGGAAGTTGCGTTCAAATCCCAGCAGTAAGGATGTTCTCAGAAAAAAAAATAAGAATTATTAAGTCAGACACTTGTGCTAACAGCTCTCTGTAGTGACCAGAAAGTGCTGTAAAAGGCTATGCAGCAGCTGCCACCAGTGCTGAAGCTGAGCGATGCCCAGATGAACCTAAGAGTAGAGAAAAGGATCCATCTCTGGACAAAAAAAAATGTATCTCATTCTCCTAAACTAACTACATTCTTTTATTTATCTTTTTATTTAAGATTTCTGAGACCATGAAAACACGATGCGTCTGTTAACTTGGAATTGGGGCTAGGTACAAAGTAGCAAGTCAAACTCTTTCGCATCACAGGTTGGTAAAATAAAAACAGGAGAAGATGACATGTCTACAGCCGCTGTCTTACAGCTTCCCAGTGCATAGCTCTCAGTCCTTACCAAACCAGTAAGGACCAATCCACAGTCGAAGTCAATGAGACAGAAGCACATCACGGGCTTAAGAATGGGGAGAAACAGTCACTCCTGCAGATTCCTTTCCAATAGGCAACAGAGAATCCAGCAGAGTAACTTAAATACAAGTCACCCTTTTTACCATTTTTCCTCCTGCAGAAAAATAAGCTCACGGATTTGCTCGCAGGTAGGGCACATCTGCATTACCACTCTCACCTCAAAGGGGTGTCAAGGATGGAGTGGGAAGGGAAGGCGAAGGGAAGTCAGCAACACTCAGTACATTCATGGATCAGGTTTAATCCTGTGCTGTCAAAAAATGTCAATTGATGGGTCAATAAGACCAGAGCAACATTAGATTTTAGACCTAGTGAGATCTAGCCCATCATTCCTTCCCATCTACCCCACGCGTGGCATTTGAGACTTGCACAGAAAATAAAAGCAAACTCCTCACCAAAGAGAATTATCCGAGGGTAGTGGCCTTCCCTTTCCCGATCTCCACCCCAGCCCCAAGCAGAGGAGCTCATCAAGAGATCAGGTCCCCCCCAGGGCTGGCAGCTTTGCTGCTCTGCCCAAGGAATTCATCTTGCGAGGGGAAACTCTCCATATTACATGAAGATGAAGAATGTATACAAGGGGAGGAAGGCAGAAGATTTGGCAATGGGCTTCAGACATTACAGACTCACGTCAGACAGTGGCCACCCTGTAGCCTGAAGGATGGGAGAAGACACCAAAAAAGCAAGGGACCTTACAGGCTTTATCTACGCCTGTAAAACCAGTGCAAGGGCTGTCACGTATCGCAGAGTGAATGGGGAAAAATATATGCATATATTTCAATCACAAGCCCAGGGCAGGGAGGAAAGGACTGATCCAGAAGCAGGTCTCAGCAAGAAGCAGGAATGAGTTTCTGTGCAACACAAGTGCTTTGGGGAGAGGAGAACTGGATTAAACTCACCCTGGAAATGACCAAAGCGATACGTACAGAGAAAGCAAGATCTTTTATCCGTTCCCTGTGTGTGCAGTTACTCCTCTTCAGAGCCACTCGCTATCCCACAGGACTACAGAAGCTTGTATCACTTAATGCATCGCTTGTAAGCACCCAGTGACGATAACATGAAAACCCATCCCATCCGACAGAATTGTCTGGTGACAGTGAATTCTCCAACCCTCCCTCAGCCCCGAGTTAAGAAATGCAGCAGTCCTTTTATTAAAAATCAGGATACAGTTCAACATAACGCCAGTGTTTACACCCGATCTCTCTAGTAGTTCCAGGATTGCTGTTGTTTTACATATCATTAGCAACCAAAGGAGTCAGTAGCATAAAGATATCAGTTCACTCGCTCATTTCAAAAAAAAAATAAAATGAATGCCCCTATGCTTCCAAGGAAACACTGTCCATGATCAGTTTGTTTTCTGTTGGCCTTGGTCTAAGAAGCAAGAGTTTTCACCATCATCTTGCAGGCAGATCTTATCTTCCTAAGAGCAATTGTTCTGTTTGCTTTCTCTTACAGGGCAGGTCTCCACGAAGCCTGACAGCACTAATAAAATAACCCTAAAAGAAATCCCAGTTGATTTTTCCTGTGATTTTTCTAGAATATCAGAACTCTTTGAAAGCTGTTTAATTACTTGAGTTGAAACGAAAGTGTGCGGGGAAGGACCTTGATTCACACAATTTGGCAAAAAGATCACGCGTTGTCCAACAGCTGCAAGAAGCACACACAGGCTTTCTCCTTGCTCCCTCGAAGCATCCAGCGGTGCTGCGGGAGGGCTGCATGGTCCTGCCCTCGTTCCCCTTCCAGTTGTTTTAGCTGTTCCGATTGCTGCTTCCTGCTTCCTTCCCTCCTCAAGTCATCCACAGCAGAGAGCAGCCTCAGTGCTGGAAGAGCAGCTAGGCAAAAGCAGGAGGAGTCCAGCCAGCAGAAGATTTACTTTATTAAGATAAACATGGTCTAAAGGCTCCACATTATCTTTAAAAATAAACACAGTAAGAAATACGAAAACAAACTGGCTTTGCTACGGGTAGGTCAGGTTCAGATGTTCTCAGAAGATCTTCCCAGCCATAAAATATACCCTTCCCCTACCGTGCCCATCAAGGAGGATGGAAAGACAGTTCACTACGCAAGATCAGCAGCGTACCTGTTGCGTGCCCTCCCACATTCAGCAAACGATACATCTGCTACCCTTCAAGGCAGATCAAAGTTTTAAGAACACCCCTGTGAAGGAGGAGCAGGAGGGGACAGGGACAGGTAATTCGGTTTCTGTAGGGAACATCTAAAAGGCTTGACACGACGGCTGTGCTGGCTCCCCCGCTTTAATGGTTGTTCTTTGCTGCTTCTTTAGCAGCAAGAATCAGAGGAGTGAGACTAGAAAGAGGCTTTGCAATTTTCAGGAACTGGTGCTAGGAAGAGGAAAAAGGAAAAAAAAAGGTTACATTTCTCAGAACATGTCCCAAAAGCCTGGTGTTTACACAAAATATCAGGACCTAGACCGGTATGAACTCCAACAACCTCCAAGCAGGCGAAACAAAAAAGGCACGATGAGCAAGAAAGTTCACCGTGACTTTTGGGCCTCACCTGAACTGATAAAGATCTTTGCACCCAACACATCCTAGTTTCTCCAATGTTTATACACTCTCAAGACTAAGCAAGTTCTCCCAGGAAATAAATTTATGCAAAATCTGCAGGGAAATTCTTTGTGGAAGGGAGGTGTAAGTAAAAGCAACCTGTGCAGTTCCAAAACATTGCACAGGGCTTCCTGAAGCAATCATCTCTCCATTCTTCCTTTCCTGTCACCACAGATCTGCTGAAAACATTGCCTTGGCCTTCTAAAGCTATTAGAAATTTTCAGAACAGCTGGGACTGAGGAGCACAGCAGGGAATTCACAACAGGACCAGTCAGGCCATCTCCTATACCAGGTGCTCTGTTCTGTTAAACAATATTGATTATCGAGCACGCAACAAGCAGTAGGTGGTGTCACAAAGTGCTTCTTGCAGCACATGTGGTGTTTGTTTCGGGGGCAAGGCTTAAAACATAACATCTGGAACAGAGGAAGAAGTTTTCCCTGTGTTCAGGGTTAAGTGGAAAGCTTGCAATACTCCAGCCTCGCAGAGAAAGTCTAGTGGGGGACAGAGACTGACACAAAACAGCTAATCAGACGAGTGGAGGCATGAAGCCCACAAGCTGTTCAGAAAACCCAAAATAATTAAGTCCCCCAGGACTTCTGAGCACCAGAAGGGATCAACCACCCAATCTGAACACACTTCAGAGGTGGAAAAATCCGAGGCTAAAAGGTAAAGGCAGGCAGAAATGCTGCAGTCCCAATGTTCTCCTGCCCCAAGGAACACAACCCTGCTGCTGTCTGATACTCTGGAGCTGGCAAGTCCAGGAGAAAAAGTCAGCTTTCATCTACTGCCATTCTTTCTGCCGGTGATTAATGCTTCATTAGTGTCTCAGAAAGGCAGCAGCACTCCCAAAGCTGAACCCAGTAGACAAACTAAAGGAAAGAAAGGAACACCAAAAAAGAGACAACTGTCTCACAGTTGATGTCTGAGGGCCCCATCATCACAGATTTATTTTACAAAGGGATGAAGCACATTTTCCACCCCCGTGGGAGGTCTGACAAAAGGAAACACATGAACACTCCTCATCTGTGTTGGTAAAAAGCCTGGCAGCTTCGTCCTTCACTTTCACCACGAGTCCAGACAAAGACACCAGGTTTTCAGTGAAATAACTGAGGATTTCTCACAAGCTTGGTTCCATCACCTCTGCAGGAAGAGCTGTATCTGGCAAAATGTGTTAACGCCAAACTGCTGCAGTTAATGCAAGACGTGTCCCTTCCAGAAAGCTTTGGGAACTCTCCCCCAGAAGGGAGACAACCAGAGCATTCGATAGCTGGAAGCCCTCCTGTTATCCAAATGGGAACAGGCATGGCCAGACCGCAACACCACAGCCAGATGTTAGGGTGAGCTGCGTGAAGAAGCCACGGGAATTAAGGGGCTCAGCAGTTGGCAGGCTCGGGGCACGGCAATTATTTGAGGTTGGTTACAGAACACGCTGCACAGCTGCTGCCAGTAGCAAGTACAGCACAAAAAGGAAAGTACTCTGTTAACGCTTCGTTAGGGATTTGGGGTTTTTTGGTTGGTTGGTTTTGGTTTTTTTTGTTCGTTTCTTCATGGTAAATTATCTCTGCTGTGCTTGTGACTTCAGATGATGCAGTATTTAAGACCCCAAATGACATTTCTCCACATGCCTATTCTCACTCTAGAATGCTTAATTCCGTCCCGTTCCCCAGCACTTACCTGGAGCAGCTCTTTTGCAGAACCTCTTTTTTCCACGTCCATTTCAAGACAGCGATTTAGGAAGTCTCGGAATATGGGTGAAAGCTTTTCTGGATTCTGCAGTTCCGGAGTCCCGTTAGTAGCAATGAGATACAGGGCCTAAAGCAAAGCAAGCACCAAAGAAACAGGAGGTTACGAAGGTCAGACTCCAGCTGCAGATTACAGAGGCACCCATTTTTCCTCTCCCTCCCCACAGTTCAATGGGGAAAAACAAAACCAAAACAAACCCTTATCAGGGTGACGAAGAAATGCTTAAGTTTCAGCAAAGAGAAGAGCTGCCGGCCCTATTTTTATGTGGATGGGATGCAATCCTTTATTGCTTTACCCTCGTAATCTGGGTTTGGATCCTGCAGCCCTCTCAAGGGATTAGAAGGACAAAACCAGCAGTCCAGACTGTGTTTACAGAGGGAAGTTGGCTGGCACAGCTCTGCCGGTGCTCGACTCCTGCAATAACTATATCCTCATGGGAAGGTACCCCTGAAGAAACAGGAGGCTTTCTTCTCTCGATACTTTGCCCAAATGCACAAGGCCTAAAAAGTCAATACTCTAAAGATGCAGTTGGTCCTTTACAAAAGATGGCCAGTAGGTTCTCAAGCAGCACTTAACACCCTACAGAAACAAGTGGAGTCGTTTTGCTGCTTCTTGGGAATGAAGAATTCTCTAAGAATCAGGAAATTCAGAATTCATCCACTGCAAAATTTTACTATTAAAAGAAAATCGCTAGATGCCTTTTAAAAGGAAACAGACATCTGGCAGAGGCCTTCTGAGCTCACTGCTCATCACATCTCAAGGTAGAGGTCTGATAGCCTGGGAACTGCAACAAGTTAAGTTAAATGAGAGCAAAGCACCCCGTTGCTTAGCCATCCTCATTTAACTCCACACCAACTTTTTCCTTTCGCATTTCTTCACTGCTGCGCTTCTCTCCCAAAATCACCTCCAGTCAAAGAGGTGGAAACAAGTTAAACAGAACTGTTCTAGATCCCTTCGTCCTGTTTAGCTTAGAAAAAAAGCCATAAAACTGGCTTACACCAAGAACAGCCGCATTCCTACAAACAGACAGAATTTCCCCCTTCATTAAAGAATACGACGGGAAAGACACCAGCGGGGCAAAGCCTGACTAAAGGCTTGTTAAACCTGGAGCTTTACTGGGAGCATGCAAAGAAGAACAATGCACCAGCAAGAAAAAGGCCTGTTTATAAAAGAGTAATGTGGTATTCTTTGAATTCAAGGACAGCTCTCTTCCCCACTCACAAGGATTTAAGAAGCCAGGCACTCTGGGGCCAGAAGGTGCCCCTATCGGCCTCTCCAGAAGGGGGGGAATTATGGATGCACCACATCATTAACTCAGACCCTACCTGAAGGTCTGCAACAGGAAGAGCCTGTGCCCTCTGCCACCCAGAACCAGCCATGGCTTCTAACTTAAATGACCACAATCTTCTCACTACAGCATCTAAGGAGACGTGTAGCTGCATGTGATGAAACCACAGCGGAGGTTCACCTGCCTCCTCCAGAGCCCAGGTTAACCAGCAGGCTCAGCGAAGGCCTGAGGGCAAAAAAAAGGCACTCGCTTACTCTCAGGGGGTTTTCATTGAGGTAGGGGGGTTCTCCTTCGATCATCTCGATGGCCATTATCCCCAGTGACCAGATGTCCACTTTGGGCCCGTAGGCTTTTCGTGTCACCACTTCAGGCGCCATCCAGTACGGGGTCCCCACCATGGTGCTGCGCTTGCTCTGTTCGGGAGTGATCTGGGCACAGAAGCCAAAGTCAGCTGGAAAAGCAAAGAAGGAGGGAAGAAAAAGTTAGAAATCAGCAGGTTTCTCCAAAAACAACACGTACTGATGCCACAGCTGTGGTACAAGCTAGCCTGTTGCACTGCCTGCTACATTGCTGCTGCAAAGGAGGGCTGGTTTTGTGGTTAACAAGGTGTTCAGGAGTAAGCTTCTAAATCTGACTCGCTGAGGCCATCAACATCACAGAGCTGCTCACTTGTCGATGTGAAGGCTGGTGATCAGTAAAGAGCTGTACATGGATGCTGTGAAACGTGGCAGTGCAGCATTTGGCAGCTGTAATACACTGTGTAACACATGCTCTCAAGCCTGTTCCTGGGTCTGTGAAAACAGAAACCAATGCCCAGTCTGTCCTCCCTCCACCCACACCCACCAGTATTATCTGGTCGTATTTTCAGTCCCAGAGATAGTATTTCCCCAGAAGATGTACCATCTCGCAAACACGATTTGCTTTCTAGAGCAAATACTGTGTTCAGAATAAATTTAAGGACCTAATTTGGTACTTATTATTTTCTTTGAGAAGACAGAAAGCTGAAGAGCCTTCCTGTGGAAATTGCTTGGCCCTGTCTTATTTGCATTTGACTTTCCAAAAGATCACAGAATAATAGAATCATAGGAAAATTAAGGTTGGAAAAGCCCTCCAAGATCACCTGGTCCAACCATCCCCCTACGAACAATGTCACCCACGAAACCACGTCCCCAAGCACCACGTCCAACCTTGCCTTGAACACCCCCAGGGACAGGGACTCCACCACCTCCCTGGGCAACGCGTCCCAATGCCTGACCGCTCTTTCTGAGAAGAAATGTCTCCTAATTGTTTTAATTGGTGAAGAGTAGCACTCTTTGTTCAATTCTTTGTTTTAATTGTTGAAGAGTAAGGGCATGACGTTTCCATTTTTCCACTCACCAGTGACATCACCCGACTGCCAGGACTTTTCAACTGTGATGGAGAGCGGCTTGGCAACCCCATCAGCCAGTTCCCTCAGGACCCTGGGATTCATGTCATCAGGTCCCATAGACCTGGACCTGTTTACATTCAGCAGGTGGTCTCGAACCTGCTCTTCACTTACCGTGGGTGGGACTTTGCTCCCCCAGCCTCCACCTACAGGTTCAGGGAAATGAAAGACTTGGGAAGCCCATCTACCAGTGCAGACGGAGGCAAAGAAGTTGCTGAGTACCTCAGCCTTCTCCGTGTCTGTCGTTACCAATTACTCAGGTATAGAAACTCACTCCTAATATAAGAAATTAGCCACCTCTAATCGCTTCCACACTACTATTTTCACCCCTCAGTTTATTTTCACAAATGTTAAAGGCGCATGGTGGCCCCTGGGGACTCCTCCTGTCAGCCCAGCGCAGCAGCCCGAAGGGAGCTGGGTCCTCTCTTGTGCTCTTCCTCGAGGCTCTGTGCAGAGGGGCTGACACCTCTCGCACAAGGGCTGGCGGGTGGGAAAGAAACACGCACACAAGCCCTGAATATCAGCAAGAGTTCTTTATTGCCAGGTGTTTGGTGGCTCCAAGCTAATGCCTGGGATGGAGCCTGCGCGACGAGGAGTAGGGAGCTCGCCGGGCTCTGCTGCGTAGCTACCGGTGTTCTCTCATGGCACGCAGCAGAGAGCTGCCGGGGTAGTCCCAGGTCTGATGTGGCCGAGGTGGATCCACTTCCATGGGTTCCTCCGCCTCTTCTTGTGGATCCACCTCCATGGGCTCCACGGTGTCAGGCAGGAGGACAAGCCAGTCCTTGCCTGGGACTGCCCACACGGGATGCCTCCCATCAGCTGTGTTCTCCGGCCAGGGTGCCGAACGAGGGGGTCGCCCAGTTCCATTGCCTGGTCCCATGCCACTCTCCACTTGATATTCATTCGTGGGTTTCACGCCGCCATCTCTTTTACGGCCACGGCTGGGTCCCTCGCTGCGATCTGGCCGATGGGCACGCCTCTGCTCCCCACGGCTCTCCGCATCACGCTCCCGTCTTCGCTCCACACCACCACTGCACCTCTGGTTAGGCCCAGGCCCCCTGCTGCTGGATGTCTGAGGGGCCGGCCTGTTCCCCGCATCGCTGCGGTGCCAGTGATATCTCCAATAATCGTCTCTGGGCCGGGCAGCAGGCTTCCCCCAGGCACTGATGTCTTTTGTGCCGCAGGTGCTGTCCCTCTGCCCATGAGACATCTTTCTCCCATTAGCTGCCATCTTCTCGGTGCTTCCTCAGATCGCTTCGCGGTCCTCACACCGAGGAGGGCTGCCGCTCGCCTTGCTCCTTTCTCTGGCCTTCCTCCTGCCGCTTACGCTGGCTCTCAGAGGACCGAGTCGCTGAGCAAGTGGCGGGCCAGCGGCAGGGGGCCTCTTTTATAGGGCCCGGGGCAAAGGCGTGACAGCGGTGGCCACTGTGACCTCAGCAAGGCTCTGTGATGGAGTGGCCCGTGCGAGGCCAAAGACGGCTGCGTTGGGAGAGGCCTGGAAGATGCCCTCATGTGGACAAGGAGGAGGGCTGGGGGGGCTGAGGGGCCCCTTTTCTGGGGCTGGCTCCCCCCCAGGCCATTTGGCTTGACAGAGAGAAAGGCTGCCCCATGCAATCCTGCCTCAACCCATTTTTTCTCCCCATCTCCAAGGCTTAGAATCTCTAGTTAACAAAAGAAAACTCCATCAACAAAACCAAACCAGACCCATTCAAAAGGCTAAAGCGGTCACAGCTGAAGTACCCATCTTCAGGAGATCTTTGATCTCCTTCTATGACCAAGTGGCGCGCTTGGTGGATGAGGGAAAGGCTGTGGATGTGGTTTACCTTGACCTCAGTAAGGCTTTTGACACCGTTCCCCACAACATTCTCCTCAAGAAACTGGCTGCTCGGGGCTTGGACTGGCGTACGCTTCGCTGGGTTAGAAACTGGCTGGATGGCCGGGCCCAGAGAGTTGTGGTGAATGGAGTCAAATCTGGTTGGAGGCCGGTCACTAGTGGAGTCCCCCAGGGCTCGGTACTGGGGCCGGTCCTCTTTAATATCTTTATTGATGATCTGGATGAGGGCGTCCAGTGCACCCTCAGTAAGTTTGCAGATGACACCAAGCTAAGTGCGTGTGTCGATCTGCTCGAGGGCAGGAAGGCTCTGCAGGAGGATCTGGATAGGCTGGAGCGATGGGTGAGGTCAACTGCATGAAGTTCAACAAGGCCAAGTGCCGGGTCCTGCACCTGGGGCGCAACAACCCCAAGCAGCGCTACAGGCTGGGAGATGAGTGGCTGGAAAGCTGCCTGGCCGAGAAGGACCTGGGAGTATTGGTGGATAGTCGGCTGAATATGAGCCAGCAGTGTGCTCAGGTGGCCAAGAAGGCCAACAGCATCCTGGCTTGTATAAGAAGCAGTGTGGCCAGCAGGTCTAGGGAAGTGATTGTCCCCATGTACTCGGCTCTGGTGAGGCCGCACCTCGAGTACTGTGTTCAGTTTTGGGCCCCTCGCTACAGGAAGGACATGGACGTGCTCGAGCGAGTCCAGAGAAGGGCGACCAAGCTTGTGAGGGGTCTGGAGAACAAGTCTTACGAGGAGCGGCTGAGGGAGCTGGGCTTGTTCAGCCTGGAGAAGAGGAGGCTCAGGGGCGACCTCATCGCTCTCTACAGTTACCTGAAAGGAGGCTGTAGAGAGGTGGGGGTTGGTCTATTCTCCCACGTGCCTAGTGACAGGACGAGGGGGAATGGGCTAAAGTTGCGACAGGGGAGTTTTAGGTTGGATGTTAGGAAGTACTTCTTTACCGAAAGGGTTATTAAGCATTGGAACGGGCTGCCCAGGGAGGTGGTGGAGTCACCATCCCTGGAGGTCTTTAAAAGACGTTTAGATGTAGAACTTAGGGATATGGTTTAGTGGAGTACTTAGTGTTAGGTCGGAGGTTGGACTCGATGATCTTGAGGTCTCTTCCAACCTAGAGAAATCTGTGAATCTGTGAATCTGTGGGAGGCTGTGCTTAGTGGTCTAGTATTCCTTCCCAGTGATCCCTTACACAGCCTGAGACCACGTAGGCAGCAGGTGAATTACGTGGGGACATTTTCATCTCAGCTCCAAAGCATGCACCACTGCTGAATGTAGCTTACCAGACTGATCAAAAAACTCCCGCTCCTGTTTAGAGGGGTTGGCAGCCCATGGAGACAGACCAAGTCCTGTGAGATGTCTTCACCCTGGTGGGTTTGTTCTACTGGGCAATATTCTTTCATTGTTGCTGCCCATCTCCCTCACCACCCATTGCCATCACCCCTTCTCTTGTGGTTAGAAGCTTTTTTTTTTTTTTTTTTTTTTTTTTTATTTCAGTAGAAAAGGTGCTTGGGTAGGGTCCAAAAGGGACTTTTCTGAGCCCTAGGAAAGGAAAAATGACTACCTTTGGACACAGCGGGAGACAGATACTCTGTAAAACTGTGAATAGCCACTTGGTGTAAGAGTTCTTTATTCTGGTGTTGTGAACAGCCTTCCAGGTGAAGCACTGGTTACACACAGTCCATTTTATCCCTGTAACCTCTCCACCTTTCCTTTTGCTTTTCCTTTGCCACCAGGCCACCACCCAAGCACACCCTGAGCAGGGTCATGATCACCAAGAGCCGTGGGAAGGACAAGTTGTGGTGTTACACCCATGAGCCCATCAAACAGCCGTTGCTGAAGAAGATCCTGGGGAGCGAGGAGCTGTCCCAAGAAGCCTGCATGGCCTTCATTGATATCCTTCCACTTCCTGGGGCACCCCTTGGGCAACAGGGCTGACAGGCAAAGGGCTGAGCAGCTTCTTCAGAGACCCAACTAAAGCCCATAGAAAGGTTTCTGGTCCCTCTTAAGGGCTTTGGGACCATGTCATGGACTTGGAGATGGATCTGATCCCGAAATCTGTATTTGAGCATCCTTGAGAGCTGATGGGTGTCTTCTCCATAAGCAAGGTCCAGGGAGTAAGTTACTGAGTCTTGCAGGTACACATCGCTTAGCGGTTAACTCAACAGTTCTGTTTTGGCTTGCTTCAACTCTCCAGGATGCATCTGCTGTAGAAGGGAGTAGACCTAATCATTATGGATACAAACTAGTCCTCATGGCCTCAGGGACAGGGCTTGATGCCTGAGTATCACTTTCCTGGCAGAATAAAGACAGCATGGGAGAAAGAAGCTGAGTACAAATATAAATCTAACCTGTGGAAGTCGCCTTTGTGTTTTGGTAGGGTTTTGCTCTAGGATACAGACTTTAGTTCGAACAGTTCTGTTGGTATAAACCCGGTACTGATGCTACAGCACAGTTACTGCTGCTACAGTTTTCCTCCTAGCAGCAAATAACAGCAGTAGTAGGAACTAAAAGGACTGGTAAAAATTGAGAACATCTGCAATTTTATCATTCTCCTTTCCATGTTAAACACATTTATTCAGAATACTGTGACCTGTTGTCATGCAGAATAGGTACAATATGGTGAAGTGGTGAAGGTCATCATTTGGTTTATGTTACCACAGCTCCAGTGCTGTCTGCAGAGCTCTGCCTCATGACACCAGCTGAAAATCTGGTCTTTTATAGTGGTATCACTATGTGTGATCAGGTAACACAGTAGTCACAGAACTTCCCTAGGCCTACATCCCAACCACAAAGTGGTTCTTTCTGACCTGAGATGATGCATGAAAAAGAGAGAGAGCTCGCTGGACATCTCCTAAAGAAATTTAAAGCCTTACCACTGTGCCCCCTCCACCAAATTGCAGCCACTTCTGTAGTCAAATGTGGGATGTCTTTTATCACATCATCAACAGAAGGGCTTCTCCAGACCTCCCGCTTAGCTGATCCTTGACTCCTGCCTCCCACCAGTGCTGAAGTACATGGGTGACTACCCATCCAAAAGGACCCGCTCAGTCAATGAGCTGACAGACCAAATATTTGAAGGTGCCTTGAAAGCTGAGCCTCTGAAGGATGAAATCTACTGCCAGACCCTGAAGCAGCTTACGGACAACCACATCAAGTAAGAGTCGTTGGTTTTGCTTGGCCCAAAGACACTAGCCTCTGTTGGGCAAAGGAGATCTGGAGCCTAAGCACGTCTCCTCCCCTCTAGCTGAGAACCACCCACCCATGCCAAAGCACAGAGCAGTGTCCACGCCATAACTTTTTTCCTCCTGGATCTTTCCTCATTTAGGTACAGTGAAGAGAAAGGCTGGGAGCTGCTGTGGTTGTGTACAGGCCTTTTCCCTCCAAGTAACATCCTCCTGCCCCATGTCCAGAGGTTTCTGCAGTCCCGAAAACATCACCCGTTGGCAGCAGACTGCATCCAAAGACTCCAGAAAGCCCTAAGGTACAGCACCAAAAGACCTCCAGGTCCTGACCATGTCACAGCATCCAAATATGCATTAGAAATTACAAGTAGGAGATGTTTTGGTAGTAGTTGGAGGGACACTGGAAGCTCACAGCCTTTCTCTGCATTCAGCCAAACTGAACTAAAAGGACTTTGGGTGGAGGATGTTGCTGATGCTATGGCACTTGCCTCTCCCTGTTTTGCAGGAATGGATCCAGAAAGTACCCTCCCCATCTCGTAGAAGTGGAAGCCATTCAACACAAAACCACCCAGATTTTCCACAAGGTTTACTTTCCTGATGACACCGATGAGGTAAATGGGATAGAAGGAAACTTCATTTTTGTCAGGATGGATGTCAATTTTCTTATTAAAATCCCAGAAAAGGCTACTGTTGTTTCTGATTCAGAAAAAATTCAGCCTTCCCAGAAGAGTCTGAAACAGCAGCATCAGAAAGATCCATCCTTATCTACCTTGGTGAGGCAGGATAGAAGACTGGAGCTCAGGGGTCTGATTTCCTGCAATTCACCTTCTCCAGACATGGGTGCTGAGTCAGTCTTCACTGCAAATTTTGACTCCAGGAAGAGAGAAACAGGATGTGTTCATCTCCATCCACGCCCTCAGTGGTTCACAGGCCTTGGCCATCAGTTATTTGCAGCCTCAACTGACAGATTCAGTCCACCAAACCATACCCAGCTGGGTACCAGTCCCAGGGACTGGGCTGGGAGCTGGCAAGAAGGAAACTAAAATTATTCCCCATTCTGACCTGAGATGATGCAGAAATCATAACATCTGCACTCAGGAACCTTTCATTAATCATCTTAGACATTAATAAGGCATGTAGATAAATTGAGGCTGGAGCAGATAGGCATGTCCTTGCAGGTACTGCTCTCTCATGCTACTGATTAGTCTCCCAGTGAGGTTTGCCTGCTCCTCTCTTTCATCATGCCCTTGGGCACAACTAAATTCTTGTATTTCCAAGGGAGTTTATGTGAAAAGCAGTGCACACCCATGAAGGGAAAAGGGTATTCTTCTCCAGTAGCTGTGTGTGTGCCCATGTTTTTCTGTAACGGGGTTTTACAGATCTCCTGGGACTTCTTATCACTCTGAGTATTTTTTCTATGTGACTAGTAATAAGCTGCTTTATACACACGCATCTGTGTGAGAGCCAGTAGAAGGAGGCAGAGGGGACTTCGGCACGTGTCTGTGGTCCCTTTGACCATGGCAGTCACCCAGGTGGGCTGGCCAAGTAGTGTCCCTGTGGTACAACACGCATTTGCACTGAGGGGCAGTGGCACTGAGCTCCAGGCCATTCTCTCATGGTATGTGGAACATGGGTTCTGGTGGTTCAGGCAAACGTGGCCATGCATGGGACTGGCAGAAGTTTAAGTTCCCAATAAGTTCCCAATAAGAAGTTCATGGCTGAACTTCTGCAAATTTCCTTTTCACATGTCCAGAGCCACAATCCATAAAATCACTTCTTTCGTTGGTGGTGGGCACTTACATCTTTTCACATATCTGAGCCTAGAGCTCCTCGAAGAGAGCATGAAGCAGAAATTAATCTTGAGGTAGCAGTGGTGATGATCTTCCTTTCTTTGTAGGCATTTGAGGTGGAGTCCAGCACAAAAGCCAAGGATTTCTGCCAGAACATCTCCAACAGGCTGCTCCTAAAATCTTCTGAAGGCTTCAGCCTCTTCGTCAAAATCTCTGACAAGGTGAGTGACCCACACAGAGGCTGGGGTAATGCCAAAACACTCGGTGCTTCACAGCAATCATCCCAAAGGGCTTAAAACACAAACAGGCAAAGGTCTCCTGTGTTGAGAGCAGGTGGCTTTAACGCCCGATGATAGCACTGTGGCAGCCTGCTGTGTCCTGCTGACTGAGTGATGCAGCCAGTGCCACCCTATGTGCAGGATCTCACACTAATTGTGGCCCACCGAATCCCTGTGTGATCCAGAGTGAGGCAAGAGTCACTCTTTTTTTGCCTTTGTTGTCATTTTTGTCATTTTTTGCCCAAAGAGGTCACTGCATTGCGAATTAATTGAATGTTAAAGAGCACATGGGGACTGCCAGATGGAGCCAGCCTGGTCCCCTCTGGGTAGCTGTTCCTGTGGTGCTGCATTGATCTGGGGCAAAGGAGATAGGGTCCATCAGGAGAAAGAGGTAGAAGACCCATGTTGCTGAGACGGTGTCCTGGTTTTGGCTGGTTTATAAGGATTAAGAAAAATGTGCAAGCTTAGAGCTGCCTTGGGCAACTGGAAGAAATCTACAGAGATAGTCATCAGGAAGGGAAATTAATTGCTCCAGGGAAACAGGAAGGTGCAATAAGAATTAATGGGTGGAATTAGAGCGAGTTGTTGGCAATGGCTTTCTGGCATCAGCAGTTTGTAGCAGAGAAGTCTAATTGAGACAAAGCAGTGAGCAAAAACTGCAGGAGATGGGGCAACAGCCAGCCCTGCCTGTGGCCTCTCGCTGCTTCCTCAGCCTTTGTAACCATGTGCTGTGCCCCCAGGTCATCAGTGTGCCCGAGGGCGATTTCTTCTTTGACTTTGTGAGACACCTGACGGACTGGATAAAGAAAGCAAGACCAGCGAAAGATGGTAACAGTGACTTTTCTCCCTTTGGGGTCACGCACAGCCCTCCTTGAGCCCTCCAGCCCTTTTAAAGATGGGCCACGCTGCTGTGGTTGTGCTGCCCGTGCCAGCCCTGGGGGCAAAACCTGACAGATGACCTGGCTGGTGCTCTCAGCATTGCTCTCAGATCTGCTCCCTGCTTCCTTCGCACAGGTATAGTGCCTTCCCTCACCTACCAAGTGTTCTTCATGAAAAAGCTCTGGACCAACACAACGCCTGGAAAGGATTCGATGGCAGATTCGATCTTCCACTATTACCAGGTGCTCTGGGAACCTGAGATAGCAGCAGAGACTTTGGGAGGAATTAGGGTGGAAAGACTGTGTATGTGCAGATGCCTGAAGTTTTACTTTTAACAGAACAAAGTCCTGCCTTCAACAGAGAGCTATGAAGAACAGTTGGGTTGTATGGCAAGGACCAGGCTTCATGCACTGTAAGGCAACCAACTCAGCTGAGATTTGGGCCAGATGTTCTTGGGAAAGTAGCAAGAAGTGGGACACAGTAGCACTCAGCCTTAGCAGGGAGTACAAATTCACAAGCATTCTGAAGGTTTTCAGCTCCTTCATTCTTGGGCGTGAGCTGTGATGGTCCCAGCAGCCAGTCAAGAAGCTGCAGCTCTTCTGCACTTGTTTCATCTGGGAAGAAAGAGACACGTGCATGTCCCAAAGCTTTCTCATACACTTATGCAAATACACAGATGTTCCCTGTGTTCTTGCCTGGATAAAGCAATTATCCTAATATTATCATAGCCTCTGATGCTTTGATAGTTACCTGACACATTTTCAAGCATCTTTTCGTAATGGGGGAATAGATTGAAAAAAAAATGAAAAGGAAAAATAAAGGGAGGAAAAAAAACCCATTCAATTCCAATTGTCCATTACAAGGGTTGGATTTTCAGCAATGAGGGAGGGAGAACAAGACTGTAGGTTCACACATCTGATACCTACCACAGGGACCACCCTGTAACACGAGAACGTTTCAGGCCAGAGAGGATCTTTAGACATCAAGTGTGGTCTCAGCTGAGCAGCTGCCTGTCCACCACACTTGGTACAACAACTATGAGTGTTCCTAAGGCAGAGCCTCATATCCAGGAGCTGGAGACCTCCAAAAATGTGATTTAGCACCAGAGGGTGAAGGTCTGAGGTCACCCCCTCTATTTCTGAATGGCTTTCTTCCACATACAGGAGTTACCAAAGTACCTGCGCGGCTACCACAAGTGTACACGGGAAGAGGTCCTGCAGTTGGCAGCTCTCATCTACCGGGTGAAGTTTGAGGATGACAAATCCTATTTCCCCAGCATCCCCAAGCTTCTGAAGGAGCTGGTGCCTCAGGACCTCGTCCGGCAGCTCTCTCCAGATGACTGGAAGCGGGTAAAACAGCAGCTTTAGTCATAGGTCAGGCTTGGTGGGGGGAAACCCAGCATCTCGTGTGACTTGTCTGATGTTCAACACTGAAGTCAGGTTGCCAGAAGGAGTGACCCATGGTCCCTCTTGAGCCTTAAAAGGGCCACAATCTCTCCAACAGCACCAAGAGAAGGAATTGTACATGTGTTCAGACACACACACACGTTGTGGGCTTTGTGCTGCACGTTGCTGTGACTGTAGTGGTGGATGCAGTGCTGTATGGACACATCTAGGGGATGGTCTCATGTAAAGCTTTGTTGTTGAAGGCAGACTGCTGAGCAGAAAGGCAATTCTCCCCGCTTTACACAAGGAGAGCTGTGGCACAGGTACGGACAAGTCTAGGCCATAAAGTAATGTAGATGTCTCACTGCCAAGAAACAATCTTGTAAGTCCTTTCTGTTTGCTGGGACTTGAACTTGGCCATGTGTCTAACAAGCAAATTATTGGCTTCTCTGTGTCGAAGTCCCCTCAGTCCCTTCTGCTCCCAAAATTGAAAGATCAAAATTTATAATCCCTATAATGGAGTCATCAGTACAGCTTCTAAGAAAGGACCTACTTTAGTTCCAGGCTCTGCTCCAGTGACCCACCAACACTTCTGTGAAGTGTTCATTGGAGCAGAGACTAGAATAGATGTCTCCACCTGGAAAACTTCTCCAGCTACTTTCTTGGCCCAATTAATATTTACTCATCCCAAGAAACTTGCCATCTGAGAACAGCTAATAGGCAGGAAGAACTGATCACAGGTTCACCATATGCTGTGGTTTGTTAATGAATCTCAGCGAAAGCCCAGTTACCGTGAAGCAATTATGGTTTCTGGTAGGATAGTCCGTCTTTGTAGCATGATGCTTCTTTACCTGCAAAAATCTTTGGTCCAAGGTAATGCAAACCCTCCAGCTCTGCTGTCCTCTCTGTTGCAGTCCATCGTGGCATACTACAATAAGCACGCAGGCAAAACGAGAGAAGAAGCCAAGCTTGCCTTCCTAAAGATTATCTTCAAGTGGCCTACATTTGGATCAGCATTCTTTGAAGTGAAGGTACCTGCTCTGCCTGGGGGTTCCCTGGCAGCTTTGAGACAGTATCAGAAGTCCCGTATCATGGAGGGGTTCCAGGTATGCAGGGTTGTCCCAGTGCCTGGAGTGGAACAACCCTGATAAGACAGGGAAAGGATGTAAGTCTCTCCATCAGTAAAGGGCTGAGATACTCATTTATGGCTGCCCTGTCTCTTTACAATACTGGGGCATTGTAGAGCATCAACGTATCTCAGTCCTCTTCAGGTCTATCCTCGCAGCTGTACTGCTGAGGAGGCAAGAGCCATTCTCTGTTTTGTGAAGGGAAAGGGGAACGTGTAATTTTCACACACCTGCACACACTGTGAACCCAATCCAGATCACCCATCATGGCACCAGGTTCCCATCACAGGCAGGGGAGGCCAGTAGTGATGAAGTCCAAGAACTCTGGGCACCTTATTGCAACCCCCCATACTCAGGGACCATACATTAAGCATGGTGTGGAAACATGACGCTGAAACCGTTCATGATATCTTTGAACTTAGGCACCTTAATTTCTGTCATGTTCATTAGATGGCATAGTGGATCTGAATAATATCCTGTGATTTTTCCACCCAGAGTGATTTAGCTGCCAAATGTAAATGCAAATGCTGGCAGAAGATACTGGGTGAGGAAATAGGAAAGCACCTGATTTAGCACGACGCTTCCCCTAACCAGTTCATCTCATTTCCAACAGCAAACTACAGAGCCAAATTATCCAGAAATCCTTCTAATTGCCATCAATAAGCATGGAGTGAGCCTCATTGATCCCAAAACCAAGGTAAGCAAGACTGAGGTCTTCACCAGGTGCTCCTGAGCCAACTCCCCAACCCCTTACAGGGTTAATCCCAAAGGCTGTGCTATTCCACCAGCCACATGGACCTTCCAGTAGAGCAGTCCTCCACGAGAATGGAGGATCCGCAGTCTTGCACTTCACTGCTGTTCCTGTGAGGCCATGGTATATTCTCATTTCAGCAGACATCCTTGGTCTGCTTGAAGGAAAGTTAAAGGTTGAGGCTCTCGTGTTGAGTGTGAGTCTTGTGTTCCCACCAGGATATTCTCATCACTCACCCCTTCACCAAGATCTCCAACTGGAGCAGTGGCAACACCTACTTCCATATAACTATCGGCAACCTGGTGAGGGGAAGCAAGCTGCTCTGCGAGACATCCCTGGTAAGGAGTGTTAAAGATTGATGGGCACAGTTAGAAAAAATCCTGACTTTGGCAGGCTAAAATAAACTGCTTCCCATAAGCCATGTCTCAGGGATTCTCTGGACTGAAAGTGGTCTCATAGAAGACCCAACAATGTGTGTTTTTCTTTTTTTATTTTTATATTTTTTCCCCTTGATTTCAGCACTGTCTGGTTGCTATCTCCAGAACAGCTTTTCCTAGGGATGATTTAGATATTAAGTATGGGGATATGTTAAGTGTGTAAGGCCTCACCTCCTATGCATCCATGGAGAGCTTTATGGCAGCACAGAGTTCATCCAAGACTTCCCTGCCACTGCCCCCAGGGCAGTAGCACTGGACAAGCCTGTAGTAAGCAAACAAGCAGCACTCACACCATGGCTCTGCCCAAGCAACTGGGGCTCTCATTAGGTCCATCTTCCAAGTTACAGGCAAGCCTGAGGTTCTTGGGGCATTGCCGACCCAGGAACATGGGACACTGCTCCATGTCACTGGAGTGAAAAACGTATCAAAGCAGATGTGGGCTCAGGGGGTGTCCTTTTACCAAGATCCTTTGCCCAGCTTGTACCTACTAACAGCCACAAGGAAAAAAAAAAAGAAAACAAAACACTTCTGCTTAGTCTATCTTAAACTCAAAGCATGTAGGATAAAAAGTCCTGTCCTGTTATTAATTTGGGGCGTTCACATTATTTTTGGCCATTTGAAAAATCCACTCCCCTTCCAAAGCTCCACACATCCTTAGCCTCAGCAGCCTCCTGGGAGAGACTTGCGCTGTAAATTGTGTTTGATCCTTGTGTCAGGGCCATATCACTCAAGGAGAACTGTGGAAAAAGGAAGAAGGAAAAAGAAAAAAAAAAAAGAAGGGAAAAATATACCTGGAAACATATATATAAGTTAACGACTTGTAGCAAGTGTGTTCAAGAGGCATGAGCCAGAGACCAAGCTGTGCTATAAAGGCAGGTAACATCTTCTCTCTCCTCACCAGGGCTACAAGATGGATGATCTTTTGACCTCGTACATCAGCCAGATGCTAACAGCCATGAGCAAACAGAGGAGTGCAAAGGGTAGCAAGTGAACTGCAAGAAGCCACTGGCAGGTGGCCATGGGGCTAATTCGCCAGCTGAGGGCTGTGGGGTACCCATGCAGCTGGGGGAGAACCTTTGCCTCCCAGATGTGGAAGATGAGCCGAACGCCGTCAGGGAGTTCGCTGGACTCTGACCTCGAAGGCTCCAATCCCACCTCCCCTTCGAGCGAGGATGACTATCTCTGACCCCCCCCCCGTCCTCCTTCCCCACCCTGCAACCCGACTCCACCTTAAACCTCAAAGATTTCCAGGGGACACCACTGCTCTCAGGCAGTGACTGAGCAAAGAAACTCCGGCAGGACGTTTGCCTGAACCCAACAGCTGGCATCGCAAAGGCTCTGGGAAGAGGATTTGTGTGTGTGTGCGTGTGCGTGTGGCTTGGTTTGGTTTGTGTTTTTATTTTAAGTAAAGAGAGAGCTATTGAGATGCTAACGGCTTTTGGTGAGCTTATGGGCATTTCAGGTTTGAAGAGGAGTAGCAGAGCCCCAGTCCATGCTGGAAAGGTGTCTGATGAACACTGCGGGGCTTGTTTTTTGACATCACAGAAGAATACACCGTGTTCTTAAGGACAGGAAGAAAAAGCAGGCTGGGAGGAGCACATTTTAACCAGGAATCAGAACAAACAAACCACTGATCGAACAGGCTAGAGTACTGAAGTGCTGTCCGTGCAATGCTGGAAATATTTAAAGAACAAATTTTAAAGTTCTGTTTCTTCTTCTATTTATTTTTTAAAATATTAAAAAGAAAAAAAAATATCCCGCAATTTGCGCTGGTATCTGGACGATGACTCAGGGCTGAGGGCGACCTGCAGGACAATTCCTCGCCCTAGGATCCCCCTGGCACCGTGACAGCCAGTGACTGGGGCACATCTTCCCCAACCTAAGGGCTCAGCTGGAAGTGAAGCTCAGAAGATGTCATCTCCTTTTGCCCCCCTTGTGTCCAGACAAATTAACCCTGGGAGGATCTTTACTGCAAGCTTCAACGTGGACGTAGGGATTTCGAAGTTCCTGCTCTTGGAAGATTGTGGCCAAGCCCATGTGCAGAAAGGGCTCTGATCTAAACACGGACTTGGCCATCACAGCTGGAAAAAACTTAATGATTTTGTTGTGCTTTTGTGTGTGTTGCTGTATAAAAGGGCTCTCTGCCAGTCCCGGTTGGAGCCTGAAGCACTCTCAGAGAGCACAGGCCCATGATTTCAGAGGGTTTTTCTCCATCTTTGGTTGGCCCTGCCGATCTGCTGGCTGGTTGTCCCATTGTCCACCCAGCACCACGCAGTGTGGAGCAGCTCCTTTGGACCAGAGCTGGGACCTGCCGGCAGAGAGGAGGCTAAAGGCATGTCGCGTCTGGGGGGAGGTAGGGGAAGGAGCATGGGGTGCCTTTCCAAAATCCAGGCTTCAGAGGAGCACGTTCCTGGGCAGGTGGCATCAGGAGGGGTGAGAAGTGTCTGCTGAGAGCTGATGTTGGTGTCACTAACCAGTTAAGCTCAAGTAACCCTTGCTGGGCTTACTGGGCTCAGTCTCCCAGCGCTGTGGCACCAGGAGCACTACCTGCCAGGCCACCAGGAGCACGGCATCTGACGGGGATACAGCAGTGGCTTTGGACCTCGGTCTCTCCACCAAAGCAAACAAAATGCTGCTTGGAGACGTCCACCAGCCAGCCAGGGCTGCTAGGAGATCCCCCTTACCACCACGACGAGCCTCCAGCCACCCCTGCCGCCCACAACACGCTCAGTAGACGATGCAGCCTAGCAATGTTCTCCAGTGCTGGTCTGGGCCAGCTTTCCCCCACCGCCACCCTCGTCCCTTCGTTCACAGCTCTGTTGGCCTCCCGTGCACCCCACCATTTAGGGGGTGCTGGGACTCTTGTGTGCGTGTGCCTGTGTGTCATATGTATTAGCATCTGCTGGCCTCTTTGTATTCACACCGAGCAATGTAACACGAAAAAAAACGTATGTCCAAGTGAAATATTCTCATTAAAAGGCATAAAGTGGCTTGCGGGAGGCTGTCCTGCACTGTGCGGTCGTGGTGGTGGCTCCACGGGTGGGATCAGGGCCCCCAGGTCCTCAGCAGGGAGAGGACTTCTGGTGGAACGGGGCTCCTGGTGAGAATATCCGGCAAGGGGGAGCGAACCGTCAGTGGACACAAAAATTAAGAAAATTAAGAAGGGGGGTAGGGAGCTAACACCATCATTAGGATCCTTTCTGCACGCTTCATAGATCTGGAGCTGCTCTACACCAATCCTTTTGCCCTTTTCCAAGGGAAGCTACTGCTTTTTCGCACATCTAGCCTCCAAAATACCTCAAAATTGCAAGCTTAGAAAATTTGAGTGCTTTTCAGCACAGTTAACTTTGAAACCCTGTACTTCCCTTTCACCTTTTATTTGTGATGATATGTTTAATCAGCAAAAACACACCTCTGAATGATGATGATCTGAATGCCACGTTCTTCCCCTTTCCCAATCCCCTAGAATAAGAACAAAACAGGATTGGAGAGCCAAACTGTATTTAAAACATCACCTAAAATTTACAAAAGAAAAAAAAAAAAAGTTTTTATTATCTGTTCAAGTAGAAATGTATGGCTTAAACCTGGAGATGTTCACATCTCCCTTGCAGAACAAGGCATGGAATTCCTTCCCTGTATGTGCCAGCAGCCACCGGGAGAAATGAAAATCGGAATAAATCCCAGGATGCAGAGCAGGTAACAAAGACCTTCCCAAGGGAAAAGCAAACAGGACACCTCGTGGAACCAGTTCACACCCAGCTCGATGAAGAAGTGTTGTGCTCCTGGTTACTGTCCCGGTAGTCACATGGCCAAGGCACCAAGAAATCCTTTAGCATCTGTGGAAAATACTCCCTCACCCACAGCCAGGGTGAAGTCTGTCCCATTGGGGTTTACGGCAGGACTAGAGGAGGGGAAAGGAAAACCTAAGCTGTCCCTGCCTGTGTTATGGAGAGGCACAGACCCTGGTGAACCATCCAGCAGCACTTGACCGTCGTGGTGGGGCTGGGGAGCTCCTGGGGCTGGAGCAGACCTGAGAGGAGGAAGGGAGTGTGTGGACAGGAGACTGGAGAGATGTGGACAACCAAGGGCAAGGAGGACCAGAGGGTGCTCGGGTGTTTGCAGCGAAGATAAAAACAAAGCTGCACAAACAGAGGGCTTACACACTGCAGGAGGGCTTACAGGATGAGGTACAGTGGTCTCAGAGGGAAATGGTGGTTCCTACACGAATCCTGCCAGGGAGGTTTAATCCTTTCACCGTGGTGCACAGCTTCGTCATGGACGCAGCCCCATCTGTGCTCCTTTACACCCCAGGGATCCCTGCCAGGCATGGGACTGAGAGGAAAGCAACAGGAGAACAAGGTCAGTGCTCATCTCCATTGGGGTCGTGGTGGCAAATGGCTGCCCCTCGCCAGGCAGGCTGCTGTTTGCACCTCAGCAAGGGGCAGCAGGGCAGGCTTTGCTCTCCGATCCTCCGCGAGATGGCAGGTCTGCACCTCCTCCTTGCCCGCGTCAGGCCACGACAGCAGGCATGTTGCTGAGCTCTGCAACAGAAGACAAGCAGTGAGCTATTGACACACCTCCAGCTATTTTGCCAGCAGTCACAAGCAAACAGCTTGGCCAAAAAAAATCCTGCAGCCCAGGTTGGGTCATTTTGTCTGCTCCTTTAGTCCAGAAATCTGGCGCATGGGGGTATCCCCAACAGACCCCACCTTGCCGTGGAGAT
Organism: Anser anser; assembly: GCF_964211835.1. Lineage (NCBI taxonomy): Eukaryota > Metazoa > Chordata > Aves > Anseriformes > Anatidae > Anser > Anser anser. The sequence continues at coordinate 212,001,615 of NC_139720.1, read as the reverse complement.
CTGAGAGTGCTCAGTGCCCTTCTGTTCTTTTTTCACAGCATCCCAGAGTAAAGCAGGTCAGAGGGGACCTCTGGAGCTCTCTGGTCCAACCTCTGCTTGAAGCAGAGCTCAAGGTTGCTCATGGCTTTGATGAAAAGTGATGTTCATCACTGGGGAGGAACCACAGCACTGCACCCATGCTGAGATAACCCATCCATCCTTCACCACGACATGGGCGTGACAGAGGTGACCCCGAGCAGGATCCATCTCCTGCCCCCCCTCACCCCGCTCACCTGTCCTGAACTTGTTGTAGGTGCCGCTCTCCAGCATCGAGCCACCATCGTGGGCACAGCAGGAGAAACTCCGCTCTCGCCACCTGCCAGGGGCAAAGTGCTTGGATCAGGCCACTGCTTGCTGTGGTTCCCCCCGCAGCTCCCTGGAGCCCCGATCACCCTTTTTCTACTTTGTCAGGGCAGGACCTGGCCTGGTACCTGAGGGTTTGCTCAAGTTTTTAGTGAGAAGGGATCCTGATGCACAGCTGTGATGTCTAAGTGTCCACGTTTCACGTGTAAAACAGCATTTTGAAGGCGCCTTTTTGACTAATCCCTCTCCAGCCTTCCAAAGCAAAAGTATAGCTGTCTCTCCTTTTCCACACCAAAGCACTCCACATAACCACGCCATGCTTATAAGCAAGCCAGGCTGCTCACCCAGGATCTTCCTGATCTTTCCCCCTGCTGTGACCCGCAGCAGAGCTGTGCTCCCAGCACCCCTGCAGAAAACAGCCCCGAGCTGGCTGGTCTGGTCCCTCCACCCACCCACAGGCAGGTGAAGAGCTGAGCCCAGCACCTCCTGCTGTAGGAGCACAGCCTGGCTTCTGATCCAACCACGGCAGAGCTGAGCATCCAGCAGCCTGACCCCAGTTTCTCCGTTATTAAACATAGATAATGTCTTGGACAGCACAGAAAGAAAGAAAATAGTGTCTGTGACACTCAGGTATTTCTGGGTATATTTCATATTTCAGATAGTTCGTCTGGGAGGATGGATTCCTCAGTGACTCTGATATATGCAGACAGAGACATGAGGTGCACAAATATTAACAATGAGAGCTCTCCTCCTAAGTTACATCCAATGTCCAAATAATCTAAATAGTAAAAAATAGAAAAATCAGTTCGTTTTCCAGCTTTGATAACTGGATTCTGCTGCTACTCTAAACACACCAAGTCTGCACTGAATCCTTTGGGTAGGTGATGTCTGAGTTACCAAAAGGAAAGGGAAATATATAGCAAGCAGGAGCAGTGCAGAGGTTTTTGGAGACTTTAAGGCCTTTTTTTTTTTTTTTTTTTTTTTCTAATTCTTCAAGAGGAAGATGTCCTCTAGAGCAGTTTTAACCCTTCAGGTCACTGAAAGCATCCCTTCGTTCCTCCAAGGGGGACAACAGATGAGGCTAGCACGGCCACTAGCAGCTCAGTAGTTACCAGTGCAGAGCGAAGATGAGTGAGATGAGGAGCACAGAGGCCAGGTCCGTCAGGATCCACATGATGTTGTACTGCTGCGGCGTCTGGAAGGGAACAACAGAGGACGTGTCCAACACCAAGGACCCCGAAATACGCAAGAAAGCTGCTCTAGCTCCTCCTTGCTTCTTGATCCTAGCAATTCAGCTCCCTGGTGTGCATGTGAAGTAATATCCTTACGGTGTTTAAGGTATTTGGTGGCATTTTAAAGAGGTCACCTGCCAGTGGGTGTTGGTGCAAAATCATCAGTCTCAATAAGGACAAGTCCGCTGGGTGGCCAAGGAGACTGGACCACATCACAGTAAATACAACAGGGACTTGTTTGGACAGGCAGGCCCTGTAGTTTCCTTTGCTTCCCTATGACATTAATATCAACAGATGGCGTTTGGCTGCCCCTGGAAAAACTGTACTTAAGTGAAAACCAGAGAGGGGCTGGGTTGGCTCCTGCTTCAAGTCCAAGAGCATCTGAAGATTTGTCCTCACATCAGACCACTCCCGCCCTCAGAATGGACTGAAATGATGCGGTTTTCTGGGTGGGAGATGGAAGCACTGTAAAATCTACTTCAAGAGTGTGAAACCAGTCATTCAGAGTGGTAACCTGAATGCAGGGACTCTGGTGAGACCAGTGACCCAGGTGCTCCGTAGCCCTATAGGTTGTCAAAGGCACAGTAGAGGGCAGACAAGCAATGTGAAAAGTTCCTCACAGCAGGTTTTTTTTTTTTTTTTTTTCCCTTTGGGCTTGTGACAACAGACCAAGTTGAGAAGGAATGTAGGCGTTCCTGGGATTTAGGAACTTTTGACAGCAATAAGGTTCTTTAGAAGCTTAGAGATTGAAATCCTCATGCGATATCCACATGTACCCTCAAAGGCCCCTTCCTTTAACCCTAGACAAGTTTCAGTATGACTTATTTTCCCTCATGTCAGGCCTGAGTCTCCAAGTCCAGCCAACCAGGGTTCTTCTCCATGGACCAAAAAGAACCAGGAAATGAGGGTGATGATACCTGGTATGGCTCAGAGGAATGAGGTAAACCAGGTTCATGTTAAGTCCGTCTGCATGCAGAGGGACTTTATTCATGCACAAATCAGCCCATGGTCTCTAAAGGTAGCCATGAATATCTGCCCCCCATTTTGTACCCCGGGAACAAGGGAGGATCACTGCTTACCATGAGGAAGAGGGGCTGGCTGAGATTCTTCAGCGTGTGGACAGCATTAGTGGTCACAGAGTGTGCCCCCGAGCACCACGCCAGGGAGAAGAGCCACGGCTCGTTGATCACATAGAGGTTGGTGGTGATGTTTGCCTCAGCGTATTTCCTTTAAAAGACCAAGAGGCAATTGCCTTCATTAAGGAAAGCAAGGAGGTTAGTACTTCCTTTGGGCTGAATCAAGGAGAGCTGGCAATTCTGTATGGCAATTCTGTCCTAACTTGTTATAGGACGTAGGTCAGGAACAGAAAGGAAGCCCAACCAGCCAATAATCGGTTGATAATATCTAATTCCAACCCCTACATGGGCAGGGACACCTCCTGCTAGGTCAGGTTGTCCAGAGCCCCTTCCAACCGGCCTTGGGCACCGCCAGGGCTGGGGCACCCCCAGCTCCTCTGGGCAGCCTGGGCCAGGGCCTCAGCGCCCTCAGAGGGAAGAATTTCTTCCCAACGCCTCCCCGAAGCCTCCCCCCTGCCAGGCTCCAGCCGGTGCCCCTCGTCCTGTCCCCCCAGCCCTGACAAAGAGTCCCTCCCCAGCTTCCCTGCCCCCCCTGCAGGCCCTGGCAGGCCGCTGGCAGCTCTCCCCGGGGCCTTCTCTTCCCCAGGCCCACCACCCCCAGCTCTCTCAGCCTGGCCCCACAGCAGAGCTGCTCCAGCCCCTGAGCATCCTCGCGGCCTCCTCCGGGCCCGCTCCAGCAGCTCCGTGTCCTTGTGCTGGGCCCAGAGCTGAACGCAGCGCTGCAGGGGGGGCCTCCCGAGAGCGGGGCCCAGGGGGACAATCCAGCTGGGGGCTGCCAGCTCATATTCAGTATTCCACCTAAAAATGCATTTGTCATCTCCCAATAGTGTGTTTAAAATAATCTTCAAGGTCATTATTCACATTTCTTATGTTTGCAGCAACAGCTGGCCATCTGTGATGTCCTTATAAGTTACTGAAATTTAATATGAAGTGATACCATTTCTCTGTATAACTCTAAGGGAATGTATCATCAGTATGAGTATTTGTAAATTTATCTATAGTCTGCCCAGGATTTACCCAGATTTACCCAGATGGATCTACCTAGCATTTTAAATGTTGGGAAAATTATCATTAAGAAAACATGGACATTATTATTATCCAAAGGGCTAAACGTTTTCTTATACTTGTTTTTAATTATTTTTCAATGCTTTTGAGCATGGGAAAGAACAAAAAATCCTGTTTACAAAAGGAGAGCTGGATAGGTAAGACATTTCATATGTGTTTTTAAAAATATCTGTTTATGTAAGACAACCATTTTGGAGAATCCTTCAATAAATGTGGAGCTTTCCATTGGAGAGATTACACTGTTAGTGTGTCCCAAGCAACAGAGTACTGGTAGCAACAGAGACAATAATGAAGTCTCCAAAATACCATCTACAAGAGTGTTGTGTTCTCTCACCACAGCATTATGCACTCACACCGATGTTTGTGGAGGCCATAGGAGGTTAAATAGTTGTTTGTTCATTCTCTATGGTTCATTATTAGCAATACTGAGGATGGCATGTGTAGAAACCTGGAGACACCTGCATCCTTCTAGTCAGAAAATCCTTAGATCCCAGTGAAGTAGATATGGACTTGGACAAGGAGGGGTGCTACCCTCCTTGCTACGTATGCTACCTCTTGGCCCTACACGGGGTATACAGTAGGAATGAAATAAAGTCCTTCAACTCCAAAATGTAACAGGGTTGGCCACAACCTAAAAGAGCTCTTGCCAAAAATGGTGTAGATCCTAGAGCTGGTCACCGGAGGGAGGCATTGCCACACACATGAAGCAAATATCCTCTAGACAACAGCACTTCGGGCTGAAACTGCAACCTACCGGATATCTTCACTGGACATTTCAGTGTAGGCCAGATTGAGTTTGACAATATTGTCCATCAATAGGTCTTCAACTGGGCCAGCCTACCAGATTGGGTCTAATCCCGGACTCATTGAGGATGACTTCCAGGGTTCTGTTGATCCACGAGTACCTGTAAGGATGTTTCTCTGGAGGGCGGTAGAGATCAAATATAACAAGTTTATTCTGACTGTCTGCAAGGCGCAAGAAATTACTTAGCTTGTAAATTGACTGATTCATTGCCTGGTTTTGATCTGCCCTTGACAGTGAGCCCATGCATGAAAAGGGTTTGTCCTAGAAACAAACAGATGTAAAAAGGAAATCAGTCAGCCAGTCATATCTAGGAGCAAGCTGCATGCAAACATTTCATACCTCTGTAAGCGAAAAAGTTTGGCATCAACCCTCAGTAGGTGAGGATATTCTATTCTGCTTAGCTCTTCTACCTGAGAAACATGGATAATTAACCCAGATGACACTGCTTCTGGGACATAAATTGTGTAGCTAGCTCTGCTGTTCTTCTCTGTCCCATCACGTAAACCGTATTACACACAGCACCTTGCACAAGTACCTGTTTTCTTCTTTCTCCAGACCATCTGTTCTGCTGCTGCCATGATAAGGAGCTACAAGAACACCCACCAGCCAAACAAAATAGGTCTCCTAGGCCTAAAGGCCAAAAGGACAAAGCAAGGAGACCCCCAACTGAATGACTTCTACCAACTAAGTGTGGGCTCAACCAAAAGTTTCTCTCCTAACTTTCATACTAATAAGCTGTAGCCAGCCAGTGTCTCTTCTACAACATCACAGTCATTTATGGTGCTTGCCTTAAGGAACCATGCTCCAGCATTCAACTCCTTCAGGGTATCCCAGGAGAACAAGGCTGCATTTTGAGCAGTGTCGTTGGGATAGACCTCCCTGATGTTGGTTGTCCTCCTCAGGCTGCTGTCATGCATGAGGAAAGGAACTCCGTCGTAGCTGTTGGAGAGCAAGAATTCAGGTCACCTGGAGTGGAGATCATTCATGGCACAAGCAGAGTCAAACCAGGTGAGAACAACGTGTGGGCCACCATGAATGCAGCAGTACAGCCTCCCTTAGAGCAGAGGGTAGGGTAGGAAAGAAGGCTGACACTCAAGATACCAAACTGTTTCAAGCTTAAATATTTCTGGGTGACCTTGGTGAAGCTGTACCTCACTGTGACTCATTTTTCTCAGGGGCAAAGTGGAGATGGTGGCATTTATGCCTGCCAGCCCCTAAAAGAAAATGGGTAGTAACTTGTGGCCAAAGGCTCTTTTTGCTGACACCAAAGTGCTTCTACAGGTTTCAGAGGACTGAAGTTTAAATGGATAGAAAGGCAAAATTCTCTTTTATAGAAAGGTCTTTATTAATAGAACACCTAAGTATTAGTATTTTAGTTACTTAGTGCCTGGAAACTGCTCATCCTGCCCAGTAGGTTAGAAGGTCATGGCAAGGAGTCCCATACACAAAGGTAATTAAAGGTCTAGTAATTATATCAATGATGGCACAGGTCTAAATACAATTTTCTGGTGGTTTCTAGGCCTGATAAGACCTTCAGTGAGGCCTGGAAGTCAGACTACAGTAGGAACTTGTCTCTGTATGTTGCAAAAGTATTTAAAATATACTGTAGAAATAATGACTGTTAGATAAGAGCTTATTGAGAAGAGCCATGTCCCACAGCCCTTAGCATCATGCAGCAGCTGAGGGACCCTGTCCCAGCCGTTGGCAGAACCAAATTGCCCAAAATTACATGGCTCCAAAGGCAACTCTTAGAAGAAGTATCTGCTTTGGGAAGTGTGATGTTTTTCCCTTACCTAATGGTGACATCTGTTTCAAGACCATCCCCACCATGTTCAATTGTCTTCTGAAATGACATCTCAGTGTTTTCTGGTGCCAGCTGGGGAAAAAAAATGGGCCATGAGCAGACTGGCTTTAGACACACTCTGGAGGACTCTGTAAATACTTTCTGTCTCCTTGTAACGCCTGTTTTGTATTAAAGGACCACCATTATCTTGTTAAAGTCTCCCGTTTGCTTTCTTCCACCTTAGCCACCAAACCCACCATGTCTCTCAGGGTTCCCTGTTAGCAAACCCACAGAGCGATCATTTGGCACACAGTTCCAAACGGAAATGTCTCCCTTTCCACCCTCCATTGATTTCTTGGGGGGAAAAAATGATGATGATGAAGGCAACAGCACACAGGATGAGGAAATGATGTAAAATAGCTTCTCCAAACCTACCATCGGTGCTCCGCGGTGTCCAATGAGGGCTGGCTTTGGTCCAAGTGTCCCCTCCTCTCTGATGCAAGGAGAGTACATCCCCAGAGGTATCAAGAAAAGAAAGAGAAGGATAGCCAGGTATGGACCAACAATTACCACCTGAACAACTGCAAAAATTTGAAGGAGGAATGCTAGAGTTAATCCATTTGGTAGCACAGCGTTTGCCTTGCAGCTTGACTTTTAATACAGCCCTCCAGCTAAGTAACTGTTGGGCTTTGTCCCATCCCATTTTCCATCCCTTCTTCCCCTAATTTTCACCGTCTGTCCAAACAATACAGTCCAGGACAAAGAAGGATTTGGGCTGTTTAGGCTAGGATTGCAAGTTTTGTGCTGCAATTGCATCTCACTATGCCTTCCAGCAAGACACAGCCTTCATTTCTTTTTCATTGGAGATGATGCAATGCAATTTCCCCCACCTGTAGAGGAATGATCCTCAACAGAAGGATGCTTTTTTTTTTTTTTTCTTACTCAAATAAGAGCAGGCAACATTTTAAAGTTTCATTCCCCTCCAGGTGAATGCTTCCCTGGTTCCTTCAGACTGCTGTCAGTGGCTTTCTGTATGTGACATGCAGTCTCCTACTGACACTGACTGCATGGGTACTGCATCTCAGAAACCTGCCAAGTCATTACCTATGGTCTCTGGAGTCTGTTGACATATTACTCAAGAGTCCCAGTGGGCAACCTTCACCTCAGAGAATGAAACAGTTCCTCTGAGAAGCACCTGTGCACCAAAATTCCTTATTTAGGTGGGTACCACCACCCCTCTGCACACTGTATTAGTGGCTCTGAAAGAACTTGGGGTTACACCAAGTCAATGTATGGAGTTGAGTGACCATTAGGCACAGTGGGTTGTAAAGTCTTGGGTCCCAACATGTTCCTCCCTACCCCCAGCTGCAGTTAAATGTAGAGAAATTCCTAGGTAGGAAACAAAATGCTCCCACCAGCACATTCTGTCTGAAGTCAATGGTTTCTGTTACAACTCAACATCTGCAGATGGGTGTCATGTAGACAACACTGGATATATGGAGAAACTGGGTCAGAGAAAAAGAGCCAGAGCCAGGCTCTTCTGCAGTTGTTCTTGACTCCTTGCCCTTACACTTCCTGGAGCTCTCAAAGGGATAACACCAGGAAAGGAAAGCAAAATTCCTTAACAACCAATCTGAAAGCTCTTTTCCCCATCCTATCTGGCTTCTCCTAAGATCCTCTAGTATGGACTGACTTTCTGAGACAGTGAAACTGAGCATAGCAATTTCGGACACTGGTTGCTCTCTCCTGCAAAATTCTGACCAAATTTTCACGCATGATCTAGAACTTGGGGACTTTTGCTAATCTCCTTATCTTTAGGGCTTGTCACTACCTTGGTATACACCAAAACTTTGCAAGGTAGCATGCAAATCACTAACAAGTATGGACAGGCCCGAGACAGTGCATAGGCTAAGCCCCAGCCCTGCTAATTTCTCTGGAATACTCAAAAACTAAAATTCAACTCTAGCTGGAATGTGGATGTGGGAGGAAACGGCTCCTGCACGCTTGATTTTCCACACTGATATGTGTCTTTTGTCATACAGGGAGCAGGAAGCAGAGCTACTGTACCTTTCTTATCTGCTCTGATGGCATACAGAGCCATGGGCCAGGAGAGGAGGACCATGATAGTTATTGCCCCTATGTGGAGATAGGGGGCTGTGATCTGGAAAGGAGAAAAAAGGATTTTATTCAAAGGATGAAGTGTCGATACAGACAGAAACAAGCCCCAACACAGCTGCAGCCTCCCACATAGATGGGCTCCTGCTGTGGACATCAGCAGTTTATCTTCTCTCCCACACCCAGGTTGGATCCACAAAACACCTCCTGAGTCAGGGCAGAGAGATGTGCCTGGCTGGTTCCCCGCACTGAGGAGTGCTCCTCACTTCAGTATAAAGCTCTCCTTTCCTCTCAACCAGCCAAAAGGGACAAGTCTGTCCTTGTCCAGGATGGTTTGGCAAACAATCACCTTTACTACTACGTCATAACCTGTGAACATCTTCCAGAGAGCACCAGTTTTAATCCAATCTAATCCAGTCCAATCTTATCCATGTAACAGTCATCTCCACTGCAACTAAATCATCAATCTAATGTCAACAAACCGGAATTTCCTCAGCCTTTCCTACCGCTTGGCCAACTCTCTAAAATGTAAGGGTTGAAGAAAAGCAGAAGTCATTGAGAGATGTCATTGTGTGTGAGAACGTCTGCCCTGGATACCTGATCCCAACTTCTTTTGACCAGAAGCAGGATGCAGTTGCATAAACAAAGGTGCCACCTGAGATGTCCAGGATATTTGAGATAGTTATGCAGGGCTAGTGGACAGAACACAGGATCTGCTAAAGACTGGTGTCCTTTGGGAACAGCAGCTGAAGCATCTCAAAGGGCATGAACACCCAAAATAAACCACACCTGTGGGAAACCCAAAAGATTTTGTGTCTCCTTCTCCCCATCCTCCTCCCCTAGAGTCTGAAAAGGGGAGGAGAAGCTGACACTTTCTCTTTACCTTTGCCAGTGCATTAGCCCTGATTCCCTTCCTCAGGGAATGAAGTTCTTCTGGGTCGCAGGAGACTGAAATTGGGCTAATGCTAAAAGCTGCTGAGCTGGCATGAGCTGAGTAGGGAGTGAGTTCTCACTCCAGTAACCCCACCAGCCAAACGGATCTGATTTACCTGCCCTCAGCACCTGCTAATTAACAGTGCACTTAAAACAAGTTTGCCAAAAAAAAGGGAAAAAAAGATACGACTTCCCCAAAGGAGACATGTTATATCAAACAAATAGCTTGATACCAAACCTCAGGTCTTGGCTTCCTTCCTTCCTACGGGAAATGTTAAGTCTTAATAAAAGTCTATGCAAAACTGCACAGACTGCCAGGAAAACCCATGTGAAAAACATTTACCATATGGAATATTTTCCACTGATTGCCACACAATACTTCAAGAAACCAGTTGCTTTTTTCAAAGAACCTCCTTTCAAACAAACCTCTTACCTGGAATGAGAGGCGGACTGTTTTCCACTGATCTCCCCAGAGTACAGATAATATGAAGAGGGCTGTGATAGAGAAGCCCAGGACAAGAAAAGTCCCAATCTGGGGAGATACAAAGGACATTAATAAGCTTTGGTATTTCTGCATAGGGTGTGCAATCTATTTGCCTAACAGGCTTCTTTAATCAGCTTGGACTCAATACATTCGGGATGCACAAGCTTGGCTGTGCCACTTCATAGACAAAGAGATCTAATGGGACTAAAACCAGACCCACAGTGCTATAAATTGGATTTTCTGTATGGCAAAACTGATTTTACAAGTTAAGTACCTAACCTGAGTCAGCCCTCAAGGCTCCCTCTCTAGTCACGGGAGAAAGAGAGGAATTTACAGAGGTGATCCATTTCCACTTGCTTTATGATAAGGGATGCCTCTCTCTGTCTGTTGATGCAGATGGAGCCTAGATGAACAACTATCGTTAAATTCTGTAGTTGGCTGAACTCAGAAACACCAAGTTAAACCCAAAAGAGACATCAGCACAGCTTCCTTATGCTGAGTTGCTTTGGAAGAGGCTTCAGCAACTGCAAACTTTTCTGTAGTTCAGAAATAAGAATTTAATCTTTAACTAAAAGAAAAGTGAAGGGGTAGCTCATTCTGTGCTGTGGCTTCTTGCCCAGGTTGGTACCAAGCAGTTATGATGGCAGGCTCTTCCTGGAACCTTATTTGTCTGCTGAGAACTAAACACAAGTAGAAACTGGAACCAAGGCCCTAACTAGTCTTCAGGGAGATCCTACAGATCAGCATCCTAATAATCAGCCCCTAATCTCTTCCACATAGGGACGCAGTGTTGGTATTTTCCACAAATTGCTCTACAGCTTTCTGGATCTTCTGGAAGCCCATTTTTGATAGTAAAATTGATCGTTTCCACTGTGTAAATGAAGAAACAGAGGATGGAGTATTCTGACATTCAACTATTCCCCTTCACAGCAAGATTTGCAATCTTATTACGCTTTCCCCTAAGCTTCATGGCTTATTTTTTAAAAGCCTCACCTGGCTTTCAAGAAGTTCTTAAGAAAGGTGGTTTCTAAAGCATCATTTTGCAGCAACAGCTCCCTGAGGAGTTGTTTCTATGCCTTCCAAACTCCACGTGGCTTTTCCAAAACCACCCCAAGACGAAAAGACACGGGGCACCAGGATGCCTTGGAAAAGCCAGGTTTCTGTTCTGCAGAGGAAGCAGCCACTGTTTTTAAAGCTGTTGGGTCCTGCTACAGGGACTTACGCTGTGCTCCTCATGGAAACTTTGCCTTTGTCTACATGCAACCACATGTAGGCATGTCAAATGCAGACATCCTCACCTCAGTGAGTCACCACGGGCTCCTTTTAGAGCCAGTGGGGAAAAAAGGTACTTTAGGTGTGATTCATCTCATCTCAATTTAAGTGTCTATGACCAGCTGGATGATTTGCATCCTCGGAGGGTTCATTTCCCTCATCTGACTGCACAGGGAGCTTGGGGTGATTAGCTCACTTGGAGATATCATTAGTACGGATATTTAAAGCCTCCTAAGATTAACCTCCTCCCTCTCTCCTATGATCTAAGCTGTTTTGCATGCAGGGAAACACCACAGGCTGATGGTTTAAAGCATGGTTAGGGTTACCAGAAAACCCTCTCCCCACCTTGTGACTCCAGTGCAGGTACAGCTGCTGACCTTCTGCAAGCAAACACATCGCTAGGACCTGGGAAAGCAAGAAGAGATTGTTTGCATCCTGGTACAAAATGACAAAATGAGGCATTTCTGGAATTATTTTTGTATAGGGAAGTCACTTTACTCTAGACCTTTGTGCACAATGGCAAGGCAGGACAGGTGGATGGAGAGAAGCGGTTATTGCTACAGTAAATATGTTCCTGAAATGGCCAAGCACTCACCAAAACTGCCTTGTAGGGTCAAAACCTTCTCATGGGTGACAGATAGTTGAGCATTTTGGGGTACACACTTTGTGACTGCACTCTGATATATAGAATATGGCCTGGGCCAGCAGCCATGACATGAAAAATAGAGCAGCAACCTTACTTTTTTTCTATGTATTTGTTGTCACTAAAGGCACATCATCCATGGGGGACAGCTCAGGGAATAAAAGTCTCAAAAAAAACCCAAAAACACAAAACAAACAAACAAACAGAAAAACAGAGCAGAGAGCAAAGGAAAGCACACAGTGACAGTAATTGCAAGAAATGCAAGAAATGCACATCTCAGAACGTGGAAAACTGCCTTGGAGATTCAAAACCTCTGGTTTGTATTAGGTTAATTTTTAATTCCCAGCTGTGGCCCTATGGCTGGTGTGCTCCTTTCCCTGCTGGCAGGTTGGAGCCCTTGGGGATCAGGGTCCCTTAAGGACAGCAAAAACCCCAGCCAGGGCAGGGGACAACCTGAGATGCCCTGAACACCAAGTAAAGGATGAGGAAAACCAGTCCGTGGCTCTTCTGGAGACTAGCTTCAGGTTGTCACAGACAACTGATGAACCTGATGACAAGTTTCACCAGCCCAGATGCCTTGCTGCTGTGCAAACACGTGGGTCTATGCTCAGGTGCATGGAGCAAGCTTCCCAACAAGTGTAAGGGATGGTCTGGGAACCAGTATCACCAGATATGAGGGTTTAGAGAAAAAACATCTGTTAGCAGTCATCAGTGCTCCACTGAGACGATAATTTATGATCCAGGTCCTTGCAGACTGTAACACAGTGGGACTGTGTGAAAGCAGGACAAAGAGATTTAGGGCAATAATGTGCTGGGAAGGGGAGCTGTTCTCCTGAAACCCAACTATAAAGGAATGTAAGGTGATTCCGACCCAGCTACAAATACCCTCTCTTTCCAGGATGATGCTGATTTGAGGCAAGATAAGCTCAGCAGAGAATACAGATCAGCCTTTAAGGGCTACTTGACATGTCAGCCTCCTTTAATTGAATCCTACACCCAGGACATGATGAGTAACCGCGGGAGCAGTTCACAGAGAACTGAATTACTGCTGAAGATCTTAAACCAGGCACATTTAAATAAGCCATTTTAGAAAAATGAAGGGAAAAGACACTTTCAAAATCTCCCCTTTTCTTCAAGCAATGTTACGAAGACTTGGTCCATGCCTAAGGTGCATCCAAACGCCTACTTCAGAGGCCGTGCTCAACTAGACTCTCCCCTGCTACTCCTGTGTAACTTTCCTACAAAAGATGCAGCATATTTGGGGATGACATTGGAGGAAAAGCTCATTTTTATGGATAGAGGTAACGGCTCATTACCAGCTTACAAGAAGAATAATCACCAAGTTTCATCCTCGGATGGTGAAGGAGGAACTCTTGCAGTTGCTCCACTGGTCACTGGAGGAGAACACGTCTTGATGGACCGGTGAGATGATGTGATGTGGACAAGATCTGTCCTCTGTGTGCTCTGGCTCCTCAAAAGCTGCCTCAGGACCTGTCTGATCTGCTCTTCCATGGAGAGCAGCTGTGTTTAGCAGTGTCTCACACGGTTCCACCTACAGCAAGACTTCTTCAGGCCAAAGGACAACCACCACCAGCAGGTCTGGCTCCTCCAAACTGCTCCTACACATACCCTGGGATTCACTGCAATGGGGGCTTGACAGCACAAGCCAGGTTTCTACATTCACTTTCTGGCAAAAAAAAAAATGCAGGCTTTCAGAGCTTCCATGATACCCCAGTCCCTCAGGGATGAAGGCTTGAGGTCACTCTTTGGGCTTCAGTGCCAATGTACAATTTTGAGTCCTCTTCTTAGCGTATGAATGCAGAGGCCCCAGCACATCTGAACCCCTTTACATTATACAGTCAGGAGTTACCTCCTCAAAAACCCCTTGGAATGAATGTGTTTAACTGCAGAGAGGCAAATATCATCTTCTGTGTTTGAAAGACTGAACAAGAAAGTATTTTTCTTCTCCCCTGAGCCTGAACTGTCCTGCAACAAGACCCCGCAGCTTAACCTTTTAGCTCTAATGGGGATGAGAAGATTGCCTTGGGAGTGATAACAATTAAATTAATTGAAACTGATTGTCTGAAGAAAATTACACTGATGCATGCAGGCGGAGAGAGCCTCTGCACAGACAGCAAGTGCTTTGTTGTGCAGCACTTTGTTCAGCCACTGGTGGCTGCTGGGCAGAAGAGTGTTTGCTTCAGTGGTTCACAATAAGGACGTGGAAGGAGGCCTCCAGGCCCCAGTTGGGTGGAGGAAGAGACTACGATGCTCACAAACAAAACCACGCCAAGCACTGCTTGCTGTAAAAACTCTGCTCCAGCAAGGGCATCAGCGTGCTCAGCTTTCTGACACACGGGACTAGTGATGCAAAACATCACAAGGAAGCATTGCCTGGGTGAAGATCTCTGGTCCTTCCTGCAACACGTGGAATCCTCCCTCCTCCACATCCCCATCCCATGTCCCTGCAGGTCAGGATGTCTGTCCCAGGTGATTGAAATTGGCTGATTCAGCCAAAAACTGTTGAGAAATAACAGGCAGGCAGCACAGCCAGCCTCTTAGGAAACAAGGCAAAAGCAAGTTTTCACACGGAGCCAACATGGTCACAGCCCACCATGGTTCAAAAAGGGTTTCTACGTGTGCCTAAGACCTGGTGAAGAACAGACCATGGTTTAACCTAAGTCTAGCTACGATGTGTGATACCAACAGTCTTGTAGGGAAGTCACACATCACAGGAACCACCAGTGGCTCAATGCAGAAGGCATTTCTGCTGTGTTACGCCCCCTGAACATCACTTGGGTAGGAGGGAGAAGTGCTCAGGGAAGTGCCAGCTGGCTGTGGTTGCTCAAGAGTGCTGAACCTCTGGAGATGAATGTTTTTGCTGGGATAGCAGTAGCCTGATGCACCCCAAGGTGGGAGGTCCCTGACTTGCTGTAGCCATGCCCTGCCTCTTTTGCCTCTGTGGAAAGCCACTGCACATTTTGAGATAGCAGGAGCACGAACAGCCTTGTGCCTCCCAGAACTTAACATCAGTGCATGCAGGAGTCTTGCCAAATTAGGCACGATGGACATAATGATGCAAGCAAGAAGGGCAAGTGCCCTTAGAAATACCCAGTGACTTTAGGTGGGTTACTTAACAGCTTCATGAAGATGAGGAGCAAATGGATCCTGACCGCACATGCATCTTTGGCAAAGCTCAGAGTTGCCCAAAGTAACATTGCAACCACCAAACTACCCACACTGATCCATTAACACCAGGAAAGCTAGGTAGACCTAGCTAAATAACAGAGATTAAGCTCTACAGCCACCAGCACGCCTCAAAATCCTTGTAATTAAATATTGTTATTTGACCTACTTAAAGATAAGTTATTCCACAGCTTTTATAATGCTATTGATTGCTTGTAGCATGGCCAAGCAGCTGTCCTATTTCTCACTTTGTTATTTTATTGCTAGCACTGAAATAAAATCACTATTTATTTGTACTTCAGCAGGGACAAAGGACCTTGGAAATCTGTTGTGTTGGGCACTGCGTGAGCAAGGCTAAGAGAGGTTCCCTGCCACGGGCAATTTACAGGCTGGCTATATGATGAGACGTCAATGAACGGGTAGGAGCAGCAGGAACTGATGATAAAAGCCAGTTGCCTTGGTCACAGAGGTGAGTCAAAGCCACAGCGTCAGCCCCAGCACCTGGCATCTCAAAACGCAAGCTGGAGCAGGAATGAGACTGAAAGTGGGGAAAATTTAATGCAGTTTGGAAAAGTGAAGACCTCAGGAACATAAACCTCTTTGGGCATAAATTTAAGGAGTGTTTTGTGACCACATCTGCGGTCTCCAACTGGAGACAAGCCCTCCAGCAAGGCAGAGAGAATCAAGGCAGCTTTAGTGATAATGTTTCCCTTCTTCTCATGAGTTTTACACTTCAGGGTTAGAGGAATAACTCTACTTTGACAACCCATCACCACTACAAGACTCAGATCTCCATACTTCCCTGCTGTCAAATAACAAAACTCAGCTTCCACATAACCAATACTGGCACAGCTTTCCTTGTTTTGATGGAGAAATGGGTCAAATTCACCAAAGGGAAATCACTGAGGGAAATCACAGAACCTACATCTAGCTCAGAGACACCTGTGTTGAAAATGCTCATCCGCAGGTGGGAGAAAGTACCACAAATGCTCATTGTGTTCCCAGTCCTCCCCAGGTAGCTACTGTCAAGCGTCAGGGCAAGGCTGAACTTTGGTCTGACACATTAAACCATCCCTGTATTTATTTTCTAGGCCCGTAACTCACTCCTTAACAGGAGCCTTACTTACCAACAGCAGCGCGATGTACATGAACAGGATTGCAGCCACTACCAGGAGAACAAGAGACCAGAGGAACCAGAAGCCCAGGTTCCCATAGTTATACCTAAAAAGCAATAAAACCTTATCATAGCATTTGTGGCACGTTAGCAGAAGGGGCTGCAGGGAAAATATATTTGAAGGAGAAAACGCCAGAAAGCTGGAGGAGCTACAGAGGCGTATCCCAAGCAGAGAGAGGGAAGCTTTCCTTTCTATCCAAAGGCTCAATAACATTATTACACCTGAATAACATTATTACACATTATTATATATTATTATATATTACATATATATTTTATATATTATATATAATATAATATAATTATTATTATATATTTGTATTATATATTATATTATATATAATATTATATATATTATATTATTATAACAATGAATAACATTATTACACCTCCCCTTCTCATGGTATTTGAGCTATCTGGATGGCATCTGATTTTAGGGGCCAGATTTACATAACTGCTACCTACACAGTGCAGAAGGAAAGGATTTGCATAAAACCACACTGGTTATTTCTCTGTCTCCAGACTGGGAACATGAAATTCTCTTTGCTCTGCGATAGCTGCTGCAATACCTCTGATGCCAGCCACTATGCTTCTTCGGAGGGAACAGGAAAAAAGGAAAGATGACCAAGGGAAGGAAAGAGCCATTTAGTCCCTTTCATTCACCATTTTTGCAACAGCGGCTGTTATCTTTCTCACAAATCCACACTTAAACCTGTACACCGTAGCCAAGCAAAGGGCAGAGCCTCAGCACCTCTGGAGACCCTGGGAGTTCATTTAGGGTGCCAGAACCAAGATGTGAAGGGACCAAAGCTTTGGCTCGTGACTGAAGTGCCCGGCCTACCTGGGGTGTCTCATTAAAACCCGAGTGGGAAAGGAGGAAAACGTGGCACTTACCAGTCAAAGTTGTTGTAGTCATTTTTCGCTTCACCCCACATGTACAGGAAGACGAGAGAAAAGCAGAAAGCTCCAACGAGCAATGGGAAAAACACGCATTCCCGCTAGAGAGGGAGACGAAGGACAATCGGTCAGAGCCTCGTTCACTCCAAAACAAGCAGAGCAAACAGCAGTCACTGCTTGCTTCTAGGCTGTCCGTGAAACACGTGGCTTGATGCTGGACCTTCTGAAGCCGACCTTCTCCTACGAGGAGAGGCTGCGAGAGCTGGGGCTGCTGGGCCTGGAGCAGAGGAGGCTCCGGGGGCTGCCAGCCATGGCCACCAGCACTGCCGGGAGGTGCCGAGAGGCCGGAGCCAGGCTCTGCTCAGGGGTGCCCGGGGCCAGGCCCAGAGGCCCCGGGCCCAGCCTGGAGCCCAGGAGGTGCCCTCTGCCCCTCAGGAAGCACTGCTGGGCTGGGCGGGTGCCGGAGCCCTGGCACAGGCTGCCCAGAGAGGGGCTGGGGGCTCCTCCTTGGGGATCTCCAGCAGCCGCCTGGACGTGGGGCTGGGCCCCCTGCTCGGGGTGGCCCTGCTGGACCAGGGCTGGCACCACAGGGACCCGCAGCTGCCCCACACCACCAGCCACACGGGGACACTCTCTCCATGGTGGCACAGACAAACTGAGCCTGCCAGAGAAGCACAGCAAGCCCTCCAGCCCCAGGAGCTGCCATCTAGGACACCAAGAGACCGCGCTGGGCTCTAAGGGAGGTGAGGCCTTTGACCCACAGCATCAACTGCTTCTCAGCTTGGACTGACTTTTCCCAGTGCAGAAATGAATGTCTTTGCTGATTCTGAGCTAATTTACCGTCTTGCAGCAGCATTTCCCAGGCTCGGTCCTTCTGCGTTGGTACCGCTTCCACCGGCAGCTGTAGAAACCCGCCAGGCAGGAGATGAAGGGCTGGTGCTCGTACCTCTGCAGCAAGTGCCGACGTACCACCTTCAGCTTCCCAAACTTGATCCTCTTGAGGCTGGTGGAACTGGCCTCCATCTGAAGAGCTTTATCTCATCTTCCTCCTGAAATGAGGTCACAAGATTGATGTGAGTCTCCTTGCCTTCGGGGTAAGCTTTTTGTGTCAGAAGGAGAGGAATTGTTCCCAAGAGGATGCAAAGACCAGCAGGAAAGGTGGCTGAGGACACCCCACCTAACTTTACACCCCTGAGAGAGATGTCTAGAAGAAAAGTACGGTCATTTCAAGTCCCCTGAGTGGTCAGTGGTTATAACTTTGGTGCTCTGCATCACCTCTGAGGGAACCTCTGCCTCCCTTTGACTCTACAGGGAGCTCTGGGAAAGGAAATCATTAACTTTAGCCCTCCATGCAGATTCCCAAATAATGTCAGATGAACCTGAGATGAACTTAGCCATGGGAATTAGCTCAATATCGCTGTGACCTCTCTGCAACCCCTTACCAGTTTAAGTAGTTCAGGTAGGAAAGGGACCAAAACTCTCCCAGGACACAGCCCTCTTATCCCAGAAAAACTGCAGCGCTGCAGAGACCGATCCCTGATGGAAAAACTATTTCCTGACTCAAAGAGCTCTACTGGCAGCGTGTTGGAAGGCCAGAAAGAACAGCTGTAAAGATGCACACATGGGAGATCTGTTCATAATCGGGACTTTAAACAAAGACTCCGGTGGTAAGTTGCAGCCGGTGTTAGCAGTGAAGCAAACAGCACAGGGGTTGTGCCAGCAAAGAGCAATTTGCCCAGCAGGGCACTGTCGAGACCACAAGGAAACATTAAGGAAAAATAGTCCTGTGTTGGCAGACGAACAGGCACCGCTATCCATCGCTTCTTTGGAGAACAGAGATAGCCTGAGATGCTCTCCGAGTGCCATAGTGCCCCTGAGTCCATACCGGTCATGTTCAGATGCAGGCATATCTGCTGCAAAGTCCCAGCTCAGGAGTCCAATCCCCTTAATTTATCTGATGTAATAACAGTAATTTAAGAGCAAAAATGAACAGATTGCTGCACTACACACGCGGGTAAAATGTACACGTAAATAGTTTGCAAACAACTCCAAGTCCTGCGTTTCTTTGCAGAAATGAATGGATAACAGCTTGCAAATTGACACTACATAAAAACAACCCCAAAAATCCAGCCCTATGATCAGTTTGCAGAAGGCACAAATAAAACAAGATGCAAGTTAAAACGGAAATGATGCTCTCCTCATGTATTTCCTGCTATATGTTCCCAGCCTAACAGCAGCTGGGTTGCAAAGGAGAGGGGATGGAAATGAAGCACAAGAGTTGTCAGATCAGGCTGGTCCTAACCAAGAAGTGCCCGCATGTGCCATGCCCTGAATGCCTTCCTGAGACAGAGGTGTTTGCCCATCCACGACACTCAGTTCACCAGCATCAGATCCGGAGGCAGCAGGAGGTCACCCCCTGGTAAAAAATTGATGCTGCTCTCACATGGCGACATGGTGAGCCTGCTCTTGAGTAACCCAGCACAGAGGGTTTGTGGGCTCTGTGCCACCGGTGAGTGGTGTAGATGACATTTGATCCTGCTGTCCTAGTCACCTGGACTAAAATATACCTGGCATAAGCCCAGCGATTGCCAAATTGCCCCAGCTGTGTCTTCTGAATACGTTTGAACCTTCAGAGCTCTTACCAGAAGGTTTACATGTGCCATGCGGGTGCAGTATTTGTTACCTTCTAGTAGGATCCCTAGACCATGATTTTCCCCATCAGTGAAGCACAGCATCGTTTTTTTCCCCAGCCCTTTATTTAATGCTTCATCCTTTCCCTCCAGCAATAGCAATGAAGACACTGGTTCAAAACCAGCAGCTTTGCTGTCAGAGGACCATGAAATTTGCTACTGCATTCTTAATGGAGACACGAGGCTCACACATCGATATTTATCCATCAGTGTATAGGATTTGACAGGAAAACTGATGGCAGAGACCTCAGCACATTGTCCTCTCCATCTGGCTGGCGGGATGTTAAATCTGGATGTTAGTCGAGATGTTAGACTAGCTCTCTCATAAAAAGGGTGATGGAGATACCACCAGCTCCCAAGACAGGCTAATCCTCTCTGAATTTGCTCTACCATTAACAGTTTTTTTTCAGTGCCTGGCCTCATGTCTAACAGTTTAAGCCCACCACTTCACGACCTGATCTTGATGGATCTAGAGAGGAGAGTAAATGTTTCCTCTGTTACGTATTTCACAACTGTTTGGATGACTGCCGTCTCGCTGGAGCTTTTGGAACGGGTAAGCACAACATCTCACATAATGGGAAACATTCACGTAGCAGCCTTTAAGAGAGCTTCAGTCTTAACCACGGCCAAACAAACCAAGAAATCCTCTTGAGGATCCACTTCCTGGCAGCATGAGGTGGGTTTGGGATGTCCATGTGCAGATCTCAGAGCCCTCGGTGCTCAAAGGGTTCATCTTGTCTCACGGCTGAGCCCTGGGACCCCGGATAATGTCCTCAGGGGACCCTGGCACCCACTGCTTGTCATCCTTTTGGGAAATGACACTTAGAAAGCTGAAGTTTCGGAATCTCAGTTTGCAAATTCTGCACCGAGGAACATCTGCAACCCAGGAAACGTCTTCAGAGCTGTTTATAAGAAGGAGCCCATCATCCTCAATCATCCTCTACCATTCTGCCTCTCCAGCATGGACTGACTAGGGGATGAGAGCTCCTGGGGCTGAAATCCTATCCTGCCCAAAAGAGAAACAGCAATGCACAGAAGACCTTGCAGTGACTTGCCAGCCCCATCCAGAAGTACAAGAGGCTGCCGGAGGTTAGAGACCAGGGATGCCAGTAAAGCCATTATATCACAGCTGGTGGGAGCAGAAAGCTTTCAGCCAAAGCTGAACGTGCCCTGCTAAGCCCCAGATCATGACTTGCCCCACAGCTGCTCCTGCTCCCACTGGGCATGCGGGGCTCACACTGGAAAAGCAAATGGGAGACTTGGAGCCCCACGGCTGCAAGGGACTGCTGGGTCCACTGGGGAGCAAAGCACAGGAGATGCTTGAGATATCGAATAAAGAAGGCATTTATGTGTAAATTCAAAGGAAAGGGTTGATAGGGATAAAGAAAACCAGGCCTTTCACACAAGGGCAGGCAGAAATGTCCCTCTCAGCTCCAAATGGGTTCAAATCCTCAGCCTCCCCGTCCTTCTCTTTCTCTGTGTCCTCAGATATCGTGTTTAATTTAATGCAAGCTTCCTCACACCTCTGCCCCCTTTCGCTTTCTCCATGACCCTCCATCCCACAAACTCATCCTTGCTCCCAAATTTCCAGCCTGCTGTTACAGCTGCACTGGGGCGTTCAGAAGCCACAGAAACATCTCTCCCAAGGTATGGCCGAAACTGCAATGCCTCAGACCACATCAAGCACTGAAGCCTTTGACTTCACTAGCACCTGATCCCAACAAAGATAATATCCCAGCTTCTGGACCCAGCAACTGGGATAAAGGGGCAAAGAACATTGCAGCATATGGTGGGTGCAGAGTCCAAAAGACAGGAGGGCCACACGAGGATCTGGAGCAGTTCAGCCATTGTTAGGACACAGCAAGAGACCTCACAGTGCTTGGTCTAGATTTGAAGCAGAGTGCTCCTAAAACTTGGAGGCTGCCTGCAACCCCTCCCCAGCTCCACCAGGCAAAAGTAAATGGCTGGAAAAAGGGGACAGCATACCCCAAATCCATTCACTGGGAAAGCCATGGGAGCAAAGAGCAAGCAGGAAAACATGCATCAGCAGGAGAGCAAAGTTTAGGGCTTCAGCAAGTGAGCCATGACAGCAGTAACACATGTTTTCCAGCTCCATAATCCCAAGAGACCTCAGGTCTTTCCCTTGCAAACAGAGACTGTTTGCTCACAGATAAGAGTCCCCGTAATTGCAGGCATTTGAGCGGGGCTGCTCATTTCCCACTGCTCGACAGAGAGGGAGGAAAAGCATGAGAACTAGCCCGGGGGGTGGTGGAGAAATGAGCTGGAGAAAAAATTGGGAAATATATTCAGCTGCAAAGCCTGGATGCAGAAGGTAGTGCAAGCAGAGCTGGCTGGAGAGGCAAGCGCACGAGCAAGGAGAGGATCCTTGCCTCATTATTGTTATTATTATTATTATCTGATGCTTAGAGCTGGGGAACTCATCTTCTGAGTGGTAAACAGGTACAGAAGCCAAACCTGGCATCACCTATAGCTTTCTCCTTGAGGCTTTGAAGTCCATGCTTTCTCCTCAGCATCATGATGCTTTGTGAAGCCTGATGCAGGCGGCAGGTAGGGGTGATCCATGCTTTGCCCATCCCATTTCTAAGGAATTTGGACAGAATTTGGAGAGAAAGTAAACCCTGTGCCAAGGCTGAGCCTTCCCAGCGCCTGCAGCTCCTTCGCCTGATGGTGGAGATGCCACTGAAGTCGCCTGGCACAGGGACCCCCAGTGCCATCCCTCTGCTCTCTGGGGACATCACACCCTGCCCCTCTACCTGGGAATCTTCAACATTATCACACCAACAAATCAGAAGGACTAAAATCAACATCCAGACATGGTGCTGGTTGGTCACCGTCCCCATGAGCTGCACACAGACCTTGCCACCAGCCAGAAAACTCAGCAAAGAGCCTCCCTTAAACCTGCATTTCCAGCTCACGGTGTGCCCAAGGATCTGGATCACAGCCTTGGTTTCCTCTTGTTCCACTGCCATCAGCCTTCACTTTCTTTTCAGAAAACAGAAGAGGTTTGACACAGGGAAGGAAGAAGGTTGATATGAAACACGACTAGTCAACACCTCCCTGTGATACGGGATATACATCCTTTCCTTTCCCTGGCAGGTGATAATTATAATTTATCAGCAAGACATTCAACAGCTTCTTTATTAGCCCTAATTATGCCTTGCTTCTGCGTGGGATCCCAGGGAGGATGTGCAGCTCGACTCGAGTGTGTGCAAAGTAGCCCTGAGGACTGATTAGCTGTCGGTTTGAGGCAGATGACAGCCCTCAGCACACAGAAATGCTGGGCCTTACCCCAGAAAATAATGAATGAACATGGAAAGAGAAGGGGTTAATGAGGAATAAGTGCTCCCGTGGCTGCAGGAACAATACTCGTTTCATTTTGTGTGCTCTTGTACACCTCCAGCATGCAGTGGCTGTGGCTCTCAGAGCTCTGGGGAGGTTTCCAGCAAGGTTAATGTCCCATGTTTTGCAATATGCCTCCGCAGTTTGAACAGTCATAAATAATCACGCCTGCTTCAGACAAATGAACCTGAAAATACAGATGAAGCTTTGCATCTCTTCGGGTTGCAGAGGGACTTACAGAGCAGTCTTGGTGCTGGGGCTCAAAGGTCAGCCATCCAGCGTGAGTTGTGCTCGGAAGGGGTGCTGTACCCTGCTCAACACGAGCCACACTGGCTGGTTAGACCAGGATTCATCTGAGGATGCAGGCAAATGGATTTTCCGAGGCAACCAACCATGTATTTTGGGGTGGAGGTGGGGGTCAACTTGACAAGCCCTACAGGAACCCCAATTGATGAGGATGATCGGTGCGGTTTTGGAAACACTTCTGCCAGCCCCAGGCTTCTGCACATATCCCTGCGTGGAGAAGCAGACATCACTCCGATGGTGATGGGCTCACCTCAGAGCAAAGCCAGGCATCATCCATGAGAGTCTGGAGCAGAAAAGGTACCTTAATCCCTGCCTTTATTTCAGAGGGCTCATCATAGGAAGGAACGCTTCAAAGTTGAACCACGTTTTAGCCCAAATTACTTCTTTTTAAACCTCTCCTTTCCCCAAAAATTGTTTGGTCTCCCTTCACTTCAAGAAACTCTCACAGTACGCTCTCGTGTTTTGACCAAGTTTGTCCCCAGCCCCCGGGGTTGACTCA
Source organism: Anser anser (assembly GCF_964211835.1). NCBI lineage: Eukaryota > Metazoa > Chordata > Aves > Anseriformes > Anatidae > Anser > Anser anser. Next base: position 211,977,693 of record NC_139720.1, on the reverse strand, counting down.
TTATCCACAACCTCTTGCAGAACCCTCGTCTAATCCTAATCATCATCATCACAAATCACAGCTGGTTTTCTTCATCTTCAAAGCACTTTGCGGGCTGCCTCAGCGAATGCGTGCCTAGGAAATTATTGGCCAAGCCTCAGAGCATGTGCGATGGATTTTGTGCAAATGCTTTCAGTTTTGTGTTGAAACAGGCAAGGGGAAATTGTCGTGTTTGTCAAAGGGCCTCACAGCACTACAATAGATTTTTCCCTCTTTCCTGCTAGGAGCAAAATGAGTGTTTAGAATAAAGGCAATGAATAGTAGCTTAGTGGCTTGACATAAAAATAAAAATAAAAGGAAGAAGAAAAAGAAGGGGTGGAGAAAGACTTCCCAAGTGCCACAGCATTGGCTGGACTTTTGGCTGGAGCCATCCCTCGTTACACGGAGACTTCCCAAAAGGGCCGCGTGGTTTTGGGTCTGCAGAGGTTCGCCTGCTGCCCCAGTCCCTCCATCTTCGAGGAGCAAAGGTGTAGGACTGGCACGTATGGGGATGCTTTCATCTACAGAAATTTTCCTTTGAGGGGGAACAGGAGGTAAATCCCAGCATAGCTGTCCCGTCGGGTCGGGGTTTGAATTATTTTTGCCTGCCAGTTGCTTGTAGAGAGGTTCCAGCCCACCTACCTTTCAGAAAGGTCCACCCAGCTCACCCCGCTGTCCTTCTGGGAAGTCCTGCCCGCCCCAACCCTCCTCACGGAAGGTTCCACCAGCCCCAACTGTCCTTCCAGAAACTTCCACCGCACCACTCGAGTGAAGGCCACCCCCAGCCTTCAGCCCATGCCAGTCTCAGGTCTCCAGGACCCCAAGGACTGAAGCTTCAGCCCCTCCATCATGGGGGGACAAGAGGAGGAGAGGGCAGAAGCTGCACCGACCCCTGCCCTGGGGCTCGTTCCTCCAGGGAGGGGATGCTCCAGGGCCAAGGGGAGAAATGGGGGAGAGAAAATTCTGGCTGAGAATAATGAAGTCCTAAACTCTGACATCAAGTGTTGACCCAAACGTAGCAGGTTTTTATGCTGTGGTGTCTCTTTCCTGTAATTTGTCATGAGCTAAAATGTGGAGAGGGTCCAGTTCAGCCATGGAAGGGCCTGAAAAACATCAGAAAACTCAAGTAAAATAAAATAAAAGGTCGACATTCACTCATAGGACATGGCTCTTTCTTTCTCCTAGAAGACGAATTATAAGGCCTGGAAACAAGGTGGGACTATGTAGGTGCAGAACCAGGGGTAGTGCCCCAGGAGAGCCCAGATCTGCACACCAGGGTTGCCAGATATCGGGGTGTTAAAGGGCTCCACTTGCAACGAGCCCCGGGATCGCATCGCTTCCCAAACTTCCCTTTCAGGCTCGTTTCATTCACGCCCACGAGAAAGCTGAAGGGTTGAGAAATCCCCCGCTGAGCAGCCAGCGTCTCGCACGCGATGCTGGAGCAGCAGCAAATGAGGTGGGATGTCCCGGCTGGGACAGGAGATTTTTTTTGCTTAAAGTGAAGAGGGAAATGCTGTGTGGCATTAAATATCCATTAATGCAGAAGCAAGGCTTCTTTTTGTCCTGTGGTACCTTGCTGCATATCCCTAGAGACATGATGCACTGCACAGCATCAAATTTGGGGTTAAAGGACCTTGTGGGGGTTATTACCCGCTAGACCAGAGCTTGGGGTGGGCTTCGAGCCTCCCTACATGAGACTCATCCCTCCTAGAACCAGAGGGCACTCCCTGGGCAGCCGTACACGGTGTCTTTACCTGCCCTGCCTCTTCGGGCCACTAGCCACCGTGGTGGCCAGCCCCCCAAAACACCCTGGAACAGCCACGGCATTGCCCCACCACATGTGGGGTGGCACACAGGTAGCTCTGGCCCCATTGCTGGGCCATCAGCAGTTCCTTTCTTCTGTTTTTTACCCTGAGAGCCTTCATATAGCTGATTTGTAACCCATGAGCTTGGGCTACAGCCCCACATTGCTCAACATGTCCGTTATATGGATGTCCAGTCTTTTGGGGGAGCTGGATTCCCTCCTCTGGGCACTACAGGTGGGCAAAGGCAGAAATTAGCCCCCAAAAGGGTCGGGAACTGTGAGCTTCCAGCTGTGAGCACAAGGAGGTGGTTGAAGCCAGATGTCGGCCCCATTCACAAGGCAGCTGACAGCCCCGAGATTAGGGACACGGTTTGGTGGGTGACATTGGTGGTAGGGGGATGGTTGGACCAGATGATCTCGGAGGGCTTTTCCAACCCTAATGATGCTGTGATTCTATGAGATGTCCGTGTCCACATGTCATTTTGGTCATGCCAAGAGCGAATGGGGAGCACTGGGGAGATCCTACCTACAGGTCAAGCCTGAAAACAAGCCTGAAACTCAAAGCGACTGGTTTGAGAGGAAGCTGCTCCCCACATTTCGGCATGGTCAACAGGAGGGTTTTGTCCTCACCTGGCTCATAGCAACTTTGCAGGTGGTGCAGGGCATGGGGCTGTGCTCAGCACGGTCTCAGGTCACACGTGGAGCTCAGCCTGGGGCTGTGCCCCTGGGTGGCCCCCAGCTCTCCAAGAAGTCTCCGCCACCCTTGAAAAGTGGCCACAGCGAAGAAAAAAGGGCTGGGGAAGGAGGAGGAATAAATCCCTTGGAAGCCAAAAAAAAAAATAAAAAATTAAAAATGGTGCTCAGAAAAGGGGGGAAACATTCCTTTGAAGATAAATCCCACTTTGTGCAGTTCAGCACATCCTGGCTCGGCTCCCACTCTGCTCCTGGGAATTCCTAAGCGGCTCTTTGTGCCCTACTGCTCAGGGGAGATGATGAGATGGGGACGCAGCGTGGGGGACCCCCGCCGGCCCCCCCAGCCCTGCTGAGGGCAGCGCAATGCCGCCAGCGCCATCTCCAAGGGAAGACTTTGTCAGTCGGCCAAAAGGGGGAGAAGAAAAGAGGTCTGCAGATCACATACCTCCGCCGGCGGCTCTGCAGAGCCCTATTCAGCCAGGACAAAGGACGGGGGCCCTGGACGGTCACCGCCCGAAGCCCCCAGCGCCGGCCCTCCCGCGGGCTGCCCGTGTTAAAGTTCAGGGTTTGGAGCAAAACAGCCCTGCAAGGAGGGGAGGAAGGGACGCTTTCCACGCCGTCGGCCGGAGGTTTCTCTATTCAGCTATCCGCAGCATCCATATGCATCAGGGCTGGCCCGTTTTTACCCCGTAACAATGCCGCCCCGCTGTTCCCAGCGCACCCCCCTTTCTGGCTAATTCAGTGCTACGCGTTTCTGCATAAGTCATCGCAGGATAGTTTTGAAGGGATTTAGGGAAAGGATGGCCTGACACTCAAGATCCACGCCCAAGATCCCCATCCTGACTCCAGCCTCCCAGTGCGGTGGAGCCATCACCCAGAGCCTCCTTTTCCCCCTCATGAACATCTCCATCAGCAGTCATTCCCTGTGCCATTTTCCATGGGGCAGGGGCGTGCTGAAAGCACGGTGAAAGCAGCAGATGACGACTTCACAGCTCATTTCTTTTTCACCCATCGTGAAAATCTCCAGGGCCTGCTCAGCAAGGCAGGTGCATGGTGGTTTTCATCGCATGGGCACCACCTCATGCAGAAAACCAGCGTGCAGGACCCCGATGGACAACCTCAGGACCTAGGGTATGGTTGGCTCTGCTGGGTCAACACCCAGCAGCGCTCACATCCCAACAGATCAGAAGAGGGTAATTTATTTAGCCGTAGAGTCTGTGGTGGGTGTTTCAATTCCTCTGTTTTAATTCCTCTAGGACCCATCTCCTCCGTGTTTGAGTGGTTACAAGGAGTGAAGAGGAATGGGTACAACTCAACCCATCCAAGAGCAGGCATCTTGAACAGGTTGGATGAACACAGCCAGAGTGCCAGGGCATGAATCCAGCCCAAGACATAAGGACATTCATCACTCCAACCCAAAAAACCCAAGCACCATTTCTTGGGCCTCCCAAGTTGCCTCGATTTAAGTATGGCCCTTGGGCACCAAAGCCCATTGCTGCCTGGAAACCCTGCCTTTGCTCTGGGTCTGTCCCCGCTGCAGTAGGAAGAAATGCAGGATTTCTCCATGCATGGTTAAAGGAAGCAGTCACGGGGACCACAGAAGTTCAACAGGCTGATTGAAGGCGGTAGTTCCCAATGCTGTAGTGCCTCATTCTTGTGGAATGGCCCCAAAACATCAAGCCCCAACCAACAGTCACCATAACACAGTAACACAGGCACAGCCTGGCAGCAGGCGAGGGAAGGAAGAGGTAAAGCACTGCTTGTGTAGTTTGGGGGAAGGGGAAGAAAAATGGATCAGAGCCGTTCACCTGCATTTCACGCCCAAATTGGGATTTGCCTAAGCAAGAAGCTTTAAGAAGTTTTCAGGGAAACGGAGCACTTCGGAGAGCGCTGACCCCGCAGAACCTCTCAGACCGCTTTAAGGCATGAATCAATTAAAGCAATCACGGAGCAAAGGTTAATCAGTAGCAAGTACATCTTAAGAAATAAGTAGCCTTTTAAAAAGCCATTGCTCCTGCCAATTCCTCCCCCCTCCCCTTCTTTTCTAAAGTGGCTTTTAGTTCTCGGACTCTGGAGACCTTCCAAAATAAGTCCTGTTATTAAGAGCGGCTGCAAAATCATGCAGCGGCAGGGGATGGACCCGAGGTACTTGCAGCAGCTCGGTACCACGGGGGGCTGAACACCTTCCAGGGGCCTCCAGCTTAATTAGAGCAGATGGAGGCGGGAGGGATGAGGGATTGCTTTTTGCAGTTAGTTTTGAGAAGGGAGGAAATGAGGCGGGAGGGTAAGGAGGGGACTGGCTCCACAGCAGGTCTACGCAAGCAGCGAGGCTCCAGCCCGAGCATGCAGGCACACGGCGGTGCTTCGAGCTGTTCCCGTGCCGTGTCCTGCCTGCAGAGGTGTTCCTCCTTCGGGCAGCCTCCTCTGCTCCCCTGCACAGGGTGTCCGAGCCGAGCCCATGCTCAGCCTGGTGTGAAGCCCACCGCAGGCATCCTCTCCGAGCTGCTCCATCCGTTGCCTCCCTTCCTGTGGGATCTGGAGCCCAAAGGATCTTCCCAACTTCTTATCCTATCCACTCTTCTCTGAAATAGTCCAAGACCCTCCTGTCCCAAGCCACCAAGAGGTCACTTGGGCAGGATTTGCTCCACGTGGGGAGGATGCAGGAGCCCATGTGCCGGGTTAGGGCACCTCAGCTGATGGGTGATGCCTTCAGAAGCCGCTTGCACACGATTATTACAAATATTTTTCTGAAGCTTCTGGGCTCTTGCACAGCAAGCAAACAAAGCCTCATTGCCCCAAAGCTACAAATGTAGAGAAATAATGCTTCTTGTATGTCTTGGCTGTTATTTTATCACACTAAACACCACCATACATCAACTATTTGCACAGAGGAACTTCCTAAGACACACGCAGTCCCGCAGCAAGTGATCACCAAGATTAAAGAGCTGCTTTTTCATCACCCCTAATGACACCTCAAGCCCAAAAGACACCATCCAGTCACCTCCTCGGTCCAATGCCATGCCATATTCTGTGATTCTGTGATAAGAAAGCCACGGGACCGGCTGTGAAACCCAGCTTTCTATTTCTCCGCAAAGTTTCCAGGTCGCCCTGGAAACCCTGCACACCTTTTAAACATTTCAATTGCAAAGTTGCAAAGAGGCAGCTTTGGCTCCCTTCGCATGCGGAGCATTTTTTCAGTTAAAATCCAGCTGGTCCCACAGCACATTCTGCATTTTCTTTTGTTAAATGCAGCTAAACTCTTTGAGCAGCTGTAGGAAATTATTTCCCTTCTCCTTTACCCTTCCACCTGGTGTCATGTGCCGGAGAATAAGTCCAGAGAGAGACTCCCTTTGGAGACCTGGATTCCCAAAGAAAAAGTAGGAGGGAAGAGAGGGTGATGTACACCCTCTGGACCTCCAACCAGATGAAATCTGCGTTATCCAACCCCAATTGGTCCCCGCGTTGACACCAGCTAACCGAGCTGCTCCTGATTTACACCAGCACTCAGCCCTGCGCCAGGGCACCCAGCCTGGGGAAGGGAAGAGGTCGCCCATCCGAGCTGGCTCGCAGCGGGTGGCAGACCCGAGAGCCTTTGCCCCCTTCCAGCCATCCCTAAGAGGTCTCGATGATTTGCAGCTCTTCCCAGATGTTTGCCCTTTCACGGGTTATTTGCTCCCGGGACGACCTCCCTGTTCACACGCCGGGCAAGCTCGCGGAAAGAAAGAGAGGCTCCTTTCTCCCGTTTGCTATGGAAACAGCCCTTTATCCGAGGCATTACAAATGCTCAGCTGCCAGCTCCCTCCCACCAGCCCCCGGCTCCAGCAGCCCCACCGGCCACCCACCGCTCACGTCTCTCCCCAGCTCCCCTTCCTCCCCTCAACAGGTGACGGCAAACTTCTCTGGCAGGGGTGCCAGAGCGAAGCCGGACTCCTAAACTCCTTTTTCTCTCCAAGAAGTCACCGGGAACACCCCCCTTTGCAAATAATCCCCTTTTGTTCCCGCTTCTCCCCATCCTCCTGCTTTTCGGGCTTTGTTTCTCTGCCACCCAGGCAGCAGCTGCGACAATCGCCCCGCTGTCGGACGCCAACCAACACTCTCAAAACTCCGAAGAATACAAGAAAAGTCCTAAAAATCCACCTTCCCCCTCGCAAAGCTAACTTTTAGGGCAGGCAGGAACGGGCAAGGAGGTATGCATTTCACATAGGTGGGGGGAATCTTTAGCACGAGGACGTTGGAGGTAACTCACCTCGCCGGGACGCACATGGAGGGGTTATTTTTTGCTTTCTGCTGCTCTTGGATCGCTGTGTCCTCTGCTCGTGACACTCAGGACCCGAATGGTGGCACCGCTGTGTGACACCCAGTGTTAGGGAGGCTGCCGGAGCCGTCCCTCCCACCGTAGGAGGGGCCACGTGAGGCTTCATAAATTCAGCCCCCCGAGGCTGGGAAAATTAAAATCCCATCGTGGGATGGGGGCATGGCTCCTGGAGGAGCTGGGGACTCGTGGGTGAAGCCGGGTTTTATCCGTCCCACGCCCTGACCACCCAGAATGTGAGAGGCTGGTGTTAAAACGCTGCCCTGGCAGAATTATGTGCCCGCAGGTTGGGATTCGAGGAGATATCCCAAAGGCGATTTGGGCAAGACATTGCTGATCTTCAGAATTAAAATTAACAAGCTTCCTCCTGGAAAGCATCTCCTGCAGCCATGAGCCCGGGGCATGAATCTGTAGCACACAATTTCTGAGCAGCCCCAGATGCAAACAGTGCTTATTTTATTTTATTTTATTTTATTTATTTTTTATTTTGCAATGGTTTTTGGCTTTAAGATCTTAATCCTATTAGAGACATAACTCCCTTTGGAGGGGGTGAGGGGCAGATCAGTGCAACAAGAGCAGTTTGTGCGGTTGAATTTTGTAACTTCCAATGCATGGTGGCCTTTTGGAGGGATATCCGTGAAGTTTCTCAGGCTATAAGGCTTACCTTACACAGCTCCAACTTCTATTTAGTTCTCCACTGCACAAGAGGCCAAAAAAAAAAATCCCCCCTTGCCCCAAAGGGCTGCCTGAAATGCCACCACTGCAGGCTTTTCATCCCCATCACTTTTTACACTGGGATTTTTCCTGTTGGATGAAGAGAAGGTCCCTGAAAAGAAAATTCAGCAAACTGCTGTCTAAATGGAGAGGAGAAGAAGGGGGCAGAAATGATGGCCCAGTGTTTTTTAGGCAGATCACATTACAAATATAAACTTTTGATTAGAAGATGGGCCACAGAGATGACAGCCTGATTCACTCTGAAACCTAATGACGAGCAAAGGGCATATAACAGTTCCACTGTAAAAGCAGTACTGGTAATCCTTGGGTAGCACTAGATCCTACAGTACCATCATTTTCCTTTGGAGTTAGAATATTAAATAATGAGGGAGCCACAAAAGGTTGCCGAAGGCAGAAGCAGCTGTTTCTGTTGCTGCTTGTTTCTATTCCTGACCACCTTCAAGCTAACACTCAGCTGGCTGGGGTAGAGGCACGGCGTGGGGCTGTGTGCAAGCCTGTAGATAAATTACTTGGTTTATGGTCTGATTTCTGGAAAACTGATAGCGAGGGCAGGGAAGGGTGAGACTGAGAAGCCTGATGGCACTGATACGATGCAGGGAGCAGCAAGAGCAGCTTCCCCAGGTACCTGACAGGTGGGTGTCCAGCAGTTTTAGTCTCTGGGGTTGATGTGCTGGGTTATCCTCCTGAGCGGTGTGCTTGTGGCTGTGCTGAGCCCAGTTTCACTGCGGTCCTTGCCCGGGCTGCCTTTCCTCCAGCTGCTGCATCCTCAAGGTGTGGACAGGCTCCATTGGGTATGTGGGGAAAAAGGGGACAGGGCTGAGCAACGTCATCAGCACAAAACTCCTCCCTGCAGCAAAGGGCAGACCATGAAAAAGGAAAGGACCATCACTGAAAACACAACCAAAGCCCTACCCCAAACCAGCAAATATCCCTGCTTCCCCCCCCCCCCCTCCAAAATACCAGCGTGCTTTTGCATCCTGCCCTTTCCTCTGGGTGCAGAGACGCAAAGCCCTCGGTTTGCTCTGCGATCACCTGGCAGATGACGTAGGGGCAGGGCGGGGGCTGCTCTGCCTGCGGTATCTTTGGCTCAGAGTTCAGCAGCTTATCTCAACCAGAAAATCCTTGCCCGGTGTCCCGGCCGGTGTCCCAGCCCTTCCAGCAGCTGACATTGAAGGGAGAGCAAGCGAGCGGGGTTGTTATCACGCTCCACGTGATGGACCTCATCCAGACCTGCTTTGCACCAGGACCTGCTGGAGCCCTGCCCTGAGGTTTATGAGCCCATAAAGAGGGCATCTGTAACAGCCCGGCTCGGGGATATCAGCCTTGAACTCCGCTGAATTTTGCCTCTATTCGTGTCAGGAGAAGATAAAACCGCGGGGGGAACGGCACAAACAGGGAGCGCCGGGAGCAGGGACATCTCGGTGCCCAGGTGCCTGACTAGATGCAGAGTCCCGGGCTGCATTTTGGTGAGAAATAATCACATTTTCATCCTACCACTGTCCCCCAGTGGCTTGGGACATTTGTATCGATGGGGTCGGTCACCCCTGGGCTGAGCTTGTGTCCCCACTCCATAGGGTTGCACAAGGAGCTGCTGCGGAGCCTTGACAGCAGGTGACTCGTGCAGGGAGCGAGGTCCCCGTAAGATTAACCACAGAAACTGCAGTGTTTATGGGCAGGAACGATACAGGAGGAGGGCAGGAGGGGACTTCAGCCCCTGCTCTCCCCTGGGGTTGTTCTCCTGTGGCAGCAGGCAAGTCTGCCTTTTGCAGGGAGCTGTGTCCCACCGAAAGGCAGAAGGTCCAGTTAGCGATGGGCTGGGGGTGGAAAGGAGCAGGGGTTCAGTAAGGAGAAGCACAAAGTCCTGCAGCAGGATGTGCTGGGGGCCCCCAGCTGGGCAGCAGCTCTGCAAAAATGGACCTGGGGGTCCTGGTGGGCACCGGGTGGAACGGGAGGCAGCCACGTGCCCTTGGCACTCAGAGGCCTCGTGGTCTTCTGGGCTGCCTGGGGCAGAGCAGGGCCGGCAGGCCGAGGGAGGTGATCCTTCCCCTCTGCTCAGCGCTGCTGAAGCCGCCCCTGCAGTGCTGGGCCCAGCGCTGGGCCCCCCAGCCCCAGCCCGAGCTGGGCACCCTGGGGAGAGCCCAGCGCAGGGCCCCCGAGGTGCCGAAGGGCCTGGAGCACCTCTGCCGTGAGGAGAGGCTGCGAGAGCTGGGGCTGCTGGGCCTGGAGCAGAGGAGGCTCCGGGGGCTGCCAGCCATGGCCACCAGCACTGCCGGGAGGTGCCGAGAGGCCGGAGCCAGGCTCTGCTCAGGGGTGCCCGGGGCCAGGCCCAGAGGCCCCGGGCAGAGATACCTCCAGACCCTCGACACGGGGCATGTCTGAATGTAAAGACTCTGAGGGCAGCTTCACGCTGAGCAAAGGAGGAGCAAAGCCCATGTAGACGTGCCAGAGGTTTCTTCTAGAGCCCGTGACCTGCTGGCTGCACACCTTACCCAAAGCGACAGAATTTAAACTCAAAAATCAGCTTTAGGCAGCCAGGCAGTTTCTCCTGAGCCCTGGGACTTACAGCTGGGCTTTGAGCATCTTCTCCTAATGAGCTACATCCCTCGGGCAGGCAGCCAGCTGGGACCACACAGATTTATCCTACAGCCCAATGCAACACCCAGCTACAGGGAGCACAAATACAGGCTGTGGTATGGCCAGGGAAACTTTCACACTGCACCCCAAAGCTCTCCCTCCCACAGCAACAAGCGCTCTGCCTCTTGTAACTCCATTGCCTACTCTCCTTCATGGGGCTGGTGCTGCTGCATTGTGGTCCGGCTTGCATGGCATTACAAAAAAAGGGTGAAAGCCTGTCCTCTCCTTTCTTCTTCTCTGTTTCATGGCTGTCTTTTAGTCATCATTTTGCTCTTTCCCAGCAGAAACTAGGAGTTTGCAATGCAGGTCAAACAGGAGGATGCAACTTGTGATAACCCAAAGGTCCAAGGAAGTCTCAGTGAAGCAGATTCAAGGAGCAGCGAGGAATGAAAACCCCTGGGAAAAGCTCAGGAAAATGCCAAACGTTTCTGTGCCTGAGCAGAGTGAGGTGGGGGAGACACCGCTGGATGTCGGGAAAAGAACACAGAGAAGTTTTGCTTTGTTTTCTGCCTGCTCTGCTGCTCTGCACTGCCTCCTGCCTCACGCTCCTCCAGATTCAGTGGGTCAATCTGGACCAAGGCGTTTGTCCCTTCTCTGGTGGCCCCCGGGTTATAGGGACACCCTGCTACACCCAGCAGGGACGTCACAGCGAGGTTCCCCCACCCCTGGGTTACAAACCCCATGGCTGGGCGCCCTTTAGGGACCAGCACCAGCTGCTCCTGAGCCCCACTGAGTTTGGAGGGGCTCAGATTTGGTGCTCCAGTTTCGATGTTTCCAACGGCCCAGGCTGTGCTTGGTGGCACTTGACCTCTCCAGAGGCTTCTCACCCTTCTGCCCATGGCCCTTTATGGCACAATCCCAGTGTGCTCGAGTCCTGGAGACCACTAGAGGACTTTAGCTTGAGCAGGACAGGGGAAGCCACCTTGCACTCATCCCATAGCTCTAAGCAGGCCCTGATGCTGGTGCCAATACCTATCAAACCCACCAGCTGTCACAGCACAGTGGTGACAGGTCCCTTCCCTCTAATCACGCTTAGTGAGTATGGGGCCACCAGAAGGCCCCGTTAGACCTGGGGAAGCACGAGGGCACCTGCAGGCACCCACCCTGCTGATGCTCAGACATGCACCCTGGGGGCTCTTCTCTTCTCTTCTCTTCTCTTCTCTTCTCTTCTCTTCTCTTCTCTTCTCTTCTCTTCTCTTCTCTTCTCTTCTCTTCTCTTCTCTTCTCTTCTCTTCTCTTCTCTTCTCTTCTCTTCTCTTCTCTTCTCTTCTCTTCTCTTCTCTTCTCTTCTCTTCTCTTCTCTTCTCTTCTCTTCTCTTCTCTTCTCTTCTCTTCTCTTCTCTTCTCTTCTCTTCTCTTCTCTTCTCTTCTCTTCTCTTCTCTTCTCTTCTCTTCTCTTCTCTTCTCTTCTCTTCTCTTCTCTTCTCTTCTCTTCTCTTCTCTTCTCTTCTCTTCTCTTCTCTTCCCTGCTCTGCTCTCTTTTCTCTGCTCTCTCCTCTCCTCTCCTCTCCTCTCCTCTCCTCTCCTCTCCTCTCCTCTCCTCTCCTCTCCTCTCCTCTCCTCTCCTCTCCTCTCCTCTCCTCTCCTCTCCTCTCCTCTCCTCTCCTCTCCTCTCCTCTCCTCTCCTCTCCTCTCCTCTCCTCTCCTCTCCTCTCCTCTCCTCTCCTCTCCTCTCCTCTCCTCTCCTCTCCTCTCCTCTCCTCTCCTCTCCTCTCCTCTCCTCTCCTCTCCTCTCCTCTCCTCTCCTCTCCTCTCCTCAGGGCTAACCAAACATTAAAGCACATTCCTGAGAGCATTTTCCAAACGCCCCTTGAATGCTGGCAGGCTTGGGGCATCAACCACCTCCCGAGGAAGCCTGTGCCAGTGTCTGAGCACCCTCATGGTAAAGAAAATTTTCCTGCTGTCCAGGCTGAGCCTCCCCTGGCACAGCTCCGTGCCATTCCCACGTAACCCAACGTCGGTGCCCAGGGAGCAGAAGCCAGTGCCTCTCTCTCTGCATTCCCTCCTCAGGGAGCTGCAGGGAGCAGCGAGGCCACCCCACAGCCTCCTCTTCTCCACCCAGGTGCCCTCAGCCTCTCCTCTCAGCACCTGCCTTCCAGCCCTTTCCCCAACTTTGTTCCCCTGCTCCGGAGGCGCAGGCACTCCTCAACGCCCAGCTCTCAAGGTGAGGTACAGGACGCCTCCTCCAGACCGTGGCACAAACCTCGACCAGATGGAGGTGGAGGACGTGGGATGGTGGCCAAGGACCGTGCTGGAGCACCACAACCATCTCCTGATGCCTGCTGGGGTGTGCTGCCTGCCTTCAGCCTCCAAACTTGGAGCCTTGCAGTGGCAGCAGGGGAACACAAAGAGGAATTATCCCCAGTGCAGCTGCCCGGAGAGGGCAGCACAGCCCCAGGAATTGGAGGGGAGCAGCCAGGTTAAGCCCGGCAAGCTCATGGAGTTCAAGCTCTAAATTCTCCCAAAAGATGAGCCTCGGGACCAAAACTTGGGACCCTTCTGGGCAATAAAAATCAGGGATGCAGGAAAAACATCACTTATATAAAGTGCAGCAGTTTTCCCTGATGCTTGCGATAATAAACCTCTCTTCCTCTCTTGTACCTACCAGCGTATTGCCTCTGCTCCTGCTCATTCCCCCCACTTCGCTCCCAAATAATAAGACCCTGCAGAACTGTTCCCACCAGTGAAAACGCTAAATTTAGGTATGAAAAAGTAAAAGTTTAAAGATCCAGGGCAGGTTTTGTGAGTCCCAGTGCATATTTAGCCTTGGGACACCCCTCTGAGATAATCAGAGGTACATTTCCCTCCCGTGCAGGTGGAAAAAAAAGGCAGCAGTGGGATGAGAGGACTGGGGTTGGGAAGCATTTTGCAGCCCCGAGGTTTCAACCAGGAACTCTGCACAAGCTCCTCTCCTTTGCCATGGGACTAAAATAAAATAAAATAAAATAAAATAAAATAAAATAAAATAAAATAAAATAAACACTCAAGTAATGGTGTTGAGGGAAATACTGGCAGAGCCACCAGCCCCGTTACCACTTTTTCAGGCACTTTTGGGGTATGTTACCAGGCCCTCCGGTCTGCCTGGTGCCCGGCTTTGTGAAGTTTCACGAGGGGAGCAGCAGGATGCAGGATGACACAGTTTGGCTGCCTGGCTCTCATGGGACAAGGACATGGACATGGGATGCACATCGCAGCAGTGCCACCACCAACTAGTTTGCCAGCTCCCCCTTCCAGATGTTCCCTTTTCTTCCAGCTCGCCCTCCGACGTGGGGCTCAGCACCCAAATGGCTTGTGAGAGCTCGGCAGGGCTCCCAGCGCCAGGAGGCTGAGCTGGGAAAGTCCTCTTCATGTTAGGCTTGGTTTCTTGGACTTCCAGCACCCAGCTCTGCCCTACAGCCACAAGCGGATAAAATCCTACAGCAGGGGGCTTGTGGGGGCACACGTGTCCTCCCCTTAATATTCCTTAACCCAAGCTGGGACGAGGCACTTGCACAATTATGTAGGTGATAAACTCCTGCTCTTGTCATCAGCCTCACCCTACTGACCCCACATGTAAAAGTGATGCTGGGGAGGGCAGCTTTAGGGACCGATCCCAAATCCTCCCCCGTTTCCTCCTCTGCACCTGGAGCCGCAGACACCAAGCTCTACCTGGGGAGACAGCAAGCAGCCAGGAGGGTCAATTTCACCACCTGCCTCCTCCTCTTCCTCCTCAAGCTGGGCTCTACATCCTGCTTCCACACTGGTGTTTCTCAGAGCATTAATGACTTCCAAACAGGTGAAAATAAGCAGTAGAAATCACACTTTCTGCATCAGCTTTCAGTGTAAAGTCACTTTGCTCTATCAAGTAAGATCTAATTAAAACAGATCAGAGAAACACAACTCCTTCAAGCACCCCCCCATTCATTTCTGCAAGCGTCATTGAAACAAAGGGGAGGAGAAGCAGGTCATTCATTCTGGTTTTATTTAAGGTTTCAGTTTTGCTTTCTAAATGGCTGAGCTGACCCTAACAAACCGGGCACTACCGGAGAGTTACACCAAGGCAGTACAAAGAAAGAGAAACACATTTTCCAGCTGATTTTAAAACGGCAAAGGCTCTTGTTATTTCCCAGCAGGACCAGACACACAGACACCTGGCAGCAGGTCAGATTAGCTCCAGCTCACTTAGCACGAGTTGTTGCTCAAAGACATAAGGCTCAGTCCTCACTCTGAGCACCCCTTCATTGCACAGGAGCCCCCCGCTCCTTCCTGCTCCCAAACAGGATGCCTCAATCCACCGCAGGCTGCTTCAGCACCCTCCAAATTTCCTCAGCAGTTGGGAAACTGAGCTTTTACCTTTTGCTTCCACCTACACCTGCAACCATCCTCTTCCTCAGACCAACACCATCCTCTGTTGCCCTCCCACCCCTTTCCTGGGGGCATCCATTTCGGCTGCAAGTTTCCGTCCAGCCCCCGCTGGCATCGCTGTTCTGCCACCACCAGCGGCAGCTCCCTGCTTCTCCAAGACCCCAGCCTTGATGCTGAGAGCCGTCATTAGCAGCAAACCATGAGATCCGCCCTAGGACATTATCTGTACGCTCAATCCAGTGCGTTTACAACCCCAAAATACATCCACATGTTCTCTATTACTATCAAAATAAGCCACTGAAAAGTCTCCGTATTTTATGCTAGGGAGACAAACAGACTCAGCCTTCACCTTTGACAGCTTCCATATGAAAGATGCTGGGGAATCTGTAAGCTCATAATTAAGAAAGGCGTTCAGATACGTACCATTCTTCTTGGACTTTGGGCTGGACCTTTCACTGCCAGCTGAGCTCAGCAAACTTGAAGTACCAGCAGCCTACAGGCCACTTCAGCCCATCCTTGCATGGTAAATATCATCTGGTGATACCAACCCGTGATACCTTGAGACAGACACGTTCGGATACTAACGGAGATCTCAGCTCAGAAGCGATCTCAGCTCAGCCAGCCCCTCTCACCCAAACTCTTGGCCCCACTGAACTTAAATCAATCATTTGTTTAAATAAAACCTAGGGCTACAGTAACACAACTCCATATCAGCTCTTTAAATATAAGAAGCTTGAAATGCACCAGTTGCTTCTTAAATACGACAATCTTCAGTGCTTTGGAAAAAAAAGAGATGAGTTTTACCTTCCGCCACCACCAGGAGCTCTGGGAGCTGTAGCACATTGTGCCATTTCGGCACCTAACCTGATGGGGTTGCTGAGGATCCCATAAAAACAAAGCAGGTTTTCAGGATGGATAGTCAAACAACTGAATATTTCATATTCTAATATAGAAGAGAGAATCTAATAATCAAATAAATAATTAAGGGCTGCGATTAAAAATGGTTCAGACTCAGTAAAATTAGTTCATACTGTAGGTATATTAAAATATATTTTAAAATGCTACCAAATCAGTTCTCTTCTCTTGGAAGTTGCGTTCAAATCCCAGCAGTAAGGATGTTCTCAGAAAAAAAAATAAGAATTATTAAGTCAGACACTTGTGCTAACAGCTCTCTGTAGTGACCAGAAAGTGCTGTAAAAGGCTATGCAGCAGCTGCCACCAGTGCTGAAGCTGAGCGATGCCCAGATGAACCTAAGAGTAGAGAAAAGGATCCATCTCTGGACAAAAAAAATGTATCTCATTCTCCTAAACTAACTACATTCTTTTATTTATCTTTTTATTCAAGATTTCTGAGACCATGAAAACACGATGCATCTGTTAACTTGGAACTGGGGCTAGGCACACAGTAGCAAGTCAACTTCTTTCTCATCACAGGTTGGTAAAATAAAAACAGGAGAAGATGACAGGTCTACAGCCGCTGTCTTACAGCTTCCCAGAGCACAGCTCTCAGTCCTTACCAAACCAGTAAGGACCAATCCACAGTCGAAGTCAATGAGACAGAAGCACATCACAGGCTTAAGAATGGGGAGAAACAGTCACTCCTGCAGATTCCTTTCCAATAGGCAACAGAGAATCCAGCAGAGTAACTTAAACACAAGTCACCCTTTTTACCATTTTTCCTCCTGCAGAAAAATAAGCTCACGGATTTGCTCGCAGGTAGGGCACATCTGCATTACCACTCTCACCTCAAAGGGGTGTCAAGGATGGAGTGGGAAGGGAAGGCGAAGGGAAGTCAGCAACACTCAGTACATTCATGGATCAGGTTTAATCCTGTGCTGTCAAAAAATGTCAATTGATGGGTCAATAAGACCAGAGCAACATTAGATTTTAGATCAAGTGAGCTCTAGCCCATCATTCCTTCCACCGCACACATGGCATTTTGAGACTTGCATAGAAAATAAAACCAAACTCCTCACCAAAGAGAATTATCCGAGGGCAGTGGCCTTCCCTTTCCCGATCTCCACCCCAGCCCCAAGCAGAGGAGCTCATCAAGAGATCAGGTTCCCCCCAGGGCTGGCAGCTTTGCTGCTCTGCCCAAGGAATTCATCTTGCGAGGGGAAACTCTCCGTATTACATGAAGATGAAGAATGTACACAAGGGGAGGAAGGCAGCAGATTTGGCAATGGGCTTCAGACATTACAGCCTCACGTCAAACAGTGGCCACCCTGTAGCCTGAAGGATGGGAGAAGACACCAAAAAAGCAAGGGACCTTACAGGCTTTATCTACGCCTGTAAAACCAGTGCAAGGGCTGTCACGTATCGCAGAGTGAATGGGGAAAAATATATGTATATATTTCAATCACAAGCCCAGGGCAGGGAGGAAAGGACTGATCCAGCAGCAGGTGTCAGCAAGAAGCAGGAATGAGTTTCTGTGCAACACAAGTGCTTTGGGGAGAGGAGAACTGGATTAAACTCACCCTGGAAATGACCAAAGCGATACGTACAGAGAAAGCAAGATCTTTTATCCGTTCCCTCTGTGTGCAGTTACTCCTCTTCAGAGCCACTCGCTATCCCACAGGACTACAGAAGCTTGTATCACTTAATGCATCGCTTGTAAGCACCCAGTGACGATAACATGAAAACCCATCCCATCCGACAGAGTTGTCTGGTGACAGTGAATTCTCCAACCCTCCCTCAGCCCCGAGTTAAGAAATGCAGCAGTCCTTTTATTAAAAATCAGGATACAGTTCAACATAACGCCAGTGTTTACACCCGATCTCTCTAGTAGTTCCAGGATCGCTGTTGTTTTACATATCATTACCAACCAAAGGAGTCAGTAGCATAAAGATATCAGTTCACTCGCTCATTTCAAAAAAAAAATAATAAAATGAATGCCCCTATGCTTCCAAGGAAACACTGTCCATGATCAGTTTGTTTTCTGTTGGCCTTGGTCTAAGAAGCAAGAGTTTTCACCATCATCTTGCAGGCAGATCTTATCTTCCTAAGAGCAATTGTTCTGTTTGCTTTCTCTTACAGGGCAGGTCTCCACGAAGCCTGACAGCACTAATAAAATAACCCTAAAAGAAATCCCAGTTGATTTTTCCTGTGATTTTTCTAGAAATATCAGAACTATTTGAAAGCTGTTTAATTACTTGAGTTGAAACGAAAGTGTGCGGGGAAGGACCTTGATTCACACAATTTGGCAAAAAGATCACGACTTGTCCAACAGCTGCAAGAAGCACACACAGGCTTTCTCCTTGCTCCCCCGAAGCATCCAGCGGTGCTGCAGGAGGGCTGCATGGTCCTGCCCTCGTTCCCCTTCCAGTTGTTTTAGCTGTTCCGATTGCTGCTGCCTGCTTCCTTCCCTCCTCAAGTCATCCACAGCAGAGAGCAGCCTCAGTGCTGGAAGAGCAGCTTGGCAAAAGCAGGAAGAGTCCAGCCAGCAGAAGATTTACTTTATTAAGATAAACATGGTCTAAAGGCTCCACATTATCTTTAAAAATAAACACAGTAAGAAATACGAAAACAAACTGGCTTTGCTACGGGTAGGTCAGGTTCAGATGTTCTCAGAAGATCTTCCCAGCCATAAAATATACCCTTCCCCTACCGTGCCCATCAAGGAGGATGGAAAGACAGTTCACTACGCAAGATCAGCAGCGTACCTGTTGCGTGCCCTCCCACATTCAGCAAACGATACATCTGCTACCCTTCAAGGCAGATCAAAGTTTTAAGAACACCCCTGTGAAGGAGGAGCGGGAGGGGACAGGGACAGGTAATTCGGTTTCTGTAGGGAACATCTAAAAGGCTTGACACGACGGCTGTGCTGGCTCCCCCGCTTTAATGGTTGTTCTTTGCTGCTTCTTTAGCAGCAAGAATCAGAGGAGTGAGACTAGAAAGAGGCTTTGCAATTTTCAGGAACTGGTGCTAGGAAGAGGAAAAAGGAAAAAAAAAGGTTACATTTCTCAGAACATGTCCCAAAAGCCTGGTGTTTACACAAAATATCAGGACCTAGACCTGTATGAACTCCAACAACCTCCAAGCAGGCGAAACAAAAAAGGCACGATGAGCAAGAAAGTTCACCGTGACTTTTGGGCCTCACCTGAACTGATAAAGAGCTTTCCACCCAACACATCCTAGTTTCTCCAATGTTTATACACTCTCAAGACTAAGCAAGTTCTCCCAGGAAATAAATTCATGCAAAATCTACAGTGAAATTCTTTGTGGAAGGGAGGTGTAAGTAAAAGCAACCTGTGCAGTTCCAAAACATTGCACAGGGCTTCCTGCAGCAATCATCTCTCCATTCTTCCTTTCCTGTCACCACAGATCTGCTGAAAACATTGCCTTGGCCTTCTAAAGCTATTAGAAATTTTCAGAACAGCTGGGACTGAGGAGCACAGCAGGGAATTCACAACAGGACCAGTCAGGCCATCTCCTATACCAGGTGCGCTGTTCTGTTTAACAATATTGATTATCGAGCATGCAACAAGCAGTAGGTGGTGTCACAAAGTGCTTCTTGCAGCACATGTGGTGTTTGTTTCGGGGGCAAGGTTTAAAACATAACATCTGGAACAGAGGAAGAAGTTTTCCCTGTGTTCAGGGTTAAGTGGAAAGCTTGCAATACTCCAGCCTCGCAGAGAAAGTCTAGGTTGGGGACAGAGACTGACACAAAACAGCTAATCAGACGAGTGGAGGCATGAAGCCCACAAGCCGTTCAGAAAACCCAAAATAATTAAGTCCCCCAGGACTTCTGAGCACCAGAAGGGATCAACCACCCAATCTGAACACACTTCAGAGGTGGAAAAATCCGAGGCTAAAAGGTAAAGGCAGGCAGAAATGCTGCAGTCCCAATGTTCTCCTGCCCCAAGGAACACAACCCTGCTGCTGTCTGATACTCTGGAGCTGGCAAGTCCAGGAGAAAAAGTCAGCTTTCATCTACTGCCATTCTTTCTGCCGGTGATTAATGCTTCATTAGTGTCTCAGAAAGGCAGCAGCACTCCCAAAGCTGAACCCAGTAGACAAACTAAAGGAAAGAAAGGAACACCAAAAAAGAGACAACTGTCTCACAGTCGACATCTGAGGGCCCCATCATCACCGATTTATTTTACAAAGAGATGAAGCACATTTTCCACCCCCGTGGGAGGTCTGACAAAAGGAAACACATGAACACTCCTCATCTGTGTTGGTAAAAAGCCTGGCAGCTTCGTCCTTCACTTTCACCACGAGTCCAGACAAAGACACCAGGTTTTCAGTGAAATAACTGAGGATTTCTCACAAGCTTGGTTCCATCACCTCTGCAGGAAGAGCTGTATCTGGCAAAATGTGTTAACGCCAAACTGCTGCAGTTAATGCAAGACGTGCCCCTTCCAGAAAGCTTTGGGAACTCTCCCCCAGAAGGGAGACAACCAGAGCATTCGATAGCTGGAAGCCCTCCTGTTATCCAAACGGGAACAAGCACGGCCAGACCGCAACACCACAGCCAGATGTTAGGGTGAGCTGCGTGAAGAAGCCACGGGAATTAAGGGGCTCAGCAGTTGGCAGGCTCGGGGCACGGCAATTATTTGAGGTTGGTTACAGAACACGCTGCACAGCTGCTGCCAGTAGCAAGTACAGCACAAAAAGGAAAGTACTCTGTTAACGCTTCGTTAGGGATTTGGGGTTTTTTGGTTGGTTGGTTTTGGTTTTTTTTGTTCGTTTCTTCATGGTAAATTATCTCTGCTGTGCTTGTGACTTCAGATGACGCGGTATTTAAGACCCCAAATGACATTGCTCCACATGCCTATTCTCACTCTAGAATGCTGAATTCCGTCCCGTTCCCCAGCACTTACCTGGAGCAGCTCTTTTGCAGAACCTCTTTTTTCCACGTCCATTTCAAGACAGCGATTTAGGAAGTCTCGGAATATGGGTGAAAGCTTTTCTGGATTCTGCAGTTCCGGAGTCCCGTTAGTAGCAATGAGATACAGGGCCTAAAGCAAAGCAAGCACCAAAGAAACAGGAGGTTACGAAGGTCAGACTCCAGCTGCAGATTACAGAGGCACCCATTTTTCCTCTCCCTCCCCACAGTTCAATGGGGAAAAACAAAACCAAAACAAACCCTTATCAGGGTGACGAAGAAATGCTTAAGTTTCAGCAAAGAGAGGAGCTGCCAGCCCTATTTTTATGTGGATGGGATCCAATCCTTTCTTGCTTTACCCTCGTAATCTGGGTTTGGATCCTGCAGCCCTCTCAAGGGATTAAGAGGACAAAACCAGCAGTCCAGACTGTGTTTACAGAGGGAAGTTGGCTGGCACAGCTCTGCCAGTGCTCGACTCCTGCAATAACTATATCCTCATGGGAAGGTACCCCTGAAGAAACAGGAGGCTTTCTTCTCTCGATACTTTGCCCAAATGCACAAGGCCTAAAAAGTCAATACTCTAAAGATGCAGTTGGTCCTTTACAAAAGATGGCCAGTAGGTTCTCAAGCAGCACTTAACACCCTACAGAAACAAGTGGAGTCGTTTTGCTGCTGCTTGGGAATGAAGAATTCTCTAAGAATCAGGAAATTCAGAATTCATCCACTGCAAAATTTTACTATTAAAAGAAAATCGCTAGATGCCTTTTAAAAGGAAACAGACATCTGGCAGAGGCCTTCTGAGCTCACTGCTCATCACATCTCAAGGTAGAGGTCTGATAGCCTGGGAACTGCAACAAGTTAAGTTAAATGAGAGCAAAGCACCCCGTTTCTTAGCCATCCTCATTTAACTCCACACCAACTTTTTCCTTTCGCATTTCTTCACTGCTGCGCTTCTCTCCCAAAATCACCTCCAGTCAAAGAGGTGGAAACAAGTTAAACAGAACTGTTCTAGATCCCTTCGTCCTGTTTAGCTTAGAAAAAAAGCCATAAAACTGGCTTACACCAAGAACAGCCGCATTCCTACAAACTGATAGAATTTCCCCTTTCATTAAAGAATACGAAGGGAAAGACACCAGCAGGGGCAAAGCCTGACTAAAGGCTTGTTAAACCTGGAGCTTTACTGGGAGCATGCAAAGAGGAACAATGCACCAGCAAGAAAAAGCCCTGTTTATAAAAGAGTAATGTGGTATTCTTTGAATTCAAGGACAGCTCTCTTCCCCACTCACAAGGATTTAAGAAGCCGGGCACTCTGGGGCCAGAAGGTGCCCCTATCGGCCTCTCCAGAAAGGGGGGAATTATGGATGCACCACAGGATTAACTCAGACCCTACCTGAAGGTCTGCAACAGGAAGAGCCTGTGCCCTCTGCCACCCAGAACCAGTCATGGCTTCTAACTTAAATGACCACAATCTTCTCACTACAGCATCTAAGGAGACGTGTAGCTGCATGTGATGAAACCACAGCGGAGGTTCACCTGCCTCCTCCAGAGCCCAGGTTAACCAGCAGGCTCAGCGAAGGCCTGAGGGCAAAAAAAAGGCACTCGCTTACTCTCAGGGGGTTTTCATTGAGGTAGGGGGGTTCTCCTTCGATCATCTCGATGGCCATTATCCCCAGTGACCAGATGTCCACTTTGGGCCCGTAGGCTTTTCGTGTCACCACTTCAGGCGCCATCCAGTACGGGGTCCCCACCATGGTGCTGCGCTTGCTCTGTTCGGGAGTGATCTGGGCACAGAAGCCAAAGTCAGCTGGAAAAGCAAAGAAGGAGGGAAGAAAAAGTTAGAAATCAGCAGGTTTCTCCAAAAACAACACGTACTGATGCCAATGCTGTGGTACAAGCTAGCCTGTTGCACTGCCTGCTACATTGCTGCTGCAAAGGAGGCCCTGGTTTTGTGGTTAACAAGGTGTTCAGGAGTAAGCTTCTAAATCTGACTCGCTGAGGCCATCAACATCACAGAGCTGCTCACTTGTCGATGTGATGTGATGGTGATCAGTAAAGAGCTGTACATGGATGCTGTGAAACGTGGCAGTGCAGCATTTGGCAGCTGTAATACACTGTGTAACACATGCTCTCAAGCCTGTTCCTGGGTCTGTGAAAACAGAAACCAATGCCCAGTCTGTCCTCCCTCCACCCACACCCACCAGCATTATCTGGTCGTATTTTCAGTCCCAGAGATAGTATTTCCCCAGAAGATGTACCATCTCTCAAACACGATTTGCTTTCTAGAGCAAATACTGTGTTCAGAATAAATTTAAGGACCTAATTTGGTACTTATTATTTTCTTTGAGAAGACAGAAAGCTGGAGAGCCTTCCTGTGGAAATTGCTTGGCCCTGTCTTATTTGCATTTGACTTTCCAAAAGATCACAGAATAATAGAATCATAGGAAAATTAAGGTTGGAAAAGCCCTCCAAGATCACCTGGTCCAACCATCCCCCTACAAACAATGTCACCCACGAAACCACGTCCCCAAGCACCACGTCCAACCTTGCCTTGAACACCCCCAGGGACAGGGACTCCACCACCTCCCTGGGCAACGCGTCCCAATGCCTGACCGCTCTTTCTGAGAAGAAACGTCTCCTAATTGTTTTAATTGGTGAAGAGTAGCACTCTTTGTTCAATTCTTTGTTTTAATTGTTGAAGAGTAAGGGCATGACGTTTCCATTTTTCCACTCACCAGTGACATCACCCGACTGCCAGGACTTTTCAACTGTGATGGAGAGCGGCTTGGCAACCCCATCAGCCAGTTCCCTCAGGACCCTGGGATTCATGTCATCAGGTCCCATAGACCTGGACCTGTTTACATTCAGCAGGTGGTCTCGAACCTGCTCTTCACTTACCGTGGGTGGGACTTTGCTCCCCCAGCCTCCACCTACAGGTTCAGGGAAATGAAAGACTTGGGAAGCCCATCTACCAGTGCAGACGGAGGCAAAGAAGTTGCTGAGTACCTCAGCCTTCTCCGTGTCTGTCGTTACCAATTACTCAGGTATAGAAACTCACTCCTAATATAAGAAATTAGCCACCTCTAATCGCTTCCACACTACTATTTTCACCCCTCAGTTTATTTTCACAAATGTTAAAGGCGCATGGTGGCCCCTGGGGACTCCTCCTGTCAGCCCAGCGCAGCAGCCCGAAGGGAGCTGGGTCCTCTCTTGTGCTCTTCCTCGAGGCTCTGTGCAGAGGGGCTGACACCTCTCGCACAAGGGCTGGCGGGTGGGAAAGAAACACGCACACAAGCCCTGAATATCAGCAAGAGTTCTTTATTGCCAGGTGTTTGGTGGCTCCAAGCTAATGCCTGGGATGGAGCCTGCGCGACGAGGAGTAGGGAGCTCGCCGGGCCCTGCTGCGTAGCTACCGGTGTTCTCTCATGGCACGCAGCAGAGAGCTGCCGGGGTAGTCCCAGGTCTGATGTGGCCGAGGTGGATCCACTTCCATGGGTTCCTCCGCCTCTTCTTGTGGATCCACCTCCATGGGCTCCACGGTGTCAGGCAGGAGGACAAGCCAGTCCTTGCCTGGGACTGCCCACACGGGATGCCTCCCATCAG
The DNA here is from genome assembly GCF_964211835.1 of Anser anser. Lineage (NCBI taxonomy): Eukaryota > Metazoa > Chordata > Aves > Anseriformes > Anatidae > Anser > Anser anser. The sequence goes on along the minus strand of NC_139720.1, from coordinate 211,953,723 downwards.
CTGTGTTCTCCGGCCAGGGTGCCGAACGAGGGGGTCGCCCAGTTCCATTGCCTGGTCCCATGCCACTCTCCACTTGATATTCATTCGTGGGTTTCACGCCGCCATCTCTTTTACGGCCACGGCTGGGTCCCTCGCTGCGATCTGGCCGATGGGCACGCCTCTGCTCCCCACGGCTCTCCGCATCACGCTCCCGTCTTCGCTCCACACCACCACTGCACCTCTGGTTAGGCCCAGGCCCCCTGCTGCTGGATGTCTGAGGGGCCGGCCTGTTCCCCGCATCGCTGCGGTGCCAGTGATATCTCCAATAATCGTCTCTGGGCCGGGCAGCAGACTTCCCCCAGGCACTGATGTCTTTTGTGCCGCAGGTGCTGTCCCTCTGCCCATGAGACATCTTTCTCCCATTAGCTGCCATCTTCTCGGTGCTTCCTCAGATCGCTTCGCGGTCCTCACACCGAGGAGGGCTGCCGCTCGCCTTGCTCCTTTCTCTGGCCTTCCTCCTGCCGCTTACGCTGGCTCTCAGAGGACCGAGTCGCTGAGCAAGTGGCGGGCCAGCGGCAGGGGGCCTCTTTTATAGGGCCCGGGGCAAAGGCGTGACAGCGGTGGCCACTGTGACCTCAGCAAGGCTCTGTGATGGAGTGGCCCGTGCGAGGCCAAAGGCGGCTGCGTTGGGAGAGGCCTGGAAGATGCCCTCATGTGGACAAGGAGGAGGGCTGGGGGGGCTGAGGGGCCCCTTTTCTGGGGCTGGCTCCCCCCCAGGCCATTTGGCTTGACAGAGAGAAAGGCTGCCCCATGCAATCCTGCCTCAACCCATTTTTTCTCCCCATCTCCAAGGCTTAGAATCTCTGGTTAACAAAAGAAAACTCCATCAACAAAACCAAACCAGACCCATTCAAAAGGCTAAAGCGGTCACAGCTGAAGTACCCATCTTCAGGAGATCTTTGATCTGTTTGAGGGCAGCACAGCCCCAGGAATTGGAGGGGAGCAGCCAGGTTAAGCCCGGCAAGCTCACGGAGTTCAAGCTCTAAATTCTCCCAAAAGATGAGCCTCGGGACCAAAACTTGGGACCCTTCTGGGCAATAAAAATCAGGGATGCAGGAAAAACATCACTTATATAAAGTGCAGCAGTTTTCCCTGAAGCATGCGATAATAACCCTCTCTTCCTCTCTTGTACCTACCAGCGTATTGCCTCTGCTCCTGCTCATTCCCCCCACTTCGCTCCCAAATAATAAGACCCTGCAGAACTGTTCCCACCAGTGAAAACGCTAAATTTAGGTATGAAAAAGTAAAAGTTTAAAGATCCAGGGCAGGTTTTGTGTGTCCCAGTGCATATTTAGCCTTGGGACACCCCTCTGAGATAACCACAGGTACATTTCCCTCCCGTGCAGGTGGAAAAAAAAGGCAGCAGTGGGACGAGAGGACTGGGGTTGGGAAGCATTTTGCAGCCACGAGGTTTCAACCAGGACCTCTGCAGAAGCTCCTCTCCTTTGCCATGGGACTAAAAATAAAATAAAATAAAATAAAATAAAATAAAATAAAATAAAATAAAATAAAATAAAATAAAATAAAAACACTCAAGTAATGGTGTTGAGGGAAATACTGGCAGAGCCACCAGCCCCGTTACCACTTTTTCAGGCACTTTTGGGGTACGTTACCAGGCCCTCCGGTCTGCCTGGTGCCCGGCTTTGTGAAGTTTCACGAGGGGAGCAGCAGGATGCAGGATGACACAGTTTGGCTGCCGGGCTCTCATGGGACAAGGACATGGACATGGGATGCACATCGCAGCAGTGCCACCACCAACTAGTTTGCCAGCTCCCCCTTCCAGACGTTCCCTTTTTCTTCCCCCTCCGACGTGGGGCTCAGCACCCAAATGGCTTGTGAGAGCTCGGCAGGGCTCCCAGTGCCAGGAGGCTGAGCTGGGAAAGTCCTCTTCACGTTAGGCTTGGTTTCTTGGACTTCCAGCACCCAGCTCTGCCCTACAGCCACAAGCGGATAAAATCCTACAGCAGGGGGCTTGTGGGGGCACACGTGTCCTCCCCTTAATATTCCTTAATCCAAGCTGGGACGAGGCACTTGCACAATTATGTAGGTGATAAACTCCTGCTCTTGTCATCAGCCTCACCCTACTGACCCCACATGTAAAAGTGATGCTGGGGAGGGCAGCTTTAGGGACCGATCCCAAATCCTCCCCCGTTTCCTCCTCTGCACCTGGAGCCGCAGACACCAAGCTCTACCTGGGGAGACAGCAAGCAGCCAGGAGGGTCCATTTCATCATCTGCCTCCTCCTCTTCCTCCTCAAGCTGGGCTCTACATCCTGCTTCCACACTGGTGTTTCTCAGAGCATTAATGACTTCCAAACAGGTGAAAATAAGCAGTAGAAATCACACTTTCTGCATCAGCTTTCAGTGTAAAGTCACTTTGCTCTATCAAGTAAGATCTAATTAAAACAGATCAGAGAAACACAACTCCTTCAAGCACCCCCCAATTCATTTCTGCAAGCGTCATTGAAACAAAGGGGAGGAGAAGCAGGTCATTCATTCAGGTTTTATTTAAGGTTTCAGCTTTGCTTTCTAAATGGCTGAGCTGACCCTAACAAACCGGGCACTACCGGAGAGTTACACCAAGGCAGTACAAAGAAAGAGAAACACGTTTTCCAGCTGATTTTAAAACGGCAAATGCCCTTGTTATTTCCCAGCAGGACAAGACACACAGACACCTGGCAGCAGGTCAGATTAGCTCCAGCTCACTTAGCACGAGTTGTTGCTCAAAGACATAAGGCTCAGTCCTCACTCTGAGCACCCCTTCATTGCACAGGAGCCCCCCGCTCCTTCCTGCTCCCAAACAGGATGCCTCAATCCACCGTAGGCTGCTCCAGCATCCTCCAAATTCCCTCAGCAGTTGGGAAACTGAGCTTTTACCTTTTGCTTCCACCTACACCTGCAACCATCCTCTTCCTCAGACCAACACCATCCTCTGTTGCCCTCCCACCCCTTTCCTGGGGGCATCCATTTCGGCTGCAAGTTTCCATCGCTGTTCTGCCACCAGCGGCAGCTCCCTGCTTCTCCAAGACCCCAGCCTTGATGCTGAGAGCTGTCATTAGCAGCAAACCATGAGATCCGCCCTAGGACATTATCTGTACGCTCAATCCAGTGTGTTTACAGCCCCAAAATACATCCACGTGTTCTCTATTACTATCAAAATAAGCCACTGAAAAGTCTCCGTATTTTATGCTAGGGAGACAAACAGACTCAGCCTTCACCTTTGACAGCTTCCATATGAAAGATGCTGGGGAATCTGTAAGCTCATAATTAAGAAAGGCGTTCAAATACGTACCATTCTTCTTGGACTTTGGGCTGGACCTTTCACTGCCAGCTGAGCTCAGCAAACTTGAAGTACCAGCAGCCTACAGGCCACTTCAGCCCATCCTTGCATGGTAAATATCATCTGGTGATACCAACCCGTGATACCTTGAGACAGACACGTTAGGATACTAACGGAGATCTCAGCTCAGAAGCGATCTCAGCTCAGCCAGCCCCTCTCACCCAAACTCTTGGCCCCACTGAACTTAAATCAATCATTTGTTTAAATAAAACCTAGGGCTACAGTAACACAACTCCATATCAGCTCTTTAAATATAAGAAGCTTGAAATGCACCAGCTGCTTCTTAAATACGACAATCTTCAGTGCTTTGGAAAAAAAAGAGATGAGTTTTACCTTCCGCCACCACCAGGAGCTCTGGGAGCTGTAGCACATTGTGCCATTTCGGCACCTAACCTGATGGGGTTGCTGAGGATCCCATAAAAACAAAGCAGGTTTTCAGGATGGATAGTCAAACAACTGAATATTTCATGTTCTCATATAGAAGAGAGAATCTAATAATCAAATAAATAAGGGCTGTGATTTAAAATGGTTCAGACTCAGTGAAATTAGTTCATGCAGTAGGTATATTAAAAATATATATTAAAAAATGCCACCAAATCAGTTCTCTTGTTGGAATTTGCTTTCACATCCCAGCAGTAAGGATGCACTCAGAAAAAAAAAAAAAAAGAAAAAAAAAAAAGCCACAGAGGAAAATTTTAAGTCAGACACTTGTGCTAACAGCTCTCTGTAGTGACCAGAAAGTGCTGTAAGAGGCTATGCAGAAGCTGCCACCAGTGCTGAAGCTGGGCGATGCCCAGATGAACCTAAGAGTAGAGAAAAGGATCCATATCTCAGAAAAAAATATATACCTCATTCTCCTAAGCTAACTAAATTTTATTTATTTTTTTAAGATTTCTGAGAACGTGAAAACATGATGTGTCTGTTAACTTGGAATTGGGGCTAGGTACAAAGTAGCAAGTCAAACTCTTTCGCATCATAGACAGGTAAAAAATAAAATAAAACAGATGACATGTCTACAGTCACTGTCTTACAGCTTCCCAGTGCATAGCTCTCAGTCCTTACCAAACCAGTAAGGACCAATTCACAGCTGAAGTCAATGAGACAGAAGCACATCACAGGCTTAAGAATGGGGAGAAACAGTCACTCCTGCAGATTCCTTTCCAATAGGCAACAGAGAATCCAGCAGAGTAACTTAAATACAAGTCACCCTTTTTACCATTTTTCCTCCTGCAGAAAAATAAGCTCACGGATTTGCTCGCAGGTAGGGCACATCTGCATTACCACTCTCATCTCAAAGGGGTGTCAAGGATGGAGTGGGAAGGGAAGGCGAAGGGAAGTCAGCAACATTCAATAAATTCATGGATCAGGTTTAATCCTGTGCTGTCCAAAAAAGTCAATTGGTGGGTCGGTAAAACCAGAGCCACATTAGATTTTAGACCTAGTGAGCTCTAGCCCATCATTCCTTCCACCGCACACATGGCATTTTGAGACTTGCATAGAAAATAAAACCAAACTCCTCACCAAAGAGAATTATCCGAGGGCAGTGGCCTTCCCTTTCCCGATCTCCACCCCAGCCCCAAGCAGAGGAGCTCATCAAGAGATCAGGTCCCCCCCAGGGCTGGCAGCTTTGCTGCTCTGCCCAAGGAATTCATCTTGTAAGGGGAAATTTTTCATATTACATGAAGATGAAGAATATATACAAGGGGAGGAAGGCAGAAGATTTGGCAATGGGCTTCAGACGTTACAGCCTCACGTCAGACAGTGGCCACCCTGTAGCCTGAAGGATGGGAGAAGACACCAAAAAAGCAAGGGACCTTACAGGCTTTATCTACGCCTGTAAAACCAGTGCAAGGGCTGTCACGTATCGCAGAGTGAATGGGGAAAAATATATGTATATATTTCAATCACAAGCCCAGGGCAGGGAGGAAAGGACTGATCCAGCAGCAGGTGTCAGCAAGAAGCAGGAATGAGTTTCTGTGCAACACAAGTGCTTTGGGGAGAGGAGAACTGGATTAAACTCACCCTGGAAATGACCAAACCGATACGTACAGAGAAAGCAAGATCTTTTATCCGTTCCCTCTGTGTGCAGTTACTCCTCTTCAGAGCCACTCGCTATCCCACAGGACTACAGAAGCTTGTATCACTTAATGCATCGCTTGTAAGCACCCAGTGACGATAACATGAAAACCCATCCCATCCGACAGAGCTGTCTGGTGACAGTGAATTCTCCAACCCTCCCTCAGCCCCGAGTTAAGAAATGCAGCAGTCCTTTTATTAAAAATCAGGATACAGTTCAACATAACGCCAGTGTTTACACCCGATCTCTCTAGTAGTTCCAGGATCGCTGTTGTTTTACATATCATTAGCAACCAAAGGAGTCAGTAGCATAAAGATATCAGTTCACTCGCTCATTTCAAAAAAAAAATAAAATGAATGCCCCTATGCTTCCAAGGAAACACTGTCCATGATCAGTTTGTTTTCTGTTGGCCTTGGTCTAAGAAGCAAGAGTTTTCACCATCATCTTGCAGGCAGATCTTATCTTCCTAAGAGCAATTGTTCTGTTTGCTTTCTCTTACAGGGCAGGTCTCCACGAAGCCTGACAGCACTAATAAAATAACCCTAAAAGAAATCCCAATTGATTTTTCCTGTGATTTTTCTAGAAATATCAGAACTATTTGAAAGCTGTTTAATTACTTGAGTTGAAACGAAAGTGTGCGGGGAAGGACCTTGATTCACACAATTTGGCAAAAAGATCACGACTTGTCCAACAGCTGCAAGAAGCACACACAGGCTTTCTCCTTGCTCCCCCGAAGCATCCAGCGGTGCTGCGGGAGGGCTGCATGGTCCTGCCCTCGTTCCCCTTCCAGTTGTTTTAGCTGTTCCGATTGCTGCTGCCTGCTTCCTTCCCTCCTCAAGTCATCCACAGCAGAGAGCAGCCTCAGTGCTGGAAGAGCAGCTTGGCAAAAGCAGGAGGAGTCCAGCCAGCAGAAGATTTACTTTATTAAGATAAACATGGTCTAAAGGCTCCACATTATCTTTAAAAATAAACACAGTAAGAAATACGAAAACAAACTGGCTTTGCTACGGGTAGGTCAGGTTCAGATGTTCTCAGAAGATCTTCCCAGCCATAAAATATACCCTTCCCCTACCGTGCCCATCAAGGAGGATGGAAAGACAGTTCACTACGCAAGATCAGCAGCGTACCTGTTGCGTGCCCTCCCACATTCAGCAAACGATACATCTGCTACCCTTCAAGGCAGATCAAAGTTTTAAGAACACCCCTGTGAAGGAGGAGCGGGAGGGGACAGGGACAGGTAATTCGGTTTCTGTAGGGAACATCTAAAAGGCTTGACACGACGGCTGTGCTGGCTCCCCCGCTTTAATGGTTGTTCTTTGCTGCTTCTTTAGCAGCAAGAATCAGAGGAGTGAGACTAGAAAGAGGCTTTGCAATTTTCAGGAACTGGTGCTAGGAAGAGGAAAAAGGAAAAAAAAAGGTTACATTTCTCAGAACATGTCCCAAAAGCCTGGTGTTTACACAAAATATCAGGACCTAGACCTGTATGAACTCCAACAACCTCCAAGCAGGCGAAACAAAAAAGGCACGATGAGCAAGAAAGTTCACCGTGACTTTTGGGCCTCACCTGAACTGATAAAGAGCTTTGCACCCAACACATCCTAATTTCTCCAATGTTTATACACTCTCAAGACCAAGCAAGTTCTCCCAGGAAATAAATTCATGCAAAATCTACAGTGAAATTCTTTGTGGAAGGGAGGTGTAAGTAAAAGCAACCTGTGCAGTTCCAAAACATTGCACAGGGCTTCCTGCAGCAATCATCTCTCCATTCTTCCTTTCCTGTCACCACAGATCTGCTGAAAACATTGCCTTGGCCTTCTAAAGCTATTAGAAATTTTCAGAACAGCTGGGACTGAGGAGCACAGCAGGGAATTCACAACAGGACCAGTCAGGCCATCTCCTATACCAGGTGCTCTGTTCTGTTAAACAATATTGATTATCGAGCACGCAACAAGCAGTAGGTGGTGTCACAAAGTGCTTCTTGCAGCACATGTGGTGTTTGTTTCGGGGGCAAGGTTTAAAACATAACATCTGGAACAGAGGAAGAAGTTTTCCCTGTGTTCAGGGTTAAGTGGAAAGCTTGCAATACTCCAGCCTCGCAGAGAAAGTCTAGGTTGGGGACAGAGACTGACACAAAACAGCTAATCAGACGAGTGGAGGCATGAAGCCCACAAGCCGTTCAGAAAACCCAAAATAATTAAGTCCCCCAGGACTTCTGAGCACCAGAAGGGATCAACCACCCAATCTGAACACACTTCAGAGGTGGAAAAATCCGAGGCTAAAAGGTAAAGGCAGGCAGAAATGCTGCAGTCCCAATGTTCTCCTGCCCCAAGGAACACAACCCTGCTGCTGTCTGATACTCTGGAGCTGGCAAGTCCAGGAGAAAAAGTCAGCTTTCATCTACTGCCATTCTTTCTGCCGGTGATTAATGCTTCATTAGTGTCTCAGAAAGGCAGCAGCACTCCCAAAGCTGAACCCAGTAGACAAACTAAAGGAAAGAAAGGAACACCAAAAAAGAGACAACTGTCTCACAGTCGACATCTGAGGGCCCCATCATCACCGATTTATTTTACAAAGAGATGAAGCACATTTTCCACCCCCGTGGGAGGTCTGACAAAAGGAAACACATGAACACTCCTCATCTGTGTTGGTAAAAAGCCTGGGAGCTTCGTCCTTCACTTTCACCACGAGTCCAGACAAAGACACCAGGTTTTCAGTGAAATAACTGAGGATTTCTCACAAGCTTGGTTCCATCACCTCTGCAGGAAGAGCTGTATCTGGCAAAATGTGTTAACGCCAAACTGCTGCAGGTAATGCCAGACGTGCCCCTTGCAGAAAGCTTTGGGAACTCTCCCCCAGAAGGGAGACAACCAGAGCATTCGATAGCTGGAAGCCCTCCTGTTATCCAAACGGGAACAAGCACGGCCAGACCGCAACACCACAGCCAGATGTTAGGGTGAGCTGCATGAAGAAGCCACGGGAATTAAGGGGCTCAGCAGTTGGCAGGCTCGGGGCACGGCAATTATTTGAGGTTGGTTACAGAACACGCTGCACAGCTGCTGCCAGTAGCAAGTACAGCACAAAAAGGAAAGTACTCTGTTAACGCTTCGTTAGGGATTTGGGGTTTTTTGGTTGGTTGGTTTTGGTTTTTTTTGCTCGTTTCTTCATGGTAAATTATCTCTGCTGTGCTTGTGACTTCAGATGATGCAGTATTTAAGACCCCAAATGACATTTCTCCGCGTGCCTATTCTCACTCTAGAATGCTTAATTCCGTCCTGTTCCCCAGCACTTACCTGGAGCAGCTCTTTTGCAGAACCTCTTTTTTCCACGTCCATTTCAAGACAGCGATTTAGGAAGTCTCGGAATATGGGTGAAAGCTTTTCTGGATTCTGCAGTTCCGGAGTCCCGTTAGTAGCAATGAGATACAGGGCCTAAAGCAAAGCAAGCACCAAAGAAACAGGAGGTTACGAAGGTCAGACTCCAGCTGCAGATTACAGAGGCACCCATTTTTCCTCTCCCTCCCCACAGTTCAATGGGGAAAAACAAAACCAAAACAAACCCTTATCAGGGTGACGAAGAAATGCTTAAGTTTCAGCAAAGAGAGGAGCTGCCAGCCCTATTTTTATGTGGATGGGATCCAATCCTTTATTGCTTTACCCTCGTAATCTGGGTTTGGATCCTGCAGCCCTCTCAAGGGATTAAGAGGACAAAACCAGCAGTCCAGACTGTGTTTACAGAGGGAAGTTGGCTGGCACAGCTCTGCCAGTGCTCGACTCCTGCAATAACTATATCCTCATGGGAAGGTACCCCTGAATAATCAGGAGGCTTTGTTCTCTCGATACTTTGCCCAAATGCACAAGGCCTAAAAAGTCAATACTCTAAAGATGCAGTTGGTCCTTTACAAAAGATGGCCAGTAGGTTCTCAAGCAGCACTTAACACCCTACAGAAACAAGTGGAGTCGTTTTGCTGCTGCTTGGGAATGAAGAATTCTCTAAGAATCAGGAAATTCAGAATTCATCCACTGCAAAATTTTACTATTAAAAGAAAATCGCTAGATGCCTTTTAAAAGGAAACAGACATCTGGCAGAGGCCTTCTGAGCTCACTGCTCATCACATCTCAAGGTAGAGGTCTGATAGCCTGGGAACTGCAACAAGTTAAGTTAAATGAGAGCAAAGCACCCCGTTGCTTAGCCATCCTCATTTAACTCCATACCAACTTTTTCCTTTCGCATTTCTTCACTGCTGCGCTTCTCTCCCAAAATCATCTCCAGTAAAAGAGGTGGAAACAAGTTAAACAGAATTGTTCTAGATCCCTTCGTCCTGTTTAGCTTAGAAAAAAAGCCATAAAACTGGCTTACACCAAGAACAGCCGCATTCCTACAAACTGATAGAATTTCCCCTTTCATTAAAGAATACGAAGGGAAAGACACCAGCAGGGGCAAAGCCTGACTAAAGGCTTGTTAAACCTGGAGCTTTACTGGGAGCATGCAAAGAGGAACAATGCACCAGCAAGAAAAAGCCCTGTTTATAAAAGAGTAATGTGGTATTCTTTGAATTCAAGGACAGCTCTCTTCCCCACTCACAAGGATTTAAGAAGCCGGGCACTCTGGGGCCAGAAGGTGCCCCTATCGGCCTCTCCAGAAAGGGGGGAATTATGGATGCACCACATCATTAACTCAGACCCTACCTGAAGGTCTGCAACAGGAACAGCCTGTGCCCTCTGCCACCCAGAACCAGTCATGGCTTCTAACTTAAATGACCACAATCTTCTCACTACAGCATCTAAGGAGACGTGTAGCTGCATGTGATGAAACCACAGCGGAGGTTCACCTGCCTCCTCCAGAGCCCAGGTTAACCAGCAGGCTCAGCGAAGGCCTGAGGGCAAAAAAAAGGCACTCGCTTACTCTCAGGGGGTTTTCATTGAGGTAGGGGGGTTCTCCTTCGATCATCTCGATGGCCATTATCCCCAGTGACCAGATGTCCACTTTGGGCCCGTAGGCTTTTCGTGTCACCACTTCAGGCGCCATCCAGTACGGGGTCCCCACCATGGTGCTGCGCTTGCTCTGTTCGGGAGTGATCTGGGCACAGAAGCCAAAGTCAGCTGGAAAAGCAAAGAAGGAGGGAAGAAATAGTTAGAAATCAGCAGGTTTCTCCAAAAACAACACGTACTGATGCCAATGCTGTGGTACAAGCTAGCCTGTTGCACTGCCTGCTACATTGCTGCTGCAAAGGAGGCCCTGGTTTTGTGGTTAACAAGGTGTTCAGGAGTAAGCTTCTAAATCTGACTCGCTGAGGCCATCAACATCACAGAGCTGCTCACTTGTCGATGTGATGTGATGGTGATCAGTAAAGAGCTGTACATGGATGCTGTGAAACGTGGCAGTGCAGCATTTGGCAGCTGTAATACACTGTGTAACACATGCTCTCAAGCCTGTTCCTGGGTCTGTGAAAACAGAAACCAATGCCCAGTCTGTCCTCCCTCCACCCACACCCACCAGTATTATCTGGTCGTATTTTCAGTCCCGGAGATAGTATTTCCCAAGAAGATGTACCATCTCTCAAACACGATTTGCTTTCTAGAGCAAATACTGTGTTCAGAATAAATTTAAGTACCTAATTTGGTACTTATTATTTTCTTTGAGAAGACAGAAAGCTGGAGAGCCTTCCTGTGGAAATTGCTTGGCCCTGTCTTATTTGCATTTGACTTTCCAAAAGATCACAGAATAATAGAATCATAGGAAAATTAAGGTTGGAAAAGCCCTCCAAGATCACCTGGTCCAACCATCCCCCTACGAACAATGTCACCCACGAAACCACGTCCCCAAGCACCACGTCCAACCTTGCCTTGAACACCCCCAGGGACAGGGACTCCACCACCTCCCTGGGCAACGCGTCCCAATGCCTGACCGCTCTTTCTGAGAAGAAATGTCTCCTAATTGTTTTAATTGGTGAAGAGTAGCACTCTTTGTTCAATTCTTTGTTTTAATTGTTGAAGAGTAGGCGCATGACGTTTCCATTTTTCCACTCACCAGTGACATCGCCCGACTGCCAGGACTTTTCAACTGTGATGGAGAGAGGCTTGGCAACCCCATCAGCCAGTTCCCTCAGGACCCTGGGATTCATGTCACCAGGTCCCATAGACCTGGACCTGTTTACATTCAGCAGGTGGTCTCGAACCTGCTCTGCACTTACAGTGGGTGGGACTTTGCTCCCCCAGCCTTCACCTACGGGTTCAGGGAAATGAAAGACTTGGGAAGCCCATCTACCAGTGCAGACGGAGGCAAAGAAGTTGCTGAGTACCTCAGCCTTCTCCGTGTCTGTCGTTACCAATTACTCAGGTATAGAAACTCACTCCTAATATAAGAAATTAGCCACCTCTAATCACTTACACACTACTATTTTCACCCCTCAGTTTATTTTCACAAATGTTAAAGGCGCATGGTGGCCCCTGGGGACTCCTCCTGTCAGCCCAGCGCAGCAGCCCGAAGGGAGCTGGGTCCTCTCTTGTGCTCTTCCTCGAGGCTCTGTGCAGAAGGGCTGACACCTCTCACACAAGGGCTGGAGGATGCGAAAGAAACACGCACACAACCCCTGAATATCGGCAAGAGTTCTTTATTGCCAGGTGTTTGGTGGCTCCAAGCTAATGTCTGGGATGGAGCCTGCGCGACGAGGAGTAGGGAGCTCGCCGGGCCCTGCTGCGTAGCTACCGGTGTTCTCTCATGGCACGCAGCAGAGAGCTGCCGGGGTAGTCCCAGGTCTGATGTGGCCGAGGTGGATCCACTTCCATGGGTTCCTCCGCCTCTTCTTGTGGATCCACCTCCATGGGCTCCACGGTGTCAGGCAGGAGGACAAGCCAGTCCTTGCCTGGGACTGCCCACACGGGATGCCTCCCATCAGCTGTGTTCTCCGGCCAGGGTGCCGAACGAGGGGGTCGCCCAGTTCCATTGCCTGGTCCCATGCCACTCTCCACTTGATTTTCATTCGTGGGTTTCACGCCGCCATCTCTTTTACGGCCACGGCTGGGTCCCTCGCTGCGATCTGGCCGATGGGCACGCCTCTGCTCCCCACGGCTCTCCGCATCACGCTCCCGTCTTCGCTCCACACCACCACTGCACCTCTGGTTAGGCCCAGGCCCCCTGCTGCTGGATGTCTGAGGGGCCGGCCTGTTCCCCGCATCGCTGCGGTGCCAGTGATATCTCCGATAATTGTCTCTGGGCCGGGCAGCAGGCTTCCCCCAGGCACTGATGTCTTTTGTGCCGCAGGTGCTGTCCCTCTGCCCATGAGACATCTTTCTCCCATTAGCTGCCATCTTCTCGGTGCTTCCTCAGATCGCTTCGCGGTCCTCACACCGAGGAGGGCTGCCGCTCGCCTTGCTCCTTTCTCTGGCCTTCCTCCTGCCGCTTACGCTGGCTCTCAGAGGACCGAGTCGCTGAGCAAGTGGCGGGCCAGCGGCAGGGGGCCTCTTTTATAGGGCCCGGGGCAAAGGCGTGACAGCGGTGGCCACTGTGACCTCAGCAAGGCTCTGTGATGGAGTGGCCCGTGCGAGGCCAAAGGCGGCTGCGTTGGGAGAGGCCTGGAAGATGCCCTCATGTGGACAAGGAGGAGGGCTGGGGGGGCTGAGGGGCCCCTTTTCTGGGGCTGGCTCCCCCCCAGGCCATTTGGCTTGACAGAGAGAAAGGCTGCCCCATGCAATCCTGCCTCAACCCATTTTTTCTCCCCATCTCCAAGGCTTAGAATCTCTGGTTAACAAAAGAAAACTCCATCAACAAAACCAAACCAGACCCATTCAAAAGGCTAAAGCGGTCACAGCTGAAGTACCCATCTTCAGGAGATCTTTGATCTGTTTGAGGGCAGCACAGCCCCAGGAATTGGAGGGGAGCAGCCAGGTTAAGCCCGGCAAGCTCACGGAGTTCAAGCTCTAAATTCTCCCAAAAGATGAGCCTCGGGACCAAAACTTGGGACCCTTCTGGGCAATAAAAATCAGGGATGCAGGAAAAACATCACTTATATAAAGTGCAGCAGTTTTCCCTGAAGCATGCGATAATAACCCTCTCTTCCTCTCTTGTACCTACCAGCGTATTGCCTCTGCTCCTGCTCATTCCCCCCACTTCGCTCCCAAATAATAAGACCCTGCAGAACTGTTCCCACCAGTGAAAACGCTAAATTTAGGTATGAAAAAGTAAAAGTTTAAAGATCCAGGGCAGGTTTTGTGTGTCCCAGTGCATATTTAGCCTTGGGACACCCCTCTGAGATAACCACAGGTACATTTCCCTCCCGTGCAGGTGGAAAAAAAAGGCAGCAGTGGGATGAGAGGACTGGGGTTGGGAAGCATTTTGCAGCCACGAGGTTTCAACCAGGACCTCTGCAGAAGCTCCTCTCCTTTGCCATGGGACTAAAAATAAAATAAAATAAAATAAAATAAAATAAAATAAAATAAAATAAAATAAAATAAAAACACTCAAGTAATGGTGTTGAGGGAAATACTGGCAGAGCCACCAGCCCCGTTACCACTTTTTCAGGCCCTTTTGGGGTACGTTACTAGGCCCTCCGGTCTGCCTGGTGCCCGGCTTTGTGAAGTTTCACGAGGGGAGCAGCAGGATGCAGGATGACACAGTTTGGCTGCCGGGCTCTCATGGGACAAGGACATGGACATGGGATGCACATCGCAGCAGTGCCACCACCAACTAGTTTGCCAGCTCCCCCTTCCAGACGTTCCCTTTTTCTTCCCCCTCCGACGTGGGGCTCAGCACCCAAATGGCTTGTGAGAGCTCGGCAGGGCTCCCAGTGCCAGGAGGCTGAGCTGGGAAAGTCCTCTTCACGTTAGGCTTGGTTTCTTGGACTTCCAGCACCCAGCTCTGCCCTACAGCCACAAGCGGATAAAATCCTACAGCAGGGGGCTTGTGGGGGCACACGTGTCCTCCCCTTAATATTCCTTAATCCAAGCTGGGACGAGGCACTTGCACAATTATGTAGGTGATAAACTCCTGCTCTTGTCATCAGCCTCACCCTACTGACCCCACATGTAAAAGTGATGCTGGGGAGGGCAGCTTTAGGGACCGATCCCAAATCCTCCCCCGTTTCCTCCTCTGCACCTGGAGCCGCAGACACCAAGCTCTACCTGGGGAGACAGCAAGCAGCCAGGAGGGTCCATTTCATCATCTGCCTCCTCCTCTTCCTCCTCAAGCTGGGCTCTACATCCTGCTTCCACACTGGTGTTTCTCAGAGCATTAATGACTTCCAAACAGGTGAAAATAAGCAGTAGAAATCACACTTTCTGCATCAGCTTTCAGCGTAAAGTCACTTTGCTCTATCAAGTAAGATCTAATTAAAACAGATCAGAGAAACACAACTCCTTCAAGCACCCCCCAATTCATTTCTGCAAGCGTCATTGAAACAAAGGGGAGGAGAAGCAGGTCATTCATTCAGGTTTTATTTAAGGTTTCAGCTTTGCTTTCTAAATGGCTGAGCTGACCCTAACAAACCGGGCACTACCGGAGAGTTACACCAAGGCAGTACAAAGAAAGAGAAACACGTTTTCCAGCTGATTTTAAAACGGCAAATGCCCTTGTTATTTCCCAGCAGGACAAGACACACAGACACCTGGCAGCAGGTCAGATTAGCTCCAGCTCACTTAGCACGAGTTGTTGCTCAAAGACATAAGGCTCAGTCCTCACTCTGAGCACCCCTTCATTGCACAGGAGCCCCCCGCTCCTTCCTGCTCCCAAACAGGATGCCTCAATCCACCGTAGGCTGCTCCAGCATCCTCCAAATTCCCTCAGCAGTTGGGAAACTGAGCTTTTACCTTTTGCTTCCACCTACACCTGCAACCATCCTCTTCCTCAGACCAACACCATCTTCTGTTGCCCTCCCACCCCTTCCCTGGGGGCATCCATTTCGGCTGCAAGTTTCCGTCCAGCCCCTGCCGGCATCGCTGTTCTGCCACCACCGGCAGCTCCCTGCTTCTCCAAGACCCCAGCCTTGATGCTGAGAGCTGTCATTAGCAGCAAACCATGAGATCCGCCCTAGGACATTATCTATATGCTCAATCCAGTGCGTTTACAACCCCAAAATACATCCACATGTTCTCTATTACTATCAAAATAAGCCACTGAAAAGTCTCCGTATTTTATGCTAGGGAGACAAACAGACTCAGCCTTCACCTTTGACAGCTTCCATATGAAAGATGCTGGGGAATCTGTAAGCTCATAATTAAGAAAGGCGTTCAGATACGTACCATTCTTCTTGGACTTTGGGCTGGACCTTTCACTGCCAGCTGAGCTCAGCAAACTTGAAGTACCAGCAGCCTACAGGCCACTTCAGCCCATCCTTGCATGGTAAATATCATCTGGTGATACCAACCCGTGATACCTTGAGACAGACACGTTCGGATACTAACGGAGATCTCAGCTCAGAAGCGATCTCAGCTCAGCCAGCCCCTCTCACCCAAACTCTTGGCCCCACTGAACTTAAATCAATCATTTGTTTAAAGAAAACCTAGGGCTGCAGTAATCCAGCTCAATATCAGCTCTTTAAATATAGGAAGCTTGAAATGCACCAGCTGCTTCTTAAATACGATATTCTTCAGTGCTTTGGAAAAAAAAGAGATGGGTTTTACCTTCCACCTCCACCAGGAGCTCTGGGAGCTGTAGCACATTGTGCCATTTCGGCACCTAACCTGATAGGGTTGCTGAGGATCCCTTAAAAAGGAAGCAGGTTTTCAGGGTGGATAGTCAAACAACTGAATATTTCATATTCTAATATAGAAGAGAGAATCTAATAATCAAATAAATAATTAAGGGCTGCGATTAAAAATGGTTCAGACTCAGTAAAATTAGTTCATACTGTAGGTATATTAAAATATATTTTAAAATGCTACCAAATCAGTTCTCTTCTCTTGGAAGTTGCGTTCAAATCCCAGCAGTAAGGGTGTTCTCAGAAAAAAAAATAAGAATTATTAAGTCAGACACTTGTGCTAACAGCTCTCTGTAGTGACCAGAAAGTGCTGTAAGAGGCTATGCAAAAGCTGCCACCAGTGCTGGAGCTGAGCGATGCCCAGATGAACCTAAGAGTAGAGAAAAGGATCCATCTCTGGACAAAAAAAATGTATCTCATTCTCCTAAACTAACTACATTCTTTTATTTATCTTTTTATTCAAGATTTCTGAGACCATGAAAACACGATGCATCTGTTAACTTGGAACTGGGGCTAGGCACACAGTAGCAAGTCAACTTTCTCATCACAGGTTGGTAAAATAAAAACAGGAGAAGATGACATGTCTACAGCCGCTGTCTTACAGCTTCCCAGAGCACAGCTCTCAGTCCTTACCAAACCAGTAAGGACCAATTCACAGCTGAAGTCAATGAGACAGAAGCACATCACGAGCTTAAGAATGGGGAGAAACAGTCACTCCTGCAGATTCCTTTCCAATAGGCAACAGAGAATCCAGCAGAGTAACTTAAATACAAGTCACCCTTTTTACCATTTTTCCTCCTGCAGAAAAATAAGCTCACGGATTTGCTCGCAGGTAGGGCACATCTGCATTACCGCTCTCACCTCAAAGGGGTGCCAAGGATGGAGTGGGAAGGGAAGGCGAAGGGAAGTCAGCAACACTCAGTACATTCATGGATCAGGTTTAATCCTGTGCTGTCAAAAAATGTCAATTGATGGGTCAATAAGACCAGAGCAACATTAGATTTTAGATCAAGTGAGATCTAGCCCATCATTCCTTCCCATCTACCCCACGCATGGCATTTGAGACTTGCACAGAAAATAAAAGCAAACTCCTCACCAAAGAGAATTATCCGAGGGTAGTGGCCTTCCCTTTCCCGATCTCCACCCCAGCCCCAAGCAGAGGAGCTCATCAAGAGATCAGGTCCCCCCCAGGGCTGGCAGCTTTGCTGCTCTGCCCAAGGAATTCATCTTGCGAGGGGAAACTCTCCATATTACATGAAGATGAAGAATGTATACAAGGGGAGGAAGGCAGAAGATTTGGCAATGGGCTTCAGACATTACAGACTCACGTCAGACAGTGGCCACCCTGTAGCCTGAAGGATGGGAGAAGACACCAAAAAAGCAAGGGACCTTACAGGCTTTATCTACGCCTGTAAAACCAGTGCAAGGGCTGTCACGTATCGCAGAGTGAATGGGGAAAAATATATGTATATATTTCAATCACAAGCCCAGGGCAGGGAGGAAAGGACTGATCCAGCAGCAGGTGTCAGCAAGAAGCAGGAATGAGTTTCTGTGCAACACAAGTGCTTTGGGGAGAGGAGAACTGGATTAAACTCACCCTGGAAATGACCAAAGCGATACGTACAGAGAAAGCAAGATCTTTTATCCGTTCCCTCTGTGTGCAGTTACTCCTCTTCAGAGCCACTCGCTATCCCACAGGACTACAGAAGCTTGTATCACTTAATGCATCGCTTGTAAGCACCCAGTGACGATAACATGAAAACCCATCCCATCCGACAGAGTTGTCTGGTGACAGTGAATTCTCCAACCCTCCCTCAGCCCCGAGTTAAGAAATGCAGCAGTCCTTTTATTAAAAATCAGGATACAGTTCAACATAACGCCAGTGTTTACACCCGATCTCTCTAGTAGTTCCAGGATCGCTGTTGTTTTACATATCATTACCAACCAAAGGAGTCAGTAGCATAAAGATATCAGTTCACTCGCTCATTTCAAAAAAAAAATAATAAAATGAATGCCCCTATGCTTCCAAGGAAACACTGTCCATGATCAGTTTGTTTTCTGTTGGCCTTGGTCTAAGAAGCAAGAGTTTTCACCATCATCTTGCAGGCAGATCTTATCTTCCTAAGAGCAATTGTTCTGTTTGCTTTCTCTTACAGGGCAGGTCTCCACGAAGCCTGACAGCACTAATAAAATAACCCTAAAAGAAATCCCAGTTGATTTTTCCTGTGATTTTTCTAGAAATATCAGAACTATTTGAAAGCTGTTTAATTACTTGAGTTGAAACGAAAGTGTGCGGGGAAGGACCTTGATTCACACAATTTGGCAAAAAGATCACGACTTGTCCAACAGCTGCAAGAAGCACACACAGGCTTTCTCCTTGCTCCCCCGAAGCATCCAGCGGTGCTGCAGGAGGGCTGCATGGTCCTGCCCTCGTTCCCCTTCCAGTTGTTTTAGCTGTTCCGATTGCTGCTGCCTGCTTCCTTCCCTCCTCAAGTCATCCAAAGCAGAGAGCAGCCTCAGTGCTGGAAGAGCAGCTTGGCAAAAGCAGGAGTCCAGCCAGCAGAAGATTTACTTTATTAAGATAAACATGGTCTAAAGGCTCCACATTATCTTTAAAAATAAACACAGTAAGAAATACGAAAACAAACTGGCTTTGCTACGGGTAGGTCAGGTTCAGATGTTCTCAGAAGATCTTCCCAGCCATAAAATATACCCTTCCCCTACCGTGCCCATCAAGGAGGATGGAAAGACAGTTCACTACGCAAGATCAGCAGCGTACCTGTTGCGTGCCCTCCCACATTCAGCAAACGATACATCTGCTACCCTTCAAGGCAGATCAAAGTTTTAAGAACACCCCTGTGAAGGAGGAGCGGGAGGGGACAGGGACAGGTAATTCGGTTTCTGTAGGGAACATCTAAAAGGCTTGACACGACGGCTGTGCTGGCTCCCCCGCTTTAATGGTTGTTCTTTGCTGCTTCTTTAGCAGCAAGAATCAGAGGAGTGAGACTAGAAAGAGGCTTTGCAATTTTCAGGAACTGGTGCTAGGAAGAGGAAAAAGGAAAAAAAAAGGTTACATTTCTCAGAACATGTCCCAAAAGCCTGGTGTTTACACAAAATATCAGGACCTAGACCTGTATGAACTCCAACAACCTCCAAGCAGGCGAAACAAAAAAGGCACGATGAGCAAGAAAGTTCACCGTGACTTTTGGGCCTCACCTGAACTGATAAAGATCTTTGCACCCAACACATCCTAGTTTCTCCAAAGTTTATACACTCTCAAGACTAAGCAAGTTCTCCCAGGAAATAAATTCATGCAAAATCTACAGTGAAATTCTTTGTGGAAGGGAGGTGTAAGTAAAAGCAACCTGTGCAGTTCCAAAACATTGCACAGGGCTTCCTGCAGCAATCATCTCTCCATTCTTCCTTTCCTGTCACCACAGATCTGCTGAAAACATTGCCTTGGCCTTCTAAAGCTATTAGAAATTTTCAGAACAGCTGGGACTGAGGAGCACAGCAGGGAATTCACAACAGGACCAGTCAGGCCATCTCCTATACCAGGTGCGCTGTTCTGTTTAACAATATTGATTATCGAGCATGCAACAAGCAGTAGGTGGTGTCACAAAGTGCTTCTTGCAGCACATGTGGTGTTTGTTTCGGGGGCAAGGTTTAAAACATAACATCTGGAACAGAGGAAGAAGTTTTCCCTGTGTTCAGGGTTAAGTGGAAAGCTTGCAATACTCCAGCCTCGCAGAGAAAGTCTAGGTTGGGGACAGAGACTGACACAAAACAGCTAATCAGACGAGTGGAGGCATGAAGCCCACAAGCCGTTCAGAAAACCCAAAATAATTAAGTCCCCCAGGACTTCTGAGCACCAGAAGGGATCAACCACCCAATCTGAACACACTTCAGAGGTGGAAAAATCCGAGGCTAAAAGGTAAAGGCAGGCAGAAATGCTGCAGTCCCAATGTTCTCCTGCCCCAAGGAACACAACCCTGCTGCTGTCTGATACTCTGGAGCTGGCAAGTCCAGGAGAAAAAGTCAGCTTTCATCTACTGCCATTCTTTCTGCCGGTGATTAATGCTTCATTAGTGTCTCAGAAAGGCAGCAGCACAAACTAAAGGAAAGAAAGGAACACCAAAAAAGAGACAACTGTCTCACAGTCGACATCTGAGGGCCCCATCATCACAGATTTATTTTACAAAGAGATGAAGCACATTTTCCACCCCCGTGGGAGGTCTGACAAAAGGAAACACATGAACACTCCTCATCTGTGTTGGTAAAAAGCCTGGCAGCTTCGTCCTTCACTTTCACCACGAGTCCAGACAAAGACACCAGGTTTTCAGTGAAATAACTGAGGATTTCTCACAAGCTTGGTTCCATCACCTCTGCAGGAAGAGCTGTATCTGGCAAAATGTGTTAATGCCAAACTGCTGCAGTTAGTGCAAGACGTGCCCCTTGCAGAAAGCTTTGGGAACTCTCCCCCAGAAGGGAGACAACCAGAGCATTCGATAGCTGGAAGCCCTCCTGTTATCCAAATGGGAACAAGCACGGCCAGACCGCAACACCACAGCCAGATGTTAGGGTGAGCTGCGTGAAGAAGCCACGGGAATTAAGGGGCACGGCAGCTGGCAGGATCGGGGCACGGCAATTATTTGAGGTTGGTTACAGAACACGCTGCACAGCTGCTGCCAGTAGCAAGTACAGCACAAAAAGGAAAGTACTCTGTTAACGCTTCGTTAGGGATTTGGGGTTTTTTGGTTGGTTGGTTTTGGTTTTTTTTGTTCGTTTCTTCATGGTAAATTATCTCTGCTGTGCTTGTGACTTCAGATGACGCAGTATTTAAGACCCCAAATGACATTGCTCCATGTGCCTATTCTCACTCTAGAATGCTTAATTCCGTCCCGTTCCCCGGCACTTACCTGGAGCAGCTCTTTTGCAGAACCTCTTTTTTCCACGTCCATTTCAAGACAGCGATTTAGGAAGTCTCGGAATATGGGTGAAAGCTTTTCTGGATTCTGCAGTTCCGGAGTCCCGTTAGTAGCAATGAGATACAGGGCCTAAAGCAAAGCAAGCACCAAAGAAACAGGAGGTTACGAAGGTCAGACTCCAGCTGCAGATTACAGAGGCACCCATTTTTCCTCTCCCTCCCCACAGTTCAATGGGGAAAAACAAAACCAAAACAAACCCTTATCACGGTGACTAATAAATGCTTAAGTTTCAGCAAAGAGAAGAGCTGCCGGCCCTATTTTTATGTGGATGGGATCCAATCCTTTCTTGCTTTACCCTCGTAATCTGGGTTTGGATCCTGCAGCCCTCTCAAGGGATTAAGAGGACAAAACCAGCAGTCCAGACTGTGTTTACAGAGGGAAGTTGGCTGGCACAGCTCTGCCAGTGCTCGACTCCTGCAATAACTATATCCTCATGGGAAGGTACCCCTGAAGAAACAGGAGGCTTTCTTCTCTCGATACTTTGCCCAAATGCACAAGGCCTAAAAAGTCAATACTCTAAAGATGCAGTTGGTCCTTTACAAAAGATGGC
The DNA here is from genome assembly GCF_964211835.1 of Anser anser. Classification (NCBI taxonomy): domain Eukaryota; kingdom Metazoa; phylum Chordata; class Aves; order Anseriformes; family Anatidae; genus Anser; species Anser anser. The sequence goes on along the minus strand of NC_139720.1, from coordinate 211,932,040 downwards.
CAGTAGGTTCTCAAGCAGCACTTAACACCCTACAGAAACAAGTGGAGTCGTTTTGCTGCTGCTTGGGAATGAAGAATTCTCTAAGAATCAGGAAATTCAGAATTCATCCACTGCAAAATTTTACTATTAAAAGAAAATCGCTAGATGCCTTTTAAAAGGAAACAGACATCTGGCAGAGGCCTTTGGAGCTCATCGCTCATCACATCTCAAGGTAGAGGTCTGATAGCCTGGGAACTGCAACAAGTTAAGTTAAATGAGAGCAAAGCACCCCGTTGCTTAGCCATCCTCATTTAACTCCACACCAACTTTTTCCTTTCGCATTTCTTCACTGCTGCGCTTCTCTCCCAAAATCACCTCCAGTCAAAGAGGTGGAAACAAGTTAAACAGAACTGTTCTAGATCCCTTCGTCCTGTTTAGCTTAGAAAAAAAGCCATAAAACTGGCTTACACCAAGAACAGCCGCATTCCTACAAACAGACAGAATTTCCCCCTTCATTAAAGAATATGAAGGGAAAGACACCAGCGGGGCAAAGCCTGACTAAAGGCTTGTTAAACCTGGAGCTTTACTGAGAGCACGCAAAGAGGAACAATGCACCAGCAAGAAAAAGCCCTGTTTATAAAAGAGTAATGTGGTATTCTTTGAATTCAAGGACAGCTCTCTTCCCCACTCACAAGGATTTAAGAAGCCGGGCGCTCTGGGGCCAGAAGGTGCCCCTATCGGCCTCTCCAGAAAGGGGGGAATTATGGATGCACCACATCATTAACTCAGACCCTACCTGAAGGTCTGCAACAGGAAGAGCCTGTGCCCTCTGCCACCCAGAACCAGCCATGGCTTCTAACTTAAATGACCACAATCTTCTCACTACAGCATCTAAGGAGACGTGTAGCTGCATGTGATGAAACCACAGCGGAGGTTCACCTGCCTCCTCCAGAGCCCAGGTTAACCAGCAGGCTCAGCGAAGGCCTGAGGGCAAAAAAAAGGCACTCGCTTACTCTCAGGGGGTTTTCATTGAGGTAGGGGGGTTCTCCTTCGATCATCTCGATGGCCATTATCCCCAGTGACCAGATGTCCACTTTGGGCCCATAGGCTTTTCGTGTCACCACTTCAGGCGCCATCCAGTACGGGGTCCCCACCATGGTGCTGCGCTTGCTCTGTTCGGGAGTGATCTGGGCACAGAAGCCAAAGTCAGCTGGAAAAGCAAAGAAGGAGGGAAGAAAAAGTTAGAAACCAGCAGGTTTCTCCAAAAACAACACGTACTGATGCCAATGCTGTGGTACAAGCTAGCCTGTTGCACTGCCTGCTACATTGCTGCTGCAAAGGAGGGCTGGTTTTGTGGTTAACAAGGTGTTCAGGAGTAAGCTTCTAAATCTGACTCACTGAGGCCATCAACATCACAGAGCTGCTCACTTGTCGATGTGAAGGCTGGTGATCAGTAAAGAGCTGTACATGGATGCTGTGAAACGTGGCAGTGCAGCATTTGGCAGCTGTAATACACTGTGTAACACATGCTCTCAAGTCTGTTCCTGGGTCTGTGAAAACAGAAACCAATGCCCAGTCTGTCCTCCCTCCACCCACACCCACCAGTATTATCTGGTCGTATTTTCAGTCCCAGAGATAGTATTTCCCCAGAAGATGTACCATCTCGCAAACACGATTTGCTTTCTAGAGCAAATACTGTGTTCAGAATAAATTTAAGGACCTAATTTGGTACTTATTATTTTCTTTGAGAAGACAGAAAGCTGAAGAGCCTTCCTGTGGAAATTGCTTGGCCCTGTCTTATTTGCATTTGACTTTCCAAAAGATCACAGAATAATAGAATCATAGGAAAATTAAGGTTGGAAAAGCCCTCCAAGATCACCTGGTCCAACCATCCCCCTACGAACAATGTCACCCACGAAACCACGTCCCCAAGCACCACGTCCAACCTTGCCTTGAACACCCCCAGGGACGGGGACTCCACCACCTCCCTGGGCAACGCGTCCCAATGCCTGACCGCTCTTTCTGAGAAGAAATGTCTCCTAATTGTTTTAATTGGTGAAGAGTAGCACTCTTTGTTCAATTCTTTGTTTTAATTGTTGAAGAGTAAGGGCATGACGTTTCCATTTTTCCACTCACCAGTGACATCACCCGACTGCCAGGACTTTTCAACTGTGATGGAGAGCGGCTTGGCAACCCCATCAGCCAGTTCCCTCAGGACCCTGGGATTCATGTCATCAGGTCCCATAGACCTGGACCTGTTTACATTCAGCAGGTGGTCTCGAACCTGCTCTTCACTTACCGTGGGTGGGACTTTGCTCCCCCAGCCTCCACCTACAGGTTCAGGGAAATGAAAGACTTGGGAAGCCCATCTACCAGTGCAGACGGAGGCAAAGAAGTTGCTGAGTACCTCAGCCTTCTCCGTGTCTGTCGTTACCAATTACTCAGGTATAGAAACTCACTCCTAATATAAGAAATTAGCCACCTCTAATCGCTTCCACACTACTATTTTCACCCCTCAGTTTATTTTCACAAATGTTAAAGGCGCATGGTGGCCCCTGGGGACTCCTCCTGTCAGCCCAGCGCAGCAGCCCGAAGGGAGCTGGGTCCTCTCTTGTGCTCTTCCTCGAGGCTCTGTGCAGAGGGGCTGACACCTCTCGCACAAGGGCTGGCGGGTGGGAAAGAAACACGCACACAAGCCCTGAATATCAGCAAGAGTTCTTTATTGCCAGGTGTTTGGTGGCTCCAAGCTAATGCCTGGGATGGAGCCTGCGCGACGAGGAGTAGGGAGCTCGCCGGGCCCTGCTGCGTAGCTACCGGTGTTCTCTCATGGCACGCAGCAGAGAGCTGCCGGGGTAGTCCCAGGTCTGATGTGGCCGAGGTGGATCCACTTCCATGGGTTCCTCCGCCTCTTCTTGTGGATCCACCTCCATGGGCTCCACGGTGTCAGGCAGGAGGACAAGCCAGTCCTTGCCTGGGACTGCCCACACGGGATGCCTCCCATCAGCTGTGTTCTCCGGCCAGGGTGCCGAACGAGGGGGTCGCCCAGTTCCATTGCCTGGTCCCATGCCACTCTCCACTTGATATTCATTCGTGGGTTTCACGCCGCCATCTCTTTTACGGCCACGGCTGGGTCCCTCGCTGCGATCTGGCCGATGGGCACGCCTCTGCTCCCCACGGCTCTCCGCATCACGCTCCCGTCTTCGCTCCACACCACCACTGCACCTCTGGTTAGGCCCAGGCCCCCTGCTGCTGGATGTCTGAGGGGCCGGCCTGTTCCCCGCATCGCTGCGGTGCCAGTGATATCTCCAATAATCGTCTCTGGGCCGGGCAGCAGACTTCCCCCAGGCACTGATGTCTTTTGTGCCGCAGGTGCTGTCCCTCTGCCCATGAGACATCTTTCTCCCATTAGCTGCCATCTTCTCGGTGCTTCCTCAGATCGCTTCGCGGTCCTCACACCGAGGAGGGCTGCCGCTCGCCTTGCTCCTTTCTCTGGCCTTCCTCCTGCCGCTTACGCTGGCTCTCAGAGGACCGAGTCGCTGAGCAAGTGGCGGGCCAGCGGCAGGGGGCCTCTTTTATAGGGCCCGGGGCAAAGGCGTGACAGCGGTGGCCACTGTGACCTCAGCAAGGCTCTGTGATGGAGTGGCCCGTGCGAGGCCAAAGGCGGCTGCGTTGGGAGAGGCCTGGAAGATGCCCTCATGTGGACAAGGAGGAGGGCTGGGGGGGCTGAGGGGCCCCTTTTCTGGGGCTGGCTCCCCCCCAGGCCATTTGGCTTGACAGAGAGAAAGGCTGCCCCATGCAATCCTGCCTCAACCCATTTTTTCTCCCCATCTCCAAGGCTTAGAATCTCTGGTTAACAAAAGAAAACTCCATCAACAAAACCAAACCAGACCCATTCAAAAGGCTAAAGCGGTCACAGCTGAAGTACCCATCTTCAGGAGATCTTTGATCTGTTTGAGGGCAGCACAGCCCCAGGAATTGGAGGGGAGCAGCCAGGACAGCCCGGCAAGCTCACGGAGTTCAAGCTCTAAATTCTCCCAAAAGATGAGCCTCGGGACCAAAACTTGGGACCCTTCTGGGCAATAAAAATCAGGGATGCAGGAAAAACATCACTTATATAAAGTGCAGCAGTTTTCCCTGAAGCATGCGATAATAACCCTCTCTTCCTCTCTTGTACCTACCAGCGTATTGCCTCTGCTCCTGCTCATTCCCCCCACTTCGCTCCCAAATAATAAGACCCTGCAGAACTGTTCCCACCAGTGAAAACGCTAAATTTAGGTATGAAAAAGTAAAAGTTTAAAGATCCAGGGCAGGTTTTGTGTGTCCCAGTGCATATTTAGCCTTGGGACACCCTTCTGAGATAACCACAGGTACATTTCCCTCCCGTGCAGGTGGAAAAAAAAGGCAGCAGTGGGATGAGAGGACTGGGGTTGGGAAGCATTTTGCAGCCACGAGGTTTCAACCAGGACCTCTGCAGAAGCTCCTCTCCTTTGCCATGGGACTAAAAATAAAATAAAATAAAATAAAATAAAATAAAATAAAATAAAATAAAATAAAATAAAATAAAATAAAATAAAATAAAAACACTCAAGTAATGGTGTTGAGGGAAATACTGGCAGAGCCACCAGCCCCGTTACCACTTTTTCAGGCACTTTTGGGGTACGTTACCAGGCCCTCCGGTCTGCCTGGTGCCCGGCTTTGTGAAGTTTCACGAGGGGAGCAGCAGGATGCAGGATGACACAGTTTGGCTGCCGGGCTCTCATGGGACAAGGACATGGACATGGGATGCACATCGCAGCAGTGCCACCACCAACTAGTTTGCCAGCTCCCCCTTCCAGACGTTCCCTTTTCTTCCAGCTCCCCCTCCGACGTGGGGCTCAGCACCCAAATGGCTTGTGAGAGCTCGGCAGGGCTCCCAGTGCCAGGAGGCTGAGCTGGGAAAGTCCTCTTCACGTTAGGCTTGGTTTCTTGGACTTCCAGCACCCAGCTCTGCCCTACAGCCACAAGCGGATAAAATCCTACAGCAGGGGGCTTGTGGGGGCACATGTGTCCTCCCCTTAATATTCCTTAATCCAAGCTGGGACGAGGCACTTGCACAATTATGTAGGTGATAAACTCCTGCTCTTGTCATCAGCCTCACCCTACTGACCCCACATGTAAAAGTGATGCTGGGGAGGGCAGCTTTAGGGACCGATCCCAAATCCTCCCCCGTTTCCTCCTCTGCACCTGGAGCCGCAGACACCAAGCTCTGCCTGGGGAGACAACAAGCAGCCAGGAGGGTCAATTTCATCATCTGCCTCCTCCTCTTCCTCCTCAAGCTGGGCTCTACATCCTGCTTCCACACTGGTGTTTCTCAGAGCATTAATGACTTCCAAACAGGTGAAAATAAGCAGTAGAAATCACACTTTCTGCATCAGCTTTCAGCGTAAAGTCACTTTGCTCTATCAAGTAAGATCTAATTAAAACAGATCAGAGAAACACAACTCCTTCAAGCACCCCCCAATTCATTTCTGCAAGCGTCATTGAAACAAAGGGGAGGAGAAGCAGGTCATTCATTCAGGTTTTATTTAAGGTTTCAGTTTTGCTTTCTAAATGGCTGAGCTGACCCTAACAAACCGGGCACTACCGGAGAGTTACACCAAGGCAGTACAAAGAAAGAGAAACACGTTTTCCAGCTGATTTTAAAACGGCAAATGCCCTTGTTATTTCCCAGCAGGACAAGACACACAGACATCTGGCAGCAGGTCAGATTAGCTCCAGCTCACTTAGCACGAGTTGTTGCTCAAAGACATAAGGCTCAGTCCTCACTCTGAGCACCCCTTCATTGCACAGGAGCCCCCCGCTCCTTCCTGCTCCCAAACAGGATGCCTCAATCCACCGCAGGCTGCTTCAGCACCCTCCAAATTTCCTCAGCAGTTGGGAAACTGAGCTTTTACCTTTTGCATCCTCCTACCCCAGCACCCGTCTTCTTCCTCAGACCAACACCATCTTCTGTTGCCCTCCCACCCCTTCCCTGGGGGCATCCATTTCGGCTGCAAGTTTCCATCCAGCCCCTGCCGGCATCGCTGTTCTGCCACCACCGGCAGCTCCCTGCTTCTCCAAGACCCCAGCCTTGATGCTGAGAGCTGTCATTAGCAGCAAACCATGAGATCCGCCCTAGGACATTATCTATATGCTCAATCCAGTGCGTTTACAACCCCAAAATACATCCACATGTTCTCTATTACTATCAAAATAAGCCACTGAAAAGTCTCCGTATTTTATGCTAGGGAGACAAACAGACTCAGCCTTCACCTTTGACAGCTTCCATATGAAAGATGCTGGGGAATCTGTAAGCTCGTAATTAAGAAAGGCGTTCAAATACGTACCATTCTTCTTGGACTTTGGGCTGGACCTTTCACTGCCAGCTGAGCTCAGCAAACTTGAAGTACCAGCAGCCTACAGGCCACTTCAGCCCATCCTTGCATGGTAAATATCATCTGGTGATACCAACCCGTGATACCTTGAGACAGACACGTTCGGATACTAACAGAGATCTCAGCTCAGAAGCGATCTCAGCTCAGCCAGCCCCTCTCACCCAAACTCTTGGCCCCACTGAACTTAAATCAATCATTTGTTTAAAGAAAACCTAGGGCTGCAGTAATCCAGCTCAATATCAGCTCTTTAAATATAGGAAGCTTGAAATGCACCAGCTGCTTCTTAAATACGATATTCTTCAGTGCTTTGGAAAAAAAAGAGATGAGTTTTACCTTCCGCCACCACCAGGAGCTCTGGGAGCTGTAGCACGTTGTGCCATTTCGGCACCTAACCTGATGGGGTTGCTGAGGATCCCATAAAAACAAAGCAGGTTTTCAGGATGGATAGTCAAACTGAATATTTCATGTTCTCATATAGAAGAGAGAATCTAATAATCAAATAAATAAGGGCTGTGATTAAAAATGGTTCAGACTCAGTAGAATTAGTTCATACTGTAGGTATATTAAAATATATTTTAAAATGCTACCAAATCAGTTCTCTTCTCTTGGAAGTTGCGTTCAAATCCCAGCAGTAAGGATGTTCTCAGAAAAAAAAATAAGAATTATTAAGTCAGACACTTGTGCTAACAGCTCTCTGTAGTGACCAGAAAGTGCTGTAAAAGGCTATGCAGCAGCTGCCACCAGTGCTGAAGCTGAGCGATGCCCAGATGAACCTAAGAGTAGAGAAAAGGATCCATCTCTGGACAAAAAAAAATGTACCTCATTCTCCTAAACTAACTACATTCTTTTATTTATCTTTTTATTTAAGATTTCTGAGACCATGAAAACACGATGCGTCTGTTAACTTGGAATTGGGGCTAGGTACAAAGTAGCAAGTCAAACTCTTTCGCATCACAGGTTGGTAAAATAAAAACAGGAGAAGATGACATGTCTACAACCGCTGTCTTACAGCTTCCCAGTGCATAGCTCTCAGTCCTTACCAAACCAGTAAGGACCAATCCACAGTTGAAGTCAATGAGACAGAAGCACATCACAGGCTTAAGAATGGGGAGAAACAGTCACTCCTGCAGATTCCTTTCCAATAGGCAACAGAGAATCCAGCAGAGTAACTTAAATACAAGTCACCCTTTTTACCATTTTTCCTCCTGCAGAAAAATAAGCTCACGGATTTGCTCGCAGGTAGGGCACATCTGCATTACCACTCTCACCTCAAAGGGGTGTCAAGGATGGAGTGGGAAGGGAAGGCGAAGGGAAGTCAGCAACATTCAATAAATTCATGGATCAGGTTTAATCCTGTGCTGTCCAAAAAAGTCAATTGGTGGGTCGGTAAAACCAGAGCCACATTAGATTTTAGACCTAGTGAGCTCTAGCCCATCATTCCTTCCACCGCACACATGGCATTTTGAGACTTGCATAGAAAATAAAACCAAACTCCTCACCAAAGAGAATTATTCGAGGGTAGTGGCCTTCCCTTTCCCGATCTCCACCCCAGCCCCAAGCAGAGGAGCTCATCAAGAGATCAGGTCCCCCCCAGGGCTGGCAGCTTTGCTGCTCTGCCCAAGGAATTCATCTTGTAAGGGGAAATTTTTCATATTACATGAAGATGAAGAATATATACAAGGGGAGGAAGGCAGAAGATTTGGCAATGGGCTTCAGACGTTACAGCCTCACGTCAGACAGTGGCCACCCTGTAGCCTGAAGGATGGGAGAAGACACCAAAAAAGCAAGGGACCTTACAGGCTTTATCTACGCCTGTAAAACCAGTGCAAGGGCTGTCACGTATCGCAGAGTGAATGGGGAAAAATATATGTATATATTTCAATCACAAGCCCAGGGCAGGGAGGAAAGGACTGATCCAGAAGCAGGTGTCAGCAAGAAGCAGGAATGAGTTTCTGTGCAACACAAGTGCTTTGGGGAGAGGAGAACTGGATTAAACTCACCCTGGAAATGACCAAAGCGATACGTACAGAGAAAGCAAGATCTTTTATCCGTTCCCTCTGTGTGCAGTTACTCCTCTTCAGAGCCACTCGCTATCCCACAGGACTACAGAAGCTTGTATCACTTAATGCATCGCTTGTAAGCACCCAGTGACGATACCATGAAAACCCATCCCATCCGACAGAATCGTCTGGTGACAGTGAATTCTCCAACCCTCCCTCAGCCCCAAGTTAAGAAATGCAGCAGTCCTTTTATTAAAAATCAGGATACAGTTCAACATAACGCCAGTGTTTACACCCGATCTCTCTAGTAGTTCCAGGATCGCTGTTGTTTTACATATCATTACCAACCAAAGGAGTCAGTAGCATAAAGATATCAGTTCACTCGCTCATTTCAAAAAAAAAATAAAATGAATGCCCCTATGCTTCCAAGGAAACACTGTCCATGATCAGTTTGTTTTCTGTTGGCCTTGGTCTAAGAAGCAAGAGTTTTCACCATCATCTTGCAGGCAGATCTTATCTTCCTAAGAGCAATTGTTCTGTTTGCTTTCTCTTACAGGGCAGGTCTCCACGAAGCCTGACAGCACTAATAAAATAACCCTAAAAGAAATCCCAGTTGATTTTTCCTGTGATTTTTCTAGAATATCAGAACTATTTGAAAGCTGTTTAATTACTTGAGTTGAAACGAAAGTGTGCGGGGAAGGACCTTGATTCACACAATTTGGCAAAAAGATCACGACTTGTCCAACAGCTGCAAGAAGCACACACAGGCTTTCTCCTTGCTCCCCCGAAGCATCCAGCGGTGCTGCGGGAGGGCTGCATGGTCCTGCCCTCGTTCCCCTTCCAGTTGTTTTAGCTGTTCCGATTGCTGCTGCCTGCTTCCTTCCCTCCTCAAGTCATCCAAAGCAGAGAGCAGCCTCAGTGCTGGAAGAGCAGCTTGGCAAAAGCAGGAGGAGTCCAGCCAGCAGAAGATTTACTTTATTAAGATAAACATGGTCTAAAGGCTCCACATTATCTTTAAAAATAAACACAGTAAGAAATACGAAAACAAACTGGCTTTGCTACGGGTAGGTCAGGTTCAGATGTTCTCAGAAGATCTTCCCAGCCATAAAATATACCCTTCCCCTACCGTGCCCATCAAGGAGGATGGAAAGACAGTTCACTACGCAAGATCAGCAGCGTACCTGTTGCGTGCCCTCCCACATTCAGCAAACGATACATCTGCTACCCTTCAAGGCAGATCAAAGTTTTAAGAACACCCCTGTGAAGGAGGAGCGGGAGGGGACAGGGACAGGTAATTCAGTTTCTGTAGGGAACATCTAAAAGGCTTGACACGACGGCTGTGCTGGCTCCCCCGCTTTAATGGTTGTTCTTTGCTGCTTCTTTAGCAGCAAGAATCAGAGGAGTGAGACTAGAAAGAGGCTTTGCAATTTTCAGGAACTGGTGCTAGGAAGAGGAAAAAGGAAAAAAAAAGGTTACATTTCTCAGAACATGTCCCAAAAGCCTGGTGTTTACACAAAATATCAGGACCTAGACCTGTATGAACTCCAACAACCTCCAAGCAGGCGAAACAAAAAAGGCACGATGAGCAAGAAAGTTCACCGTGACTTTTGGGCCTCACCTGAACTGATAAAGATCTTTGCACCCAACACATCCTAGTTTCTCCAATGTTTATACACTCTCAAGACTAAGCAAGTTCTCCCAGGAAATAAATTCATGCAAAATCTACAGTGAAATTCTTTGTGGAAGGGAGGTGTAAGTAAAAGCAACCTGTGCAGTTCCAAAACATTGCACAGGGCTTCCTGCAGCAATCATCTCTCCATTCTTCCTTTCCTGTCACCACAGATCTGCTGAAAACAATGCCTTGGCCTTCTAAAGCTATTAGAAATTTTCAGAACAGCTGGGACTGAGGAGCACAGCAGGGAATTCACAACAGGACCAGTCAGGCCATCTCCTATACCAGGTGCTCTGTTCTGTTAAACAATATTGATTATCGAGCATGCAACAAGCAGTAGGTGGTGTCACAAAGTGCTTCTTGCAGCACATGTGGTGTTTGTTTCGGGGGCAAGGCTTAAAACATAACATCTGGAACAGAGGAAGGAGTTTTCCCTGTGTTCAGGGTTAAGTGGAAAGCTTGCAATACTCCAGCCTCGCAGAGAAAGTCTAGGTTGGGGACAGAGACTGACACAAAACAGCTAATCAGACGAGTGGAGGCATGAAGCCCACAAGCTGTTCTGAAAACCCAAAATAATTAAGTCCCCCAGGACTTCTGAGCACCAGAAGGGATCAACCACCCAATCTGAACACACTTCAGAGGTGGTAAAATCCGAGGCTAAAAGGTAAAGGCAGGCAGAAATGCTGCAGTCCCAATGTTCTCCTGCCCCAAGGAACACAACCCTGCTGCTGTCTGATACTCTGGAGCTGGCAAGTCCAGGAGAAAAAGTCAGCTTTCATCTACTGCCATTCTTTCTGCCGGTGATTAATGCTTCATTAGTGTCTCAGAAAGGCAGCAGCACTCCCAAAGCTGAACCCAGTAGACAAACTAAAGGAAAGAAAGGAACACCAAAAAAGAGACAACTGTCTCACAGTCGACATCTGAGGGCCCCATCATCACAGATTTATTTTACAAAGGGATGAAGCACATTTTCCACCCCCGTGGGAGGTCTGACAAAAGGAAACACATGAACACTCCTCATCTGTGTTGGTAAAAAGCCTGGCAGCTTCGTCCTTCACTTTCACCACGAGTCCAGACAAAGACACCAGGTTTTCAGTGAAATAACTGAGGATTTCTAACAAGCTTGGTTCCATCACCTCTGCAGGAAGAGCTGTATCTGGCAAAATGTGTTAACGCCAAACTGCTGCAGTTAATGCAAGACGTGCCCCTTCCAGAAAGCTTTGGGAACTCTCCCCCAGAAGGGAGACAACCAGAGCATTCGATAGCTGGAAGCCCTCCTGTTATCCAAACGGGAACAAGCACGGCCAGACCGCAACACCACAGCCAGATGTTAGGGTGAGCTGCGTGAAGAAGCCACGGGAATTAAGGGGCTCAGCAGTTGGCAGGCTCGGGGCACGGCAATTATTTGAGGTTGGTTACAGAACACGCTGCACAGCTGCTGCCAGTAGCAAGTACAGCACAAAAAGGAAAGTACTCTGTTAACGCTTCGTTAGGGATTTGGGGTTTTTTGGTTGGTTGGTTTTGTTTTTTTTTGTTCGTTTCTTCATGGTAAATTATCTCTGCTGTGCTTGTGACTTCAGATGACGCGGTATTTAAGACCCCAAATGACATTGCTCCACATGCCTATTCTCACTCTAGAATGCTGAATTCCGTCCCGTTCCCCGGCACTTACCTGGAGCAGCTCTTTTGCAGAACCTCTTTTTTCCACGTCCATTTCAAGACAGCGATTTAGGAAGTCTCGGAATATGGGTGAAAGCTTTTCTGGATTCTGCAGTTCCGGAGTCCCGTTAGTAGCAATGAGATACAGGGCCTAAAGCAAAGCAAGCACCAAAGAAACAGGAGGTTACGAAGGTCAGACTCCAGCTGCAGATTACAGAGGCACCCATTTTTCCTCTCCCTCCCCACAGTTCAATGGGGAAAAACAAAACCAAAACAAACCCTTATCAGGGTGACGAAGAAATGCTTAAGTTTCAGCAAAGAGAGGAGCTGCCAGCCCTATTTTTATGTGGATGGGATCCAATCCTTTATTGCTTTACCCTCGTAATCTGGGTTTGGATCCTGCAGCCCTCTCAAGGGATTAAGAGGACAAAACCAGCAGTCCAGACTGTGTTTACAGAGGGAAGTTGGCTGGCACAGCTCTGCCAGTGCTCGACTCCTGCAATAACTATATCCTCATGGGAAGGTACCCCTGAATAATCAGGAGGCTTTGTTCTCTCGATACTTTGCCCAAATGCACAAGGCCTAAAAAGTCAATACTCTAAAGATGCAGTTGGTCCTTTACAAAAGATGGCCAGTAGGTTCTCAAGCAGCACTTAACACCCTACAGAAACAAGTGGAGTCGTTTTGCTGCTGCTTGGGAATGAAGAATTCTCTAAGAATCAGGAAATTCAGAATTCATCCACTGCAAAATTTTACTATTAAAAGAAAATCGCTAGATGCCTTTTAAAAGGAAACAGACATCTGGCAGAGGCCTTCTGAGCTCACTGCTCATCACATCTCAAGGTAGAGGTCTGATAGCCTGGGAACTGCAACAAGTTAAGTTAAATGAGAGCAAAGCACCCCGTTGCTTAGCCATCCTCATTTAACTCCATACCAACTTTTTCCTTTCGCATTTCTTCACTGCTGCGCTTCTCTCCCAAAATCATCTCCAGTAAAAGAGGTGGAAACAAGTTAAACAGAATTGTTCTAGATCCCTTCGTCCTGTTTAGCTTAGAAAAAAAGCCATAAAACTGGCTTACACCAAGAACAGCCGCATTCCTACAAACTGATAGAATTTCCCCTTTCATTAAAGAATACGAAGGGAAAGACACCAGCAGGGGCAAAGCCTGACTAAAGGCTTGTTAAACCTGGAGCTTTACTGGGAGCATGCAAAGAGGAACAATGCACCAGCAAGAAAAAGCCCTGTTTATAAAAGAGTAATGTGGTATTCTTTGAATTCAAGGACAGCTCTCTTCCCCACTCACAAGGATTTAAGAAGCCGGGCACTCTGGGGCCAGAAGGTGCCCCTATCGGCCTCTCCAGAAAGGGGGGAATTATGGATGCACCACATCATTAACTCAGACCCTACCTGAAGGTCTGCAACAGGAACAGCCTGTGCCCTCTGCCACCCAGAACCAGTCATGGCTTCTAACTTAAATGACCACAATCTTCTCACTACAGCATCTAAGGAGACGTGTAGCTGCATGTGATGAAACCACAGCGGAGGTTCACCTGCCTCCTCCAGAGCCCAGGTTAACCAGCAGGCTCAGCGAAGGCCTGAGGGCAAAAAAAAGGCACTCGCTTACTCTCAGGGGGTTTTCATTGAGGTAGGGGGGTTCTCCTTCGATCATCTCGATGGCCATTATCCCCAGTGACCAGATGTCCACTTTGGGCCCGTAGGCTTTTCGTGTCACCACTTCAGGCGCCATCCAGTACGGGGTCCCCACCATGGTGCTGCGCTTGCTCTGTTCGGGAGTGATCTGGGCACAGAAGCCAAAGTCAGCTGGAAAAGCAAAGAAGGAGGGAAGAAATAGTTAGAAATCAGCAGGTTTCTCCAAAAACAACACGTACTGATGCCAATGCTGTGGTACAAGCTAGCCTGTTGCACTGCCTGCTACATTGCTGCTGCAAAGGAGGCCCTGGTTTTGTGGTTAACAAGGTGTTCAGGAGTAAGCTTCTAAATCTGACTCGCTGAGGCCATCAACATCACAGAGCTGCTCACTTGTCGATGTGATGTGATGGTGATCAGTAAAGAGCTGTACATGGATGCTGTGAAACGTGGCAGTGCAGCATTTGGCAGCTGTAATACACTGTGTAACACATGCTCTCAAGCCTGTTCCTGGGTCTGTGAAAACAGAAACCAATGCCCAGTCTGTCCTCCCTCCACCCACACCCACCAGCATTATCTGGTCGTATTTTCAGTCCCAGAGATAGTATTTCCCCAGAAGATGTACCATCTCTCAAACACGATTTGCTTTCTAGAGCAAATACTGTGTTCAGAATAAATTTAAGTACCTAATTTGGTACTTATTATTTTCTTTGAGAAGACAGAAAGCTGGAGAGCCTTCCTGTGGAAATTGCTTGGCCCTGTCTTATTTGCATTTGACTTTCCAAAAGATCACAGAATAATAGAATCATAGGAAAATTAAGGTTGGAAAAGCCCTCCAAGATCACCTGGTCCAACCATCCCCCTACAAACAATGTCACCCACGAAACCACGTCCCCAAGCACCACGTCCAACCTTGCCTTGAACACCCCCAGGGACAGGGACTCCACCACCTCCCTGGGCAACGCGTCCCAATGCCTGACCGCTCTTTCTGAGAAGAAACGTCTCCTAATTGTTTTAATTGGTGAAGAGTAGCACTCTTTGTTCAATTCTTTGTTTTAATTGTTGAAGAGTAAGGGCATGACGTTTCCATTTTTCCACTCACCAGTGACATCACCCGACTGCCAGGACTTTTCAACTGTGATGGAGAGCGGCTTGGCAACCCCATCAGCCAGTTCCCTCAGGACCCTGGGATTCATGTCATCAGGTCCCATAGACCTGGACCTGTTTACATTCAGCAGGTGGTCTCGAACCTGCTCTTCACTTACCGTGGGTGGGACTTTGCTCCCCCAGCCTCCACCTACAGGTTCAGGGAAATGAAAGACTTGGGAAGCCCATCTACCAGTGCAGACGGAGGCAAAGAAGTTGCTGAGTACCTCAGCCTTCTCCGTGTCTGTCGTTACCAATTACTCAGGTATAGAAACTCACTCCTAATATAAGAAATTAGCCACCTCTAATCGCTTCCACACTACTATTTTCACCCCTCAGTTTATTTTCACAAATGTTAAAGGCGCATGGTGGCCCCTGGGGACTCCTCCTGTCAGCCCAGCGCAGCAGCCCGAAGGGAGCTGGGTCCTCTCTTGTGCTCTTCCTCGAGGCTCTGTGCAGAGGGGCTGACACCTCTCGCACAAGGGCTGGCGGGTGGGAAAGAAACACGCACACAAGCCCTGAATATCAGCAAGAGTTCTTTATTGCCAGGTGTTTGGTGGCTCCAAGCTAATGCCTGGGATGGAGCCTGCGCGACGAGGAGTAGGGAGCTCGCCGGGCCCTGCTGCGTAGCTACCGGTGTTCTCTCATGGCACGCAGCAGAGAGCTGCTGGGGTAGTCCCAGGTCTGATGTGGCCGAGGTGGATCCACTTCCATGGGTTCCTCCGCCTCTTCTTGTGGATCCACCTCCATGGGCTCCACGGTGTCAGGCAGGAGGACAAGCCAGTCCTTGCCTGGGACTGCCCACACGGGATGCCTCCCATCAGCTGTGTTCTCCGGCCAGGGTGCCGAACGAGGGGGTCGCCCAGTTCCATTGCCTGGTCCCATGCCACTCTCCACTTGATATTCATTCGTGGGTTTCACGCCGCCATCTCTTTTACGGCCACGGCTGGGTCCCTCGCTGCGATCTGGCCGATGGGCACGCCTCTGCTCCCCACGGCTCTCCGCATCACGCTCCCGTCTTCGCTCCACACCACCACTGCACCTCTGGTTAGGCCCAGGCCCCCTGCTGCTGGATGTCTGAGGGGCCGGCCTGTTCCCCGCATCGCTGCGGTGCCAGTGATATCTCCAATAATCGTCTCTGGGCCGGGCAGCAGGCTTCCCCCAGGCACTGATGTCTTTTGTGCCGCAGGTGCTGTCCCTCTGCCCATGAGACATCTTTCTCCCATTAGCTGCCATCTTCTCGGTGCTTCCTCAGATCGCTTCGCGGTCCTCACACCGAGGAGGGCTGCCGCTCGCCTTGCTCCTTTCTCTGGCCTTCCTCCTGCCGCTTACGCTGGCTCTCAGAGGACCGAGTCGCTGAGCAAGTGGCGGGCCAGCGGCAGGGGGCCTCTTTTATAGGGCCCGGGGCAAAGGCGTGACAGCGGTGGCCACTGTGACCTCAGCAAGGCTCTGTGATGGAGTGGCCCGTGCGAGGCCAAAGGCGGCTGCGTTGGGAGAGGCCTGGAAGATGCCCTCATGTGGACAAGGAGGAGGGCTGGGGGGACTGAGGGGCCCCTTTTCTGGGGCTGGCTCCCCCCCAGGCCATTTGGCTTGACAGAGAGAAAGGCTGCCCCATGCAATCCTGCCTCAACCCATTTTTTCTCCCCATCTCCAAGGCTTAGAATCTCTGGTTAACAAAAGAAAACTCCATCAACAAAACCAAACCAGACCCATTCAAAAGGCTAAAGCGGTCACAGCTGAAGTACCCATCTTCAGGAGATCTTTGATCTGTTTGAGGGCAGCACAGCCCCAGGAATTGGAGGGGAGCAGCCAGGTTAAGCCCGGCAAGCTCACGGAGTTCAAGCTCTAAATTCTCCCAAAAGATGAGCCTCGGGACCAAAACTTGGGACCCTTCTGGGCAATAAAAATCAGGGATGCAGGAAAAACATCACTTATATAAAGTGCAGCAGTTTTCCCTGAAGCATGCGATAATAACCCTCTCTTCCTCTCTTGTACCTACCAGCGTATTGCCTCTGCTCCTGCTCATTCCCCCCACTTCGCTCCCAAATAATAAGACCCTGCAGAACTGTTCCCACCAGTGAAAACGCTAAATTTAGGTATGAAAAAGTAAAAGTTTAAAGATCCAGGGCAGGTTTTGTGTGTCCCAGTGCATATTTAGCCTTGGGACACCCCTCTGAGATAACCACAGGTACATTTCCCTCCCGTGCAGGTGGAAAAAAAAGGCAGCAGTGGGATGAGAGGACTGGGGTTGGGAAGCATTTTGCAGCCACGAGGTTTCAACCAGGACCTCTGCAGAAGCTCCTCTCCTTTGCCATGGGACTAAAATAAAATAAAATAAAATAAAATAAACACTCAAGTAATGGTGTTGAGGGAAATACTGGCAGAGCCACCAGCCCCGTTACCACTTTTTCAGGCACTTTTGGGGTACGTTACCAGGCCCTCCGGTCTGCCTGGTGCCCGGCTTTGTGAAGTTTCACGAGGGGAGCAGCAGGATGCAGGATGACACAGTTTGGCTGCCGGGCTCTCGTGGGACAAGGACATGGACATGGGATGCACATCGCAGCAGTGCCACCACCAACTAGTTTGCCAGCTCCCCCTTCCAGACGTTCCCTTTTCTTCCAGCTCCCCCTCCGACGTGGGGCTCAGCACCCAAATGGCTTCTGAGAGCTCGGCAGGGCTCCCAGCGCCAGGAGGCTGAGCTGGGAAAGTCCTCTTCACGTTAGGCTTGGTTTCTTGGACTTCCAGCACCCAGCTCTGCCCTACAGCCACAAGCGGATAAAATCCTACAGCAGGGGGCTTGTGGGGGCACACGTGTCCTCCCCTTAATATTCCTTAACCCAAGCTGGGACGAGGCACTTGCACAATTATGTAGGTGATAAACTCCTGCTCTTGTCATCAGCCTCACCCTACTGACCCCACATGTAAAAGTGATGCTGGGGAGAGCAGCTTTAGGGACCAATCCCAAATCCTCCCCCGTTTCCTCCTCTGCACCTGGAGCCGCAGACACCAAGCTCTGCCTGGGGAGACAACAGGCAACCAGGAGGGTCAATTTCACCACCTGCCTCCTCCTCTTCCTCCTCAAGCTGGGCTCTACATCCTGCTTCCACACTGGTGTTTCTCAGAGCATTAATGACTTCCAAACAGGTGAAAATAAGCAGTAGAAATCACACTTTCTGCATCAGCTTTCAGTGTAAAGTCACTTTGCTCTATCAAGTAAGATCTAATTAAAACAGATCAGAGAAACACAACTCCTTCAAGCACCCCCCCATTCATTTCTGCAAGCGTCATTGAAACAAAGGGGAGGAGAAGCAGGTCATTCATTCTGGTTTTATTTAAGGTTTCAGCTTTGCTTTCTAAATGGCTGAGCTGACCCTAACAAACCGGGCACTACCGGAGAGTTACACCAAGGCAGTACAAAGAAAGAGAAACACGTTTTCCAGCTGATTTTAAAACGGCAAATGCCCTTGTTATTTCCCAGCAGGACAAGACACACAGACATCTGGCAGCAGGTCAGATTAGCTCCAGCTCACTTAGCACGGGTTGTTGCTCAAAGACATAAGGCTCAGTCCTCACTCTGAGCACCCCTTCATTGCACAGGAGCCCCCCGCTCCTTCCTGCTCCCAAACAGGATGCCTCAATCCACCGTAGGCTGCTCCAGCATCCTCCAAATTCCCTCAGCAGTTGGGAAACTGAGCTTTTACCTTTTGCTTCCACCTACACCTGCAACCATCCTCTTCCTCAGACCAACACCATCCTCTGTTGCCCTCCCACCCCTTTCCTGGGGGCATCCATTTCGGCTGCAAGTTTCCATCGCTGTTCTGCCACCAGCGGCAGCTCCCTGCTTCTCCAAGACCCCAGCCTTGATGCTGAGAGCTGTCATTAGCAGCAAACCATGAGATCCGCCCTAGGACATTATCTGTACGCTCAATCCAGTGTGTTTACAGCCCCAAAATACATCCACATGTTCTCTATTACTATCAAAATAAGCCACTGAAAAGTCTCCGTATTTTATGCTAGGGAGACAAACAGACTCAGCCTTCACCTTTGACAGCTTCCATATGAAAGATGCTGGGGAATCTGTAAGCTCATAATTAAGAAAGGCGTTCAGATACGTACCATTCTTCTTGGACTTTGGGCTGGACCTTTCACTGCCAGCTGAGCTCAGCAAACTTGAAGTACCAGCAGCCTACAGGCCACTTCAGCCCATCCTTGCATGGTAAATATCATCTGGTGATACCAACCCGTGATACCTTGAGACAGACACGTTCGGATACTAACGGAGATCTCAGCTCAGAAGCGATCTCAGCTCAGCCAGCCCCTCTCACCCAAACTCTTGGCCCCACTGAACTTAAATCAATCATTTGTTTAAATAAAACCTAGGGCTACAGTAACACAACTCCATATCAGCTCTTTAAATATAAGAAGCTCGAAATGCACCAGCTGCTTCTTAAATACGACAATCTTCAGTGCTTTGGAAAAAAAAGAGATGAGTTTTACCTTCCGCCACCACCAGGAGCTCTGGGAGCTGTAGCACATTGTGCCATTTCGGCACCTAACCTGATGGGGTTGCTGAGGATCCCATAAAAACAAAGCAGGTTTTCAGGATGGATAGTCAAACAACTGAATATTTCATGTTCTCATATAGAAGAGAGAATCTAATAATCAAATAAATAAGGGCTGTGATTAAAAATGGTTCAGACTCAGTGAAATTAGTTCATGCAGTAGGTATATTAAAAATATATATTAAAAAATGCCACCAAATCAGTTCTCTTGTTGGAATTTGCTTTCACATCCCAGCAGTAAGGATGCACTCAGAAAAAAAAAAAAAGAAAAAAAAAAAAGCCACAGAGGAAAATTTTAAGTCAGACACTTGTGCTAACAGCTCTCTCTAGTGACCAGAAAGTGCTGTAAGAGGCTATGCAGAAGCTGCCACCAGTGCTGAAGCTGGGCGATGCCCAGATGAACCTAAGAGTAGAGAAAAGGATCCATATCTCAGAAAAAAATATATACCTCATTCTCCTAAGCTAACTAAATTTTATTTATTTTTTTAAGATTTCTGAGAACGTGAAAACATGATGTGTCTGTTAACTTGGAATTGGGGCTAGGTACAAAGTAGCAAGTCAAACTCTTTCGCATCATAGACAGGTAAAAAATAAAATAAAACAGATGACATGTCTACAGTCACTGTCTTACAGCTTCCCAGTGCATAGCTCTCAGTCCTTACCAAACCAGTAAGGACCAATTCACAGCTGAAGTCAATGAGACAGAAGCACATCACAGGCTTAAGAATGGGGAGAAACAGTCACTCCTGCAGATTCCTTTCCAATAGGCAACAGAGAATCCAGCAGAGTAACTTAAATACAAGTCACCCTTTTTACCATTTTTCCTCCTGCAGAAAAATAAGCTCACGGATTTGCTCGCAGGTAGGGCACATCTGCATTACCACTCTCATCTCAAAGGGGTGTCAAGGATGGAGTGGGAAGGGAAGGCGAAGGGAAGTCAGCAACATTCAATAAATTCATGGATCAGGTTTAATCCTGTGCTGTCCAAAAAAGTCAATTGGTGGGTCGGTAAAACCAGAGCCACATTAGATTTTAGACCTAGTGAGCTCTAGCCCATCATTCCTTCCACCGCACACATGGCATTTTGAGACTTGCATAGAAAATAAAACCAAACTCCTCACCAAAGAGAATTATCCGAGGGCAGTGGCCTTCCCTTTCCCGATCTCCACCCCAGCCCCAAGCAGAGGAGCTCATCAAGAGATCAGGTCCCCCCCAGGGCTGGCAGCTTTGCTGCTCTGCCCAAGGAATTCATCTTGTAAGGGGAAATTTTTCATATTACATGAAGATGAAGAATATATACAAGGGGAGGAAGGCAGAAGATTTGGCAATGGGCTTCAGACGTTACAGCCTCACGTCAGACAGTGGCCACCCTGTAGCCTGAAGGATGGGAGAAGACACCAAAAAAGCAAGGGACCTTACAGGCTTTATCTACGCCTGTAAAACCAGTGCAAGGGCTGTCACGTATCGCAGAGTGAATGGGGAAAAATATATGTATATATTTCAATCACAAGCCCAGGGCAGGGAGGAAAGGACTGATCCAGCAGCAGGTCTCAGCAAGAAGCAGGAATGAGTTTCTGTGCAACACAAGTGCTTTGGGGAGAGGAGAACTGGATTAAACTCACCCTGGAAATGACCAAAGCGATACGAACAGAGAAAGCAAGATCTTTTATCCGTTCCCTCTGTGTGCAGTTACTCCTCTTCAGAGCCACTCGCTATCCCACAGGACTACAGAAGCTTGTATCACTTAATGCATCGCTTGTAAGCACCCAGTGACGATAACATGAAAACCCATCCCATCCGACAGAGCTGTCTGGTGACAGTGAATTCTCCAACCCTCCCTCAGCCCCGAGTTAAGAAATGCAGCAGTCCTTTTATTAAAAATCAGGATACAGTTCAACATAACGCCAGTGTTTACACCCGATCTCTCTAGTAGTTCCAGGATCGCTGTTGTTTTACATATCATTAGCAACCAAAGGAGTCAGTAGCATAAAGATATCAGTTCACTCGCTCATTTCAAAAAAAAAATAAAATGAATGCCCCTATGCTTCCAAGGAAACACTGTCCATGATCAGTTTGTTTTCTGTTGGCCTTGGTCTAAGAAGCAAGAGTTTTCACCATCATCTTGCAGGCAGATCTTATCTTCCTAAGAGCAATTGTTCTGTTTGCTTTCTCTTACAGGGCAGGTCTCCACGAAGCCTGACAGCACTAATAAAATAACCCTAAAAGAAATCCCAATTGATTTTTCCTGTGATTTTTCTAGAAATATCAGAACTATTTGAAAGCTGTTTAATTACTTGAGTTGAAACGAAAGTGTGCGGGGAAGGACCTTGATTCACACAATTTGGCAAAAAGATCACGACTTGTCCAACAGCTGCAAGAAGCACACACAGGCTTTCTCCTTGCTCCCCCGAAGCATCCAGCGGTGCTGCGGGAGGGCTGCATGGTCCTGCCCTCGTTCCCCTTCCAGTTGTTTTAGCTGTTCCGATTGCTGCTGCCTGCTTCCTTCCCTCCTCAAGTCATCCAAAGCAGAGAGCAGCCTCAGTGCTGGAAGAGCAGCTTGGCAAAAGCAGGAGGAGTCCAGCCAGCAGAAGATTTACTTTATTAAGATAAACATGGCCTAAAGGCTCCACATTATCTTTAAAAATAAACACAGTAAGAAATACGAAAACAAACTGGCTTTGCTACGGGTAGGTCAGGTTCAGATGTTCTCAGAAGATCTTCCCAGCCATAAAATATACCCTTCCCCTACCGTGCCCATCAAGGAGGATGGAAAGACAGTTCACTACGCAAGATCAGCAGCGTACCTGTTGCGTGCCCTCCCACATTCAGCAAACGATACATCTGCTACCCTTCAAGGCAGATCAAAGTTTTAAGAACACCCCTGTGAAGGAGGAGCGGGAGGGGACAGGGACAGGTAATTCGGTTTCTGTAGGGAACATCTAAAAGGCTTGACACGACGGCTGTGCTGGCTCCCCCGCTTTAATGGTTGTTCTTTGCTGCTTCTTTAGCAGCAAGAATCAGAGGAGTGAGACTAGAAAGAGGCTTTGCAATTTTCAGGAACTGGTGCTAGGAAGAGGAAAAAGGAAAAAAAAAGGTTACATTTCTCAGAACATGTCCCAAAAGCCTGGTGTTTACACAAAATATCAGGACCTAGACCTGTATGAACTCCAACAACCTCCAAGCAGGCGAAACAAAAAAGGCACGATGAGCAAGAAAGTTCACCGTGACTTTTGGGCCTCACCTGAACTGATAAAGAGCTTTGCACCCAACACATCCTAATTTCTCCAATGTTTATACACTCTCAAGACCAAGCAAGTTCTCCCAGGAAATAAATTCATGCAAAATCTACAGTGAAATTCTTTGTGGAAGGGAGGTGTAAGTAAAAGCAACCTGTGCAGTTCCAAAACATTGCACAGGGCTTCCTGCAGCAATCATCTCTCCATTCTTCCTTTCCTGTCACCACAGATCTGCTGAAAACAATGCCTTGGCCTTCTAAAGCTATTAGAAATTTTCAGAACAGCTGGGACTGAGGAGCACAGCAGGGAATTCACAACAGGACCAGTCAGGCCATCTCCTATACCAGGTGCTCTGTTCTGTTAAACAATATTGATTATCGAGCACGCAACAAGCAGTAGGTGGTGTCACAAAGTGCTTCTTGCAGCACATGTGGTGTTTGTTTCGGGGGCAAGGTTTAAAACATAACATCTGGAACAGAGGAAGAAGTTTTCCCTGTGTTCAGGGTTAAGTGGAAAGCTTGCAATACTCCAGCCTCGCAGAGAAAGTCTAGGTTGGGGACAGAGACTGACACAAAACAGCTAATCAGACGAGTGGAGGCATGAAGCCCACAAGCCGTTCAGAAAACCCAAAATAATTAAGTCCCCCAGGACTTCTGAGCATCAGAAGGGATCAACCACCCAATCTGAACACACTTCAGAGGTGGTAAAATCCGAGGCCAAAAGGTAAAGGCAGGCAGAAATGCTGCAGTCCCAATGTTCTCCTGCCCCAAAGAACACAACCCTGCTGCTGTCTGATACTCTGGAGCTGGCAAGTCCAGGAGAAAAAGTCAGCTTTCATCTACTGCCATTCTTTCTGCCGGTGATTAATGCTTCATTAGTGTCTCAGAAAGGCAGCAGCACTCCCAAAGCTGAACCCAGTAGACAAACTAAAGGAAAGAAAGGAACACCAAAAAAGAGACAACTGTCTCACAGTCGACATCTGAGGGCCCCATCATCACCGATTTATTTTACAAAGAGATGAAGCACATTTTCCACCCCCGTGGGAGGTCTGACAAAAGGAAACACATGAACACTCCTCATCTGTGTTGGTAAAAAGCCTGGGAGCTTTGTCCTTCACTTTCACCACGAGTCCAGACAAAGACACCAGGTTTTCAGTGAAATAACTGAGGATTTCTCACAAGCTTGATTCCATCACCTCTGCAGGAAGAGCTGTATCTGGCAAAATGTGTTAACGCCAAACTGCTGCAGGTAATGCAAGACGTGCCCCTTCCAGAAAGCTTTGGGAACTCTCCCCCAGAAGGGAGACAACCAGAGCATTCGATAGCTGGAAGCCCTCCTGTTATCCAAATGGGAACAAGCACGGCCAGACCGCAACACCACAGCCAGATGTTAGGGTGAGCTGCATGAAGAAGCCACGGGAATTAAGGGGCTCAGCAGTTGGCAGGCTCGGGGCACGGCAATTATTTGAGGTTGGTTACAGAACACGCTGCACAGCTGCTGCCAGTAGCAAGTACAGCACAAAAAGGAAAGTACTCTGTTAACGCTTCGTTAGGGATTTGGGGTTTTTTGGTTGGTTGGTTTTGGTTTTTTTTGCTCGTTTCTTCATGGTAAATTATCTCTGCTGTGCTTGTGACTTCAGATGATGCAGTATTTAAGACCCCAAATGACATTTCTCCGCGTGCCTATTCTCACTCTAGAATGCTTAATTCCGTCCTGTTCCCCAGCACTTACCTGGAGCAGCTCTTTTGCAGAACCTCTTTTTTCCACGTCCATTTCAAGACAGCAATTTAGGAAGTCTCGGAATATGGGTGAAAGCTTTTCTGGATTCTGCAGTTCCGGAGTCCCGTTAGTAGCAATGAGATACAGGGCCTAAAGCAAAGCAAGCACCAAAGAAACAGGAGGTTACGAAGGTCAGACTCCAGCTGCAGATTACAGAGGCACCCATTTTTCCTCTCCCTCCCCACAGTTCAATGGGGAAAAACAAAACCAAAACAAACCCTTATCACGGTGACTAATAAATGCTTAAGTTTCAGCAAAGAGAAGAGCTGCCAGCCCTATTTTTATGTGGATGGGATCCAATCCTTTTTTGCTTTACCCTCGTAATCTGGGTTTGGATCCTGCAGCCCTCTCAAGGGATTAAGAGGACAAAACCAGCAGTCCAGACTGTGTTTACATAGGGAAGTTGGCTGGCACAGCTCTGCCAGTGCTCGACTCCTGCAATAACTATATCCTCATGGGAACGTACCCCTGAATAATCAGGAGGCTTTGTTCTCTCGATACTTTGCCCAATTGCACAAGGCCTAAAAAGTCAATACTCTAAAGATGCAGTTGGTCCTTTACAAAAGATGGCCAGTAGGTTCTCAAGCAGCACTTAACACCCTACAGAAACAAGTGGAGTCGTTTTGCTGCTGCTTGGGAATGAAGAATTCTCTAAGAATCAGGAAATTCAGAATTCATCCACTGCAAAATTTTACTATTAAAAGAAAATCGCTAGATGCCTTTTAAAAGGAAACAGACATCTGGCAGAGGCCTTCTGAGCTCACTGCTCATCACATCTCAAGGTAGAGGTCTGATAGCCTGGGAACTGCAACAAGTTAAGTTAAATGAGAGCAAAGCACCCCGTTTCTTAGCCATCCTCATTTAACTCCACACCAACTTTTTCCTTTCGCATTTCTTCACTGCTGCGCTTCTCTCCCAAAATCACCTCCAGTCAAAGAGGTGGAAACAAGTTAAACAGAACTGTTCTAGATCCCTTCGTCCTGTTTAGCTTAGAAAAAAAGCCATAAAACTGGCTCACACCAAGAACAGCTGCATTCCTACAAACTGATAGAATTTCCCCTTTCATTAAAGAATACGAAGGGAAAGACACCAGCAGGGGCAAAGCCTGATTAAAGGCTAGTTAAACTTGGAGCTTTATTTGCAAATAAATATTGTAAATAAATAAAATTTATTATTTGCAAATAAATAAAATTCTTTAATGCAAATAGGAACAATGCACCAGCAAGAAAAAGCCCTGTTTATAAAAGAGCAATGTGGTATTCTTTGAATTCAAGGACAGCTCTCTTCCCCACTCACAAGGATTTAAGAAGCCAGGCACTCTGGGGCCAGAAGGTGCCCCTGTCAGCCTCTCCAGAAAGGGGGGAATTATGGATGCACCACAGGATTAACTCAGACCCTACCTGAAGGTCTGCAACAGGAAGAGCCTGTGCCCTCTGCCACCCAGAACCAGCCATGGCTTCTAACTTAAATGACCACAATCTTCTCACTACAGCATCTAAGGAGACATGTAGCTGCATGTGATGAAACCACAGCGGAGGTTCACCTGCCTCCTCCAGAGCCTAGGTTAACCAGCAGGCTCAGCGAAGGCCTGAGGGCAAAAAAAAGGCACTCGCTTACTCTCAGGGGGTTTTCATTGAGGTAGGGGGGTTCTCCTTCGATCATCTCGATGGCCATTATCCCCAGTGACCAGATGTCCACTTTGGGCCCGTAGGCTTTTCGTGTCACCACTTCAGGCGCCATCCAGTACGGGGTCCCCACCATGGTGCTGCGCTTGCTCTGTTCGGGAGTGATCTGGGCACAGAAGCCAAAGTCAGCTGGAAAAGCAAAGAAGGAGGGAAGAAATAGTTAGAAACCAGCAGGTTTCTCCAAAAACAACACGTACTGATGCCACAGCTGTGGTACAAGCTAGCCTGTTGCACTGCCTGCTACATTGCTGCTGCAAAGGAGGCCTGGTTTTGTGGTTAACAAGGTGTTCAGGAGTAAGCTTCTAAATCTGACTCGCTGAGGCCATCAACATCACAGAGCTGCTCACTTGTCGATGTGAAAGCTGGTGATCAGTAAAGAGCTGTACATGGATGCTGTGAAACGTGGCAGTGCAGCATTTGGCAGCTGTAATACACTGTGTAACACATGCTCTCAAGCCTGTTCCTGGGTCTGTGAAAACAGAAACCAATGCCCAGTCTGTCCTCCCTCCACCCACACCCACCAGTATTATCTGGTCGTATTTTCAGTCCCGGAGATAGTATTTCCCCAGAAGATGTACCATCTCGCAAACACGATTTGCTTTCTAGAGCAAATACTGTGTTCAGAATAAATTTAAGGACCTAATTTGGTACTTATTATTTTCTTTGAGAAGACAGAAAGCTGGAGAGCCTTCCTGTGGAAATTGCTTGGCCCTGTCTTATTTGCATTTGACTTTCCAAAAGATCACAGAATAATAGAATCATAGGAAAATTAAGGTTGGAAAAGCCCTCCAAGATCACCTGGTCCAACCATCCCCCTACGAACAATGTCACCCACGAAACCACGTCCCCAAGCACCACGTCCAACCTTGCCTTGAACACCCCCAGGGACAGGGACTCCACCACCTCCCTGGGCAACGCGTCCCAATGCCTGACCGCTCTTTCTGAGAAGAAATGTCTCCTAAATGTTTTAATTGGTGAAGAGTAGCACTCTTTGTTCAATTCTTTGTTTTAATTGTTGAAGAGTAGGCGCATGACGTTTCCATTTTTCCACTCACCAGTGACATCGCCCGACTGCCAGGACTTTTCAACTGTGATGGAGAGCGGCTTGGCAACTACATCAGCCAGTTCCCTCAGGACCCTGGGATTCATGTCATCAGGTCCCATAGACCTGGACCTGTTTACATTCAGCAGGTGGTCTCGAACCTGCTCTTCACTTACCGTGGGTGGGACTTTGCTCCCCCAGCCTTCACCTACGGGTTCAGGGAAATGAAAGACTTGGGAAGCCCATCTACCAGTGCAGACGGACGCAAAGAAGTTGCTGAGTACCTCAGCCTTCTCCGTGTCTGTCGTTACCAATTACTCAGGTATAGAAACTCACTCCTAATATAAGAAATTAGCCACCTCTAATCACTTACACACTACTATTTTCACCCCTCAGTTTATTTTCACAAATGTTAAAGGCGCATGGTGGCCCCTGGGGACTCCTCCTGTCAGCCCAGCGCAGCAGCCCGAAGGGAGCTGGGTCCTCTCTTGTGCTCTTCCTCGAGGCTCTGTGCAGAAGGGCTGACACCTCTCGCACAAGGGCTGGCGGGTGGGAAAGAAACACGCACACAACCCCTGAATATCGGCAAGAGTTCTTTATTGCCAGGTGTTTGGTGGCTCCAAGCTAATGTCTGGGATGGAGCCTGCGCGACGAGGAGTAGGGAGCTCGCCGGGCCCTGCTGCGTAGCTACCGGTGTTCTCTCATGGCACGCAGCAGAGAGCTGCCGGGGTAGTCCCAGGTCTGATGTGGCCGAGGTGGATCCACTTCCATGGGTTCCTCCGCCTCTTCTTGTGGATCCACCTCCATGGGCTCCACGGTGTCAGGCAGGAGGACAAGCCAGTCCTTGCCTGGGACTGCCCACACGGGATGCCTCCCATCAGCTGTGTTCTCCGGCCAGGGTGCCGAACGAGGGGGTCGCCCAGTTCCATTGCCTGGTCCCATGCCACTCTCCACTTGATTTTCATTCGTGGGTTTCACGCCGCCATCTCTTTTACGGCCACGGCTGGGTCCCTCGCTGCGATCTGGCCGATGGGCACGCCTCTGCTCCCCACGGCTCTCCGCATCACGCTCCCGTCTTCGCTCCACACCACCACTGCACCTCTGGTTAGGCCCAGGCCCCCTGCTGCTGGATGTCTGAGGGGCCGGCCTGTTCCCCGCATCGCTGCGGTGCCAGTGATATCTCCAATAATCGTCTCTGGGCCGGGCAGCAGACTTCCCCCAGGCACTGATGTCTTTTGTGCCGCAGGTGCTGTCCCTCTGCCCATGAGACATCTTTCTCCCATTAGCTGCCATCTTCTCGGTGCTTCCTCAGATCGCTTCGCGGTCCTCACACCGAGGAGGGCTGCCGCTCGCCTTGCTCCTTTCTCTGGCCTTCCTCCTGCCGCTTACGCTGGCTCTCAGAGGACCGAGTCGCTGAGCAAGTGGCGGGCCAGCGGCAGGGGGCCTCTTTTATAGGGCCCGGGGCAAAGGCGTGACAGCGGTGGCCACTGTGACCTCAGCAAGGCTCTGTGATGGAGTGGCCCGTGCGAGGCCAAAGGCGGCTGCGTTGGGAGAGGCCTGGAAGATGCCCTCATGTGGACAAGGAGGAGGGCTGGGGGGGCTGAGGGGCCCCTTTTCTGGGGCTGGCTCCCCCCCAGGCCATTTGGCTTGACAGAGAGAAAGGCTGCCCCATGCAATCCTGCCTCAACCCATTTTTTCTCCCCATCTCCAAGGCTTAGAATCTCTGGTTAACAAAAGAAAACTCCATCAACAAAACCAAACCAGACCCATTCAAAAGGCTAAAGCGGTCACAGCTGAAGTACCCATCTTCAGGAGATCTTTGATCTGTTTGAGGGCAGCACAGCCCCAGGAATTGGAGGGGAGCAGCCAGGTTAAGCCCGGCAAGCTCACGGAGTTCAAGCTCTAAATTCTCCCAAAAGATGAGCCTCGGGACCAAAACTTGGGACCCTTCTGGGCAATAAAAATCAGGGATGCAGGAAAAACATCACTTATATAAAGTGCAGCAGTTTTCCCTGAAGCATGCGATAATAACCCTCTCTTCCTCTCTTGTACCTACCAGCGTATTGCCTCTGCTCCTGCTCATTCCCCCCACTTCGCTCCCAAATAATAAGACCCTGCAGAACTGTTCCCACCAGTGAAAACGCTAAATTTAGGTATGAAAAAGTAAAAGTTTAAAGATCCAGGGCAGGTTTTGTGTGTCCCAGTGCATATTTAGCCTTGGGACACCCCTCTGAGATAACCACAGGTACATTTCCCTCCCGTGCAGGTGGAAAAAAAAGGCAGCAGTGGGATGAGAGGACTGGGGTTGGGAAGCATTTTGCAGCCACGAGGTTTCAACCAGGACCTCTGCAGAAGCTCCTCTCCTTTGCCATGGGACTAAAAATAAAATAAAATAAAATAAAATAAAATAAAATAAAATAAAATAAAATAAAATAAAATAAAATAAAATAAAATAAAAACACTCAAGTAATGGTGTTGAGGGAAATACTGGCAGAGCCACCAGCCCCGTTACCACTTTTTCAGGCACTTTTGGGGTACGTTACCAGGCCCTCCGGTCTGCCTGGTGCCCGGCTTTGTGAAGTTTCACGAGGGGAGCAGCAGGATGCAGGATGACACAGTTTGGCTGCCGGGCTCTCATGGGACAAGGACATGGACATGGGATGCACATCGCAGCAGTGCCACCACCAACTAGTTTGCCAGCTCCCCCTTCCAGACGTTCCCTTTTTCTTCCCCCTCCGACGTGGGGCTCAGCACCCAAATGGCTTGTGAGAGCTCGGCAGGGCTCCCAGTGCCAGGAGGCTGAGCTGGGAAAGTCCTCTTCACGTTAGGCTTGGTTTCTTGGACTTCCAGCACCCAGCTCTGCCCTACAGCCACAAGCGGATAAAATCCTACAGCAGGGGGCTTGTGGGGGCACATGTGTCCTCCCCTTAATATTCCTTAATCCAAGCTGGGACGAGGCACTTGCACAATTATGTAGGTGATAAACTCCTGCTCTTGTCATCAGCCTCACCCTACTGACCCCACATGTAAAAGTGATGCTGGGGAGGGCAGCTTTAGGGACCGATCCCAAATCCTCCCCCGTTTCCTCCTCTGCACCTGGAGCCGCAGACACCAAGCTCTACCTGGGGAGACAGCAAGCAGCCAGGAGGGTCCATTTCATCATCTGCCTCCTCCTCTTCCTCCTCAAGCTGGGCTCTACATCCTGCTTCCACACTGGTGTTTCTCAGAGCATTAATGACTTCCAAACAGGTGAAAATAAGCAGTAGAAATCACACTTTCTGCATCAGCTTTCAGTGTAAAGTCACTTTGCTCTATCAAGTAAGATCTAATTAAAACAGATCAGAGAAACACAACTCCTTCAAGCACCCCCCAATTCATTTCTGCAAGCGTCATTGAAACAAAGGGGAGGAGAAGCAGGTCATTCATTCAGGTTTTATTTAAGGTTTCAGCTTTGCTTTCTAAATGGCTGAGCTGACCCTAACAAACCGGGCACTACCGGAGAGTTACACCAAGGCAGTACAAAGAAAGAGA
This sequence comes from Anser anser, assembly GCF_964211835.1. Taxonomy (NCBI): domain Eukaryota; kingdom Metazoa; phylum Chordata; class Aves; order Anseriformes; family Anatidae; genus Anser; species Anser anser. The sequence continues at coordinate 211,901,688 of NC_139720.1, read as the reverse complement.
AACACGTTTTCCAGCTGATTTTAAAATGGCAAAGGCCCTTATTTCCCAGCAGGACAAGACACACAGACACCTGGCAGCAGGTCAGATTAGCTCCAGCTCACTTAGCACGAGTTGTTGCTCAAAGACATAAGGCTCAGTCCTCACTCTGAGCACCCCTTCATTGCACAGGAGCCCCCCGCTCCTTCCTGCTCCCAAACAGGATGCCTCAATCCACCGTAGGCTGCTCCAGCATCCTCCAAATTCCCTCAGCAGTTGGGAAACTGAGCTTTTACCTTTTGCTTCCACCTACACCTGCAACCATCCTCTTCCTCAGACCAACACCATCTTCTGTTGCCCCCCCACCCCTTCCCTGGGGGCATCCATTTCGGCTGCAAGTTTCCGTCCAGCCCCTGCCGGCATCGCTGTTCTGCCACCACCGGCAGCTCCCTGCTTCTCCAAGACCCCAGCCTTGATGCTGAGAGCTGTCATTAGCAGCAAACCATGAGATCCGCCCTAGGACATTATCTATATGCTCAATCCAGTGTGTTTACAACCCCAAAATACATCCACATGTTCTCTATTACTATCAAAATAAGCCACTGAAAAGTCTCCGTATTTTATGCTAGGGAGACAAACAGACTCAGCCTTCACCTTTGACAGCTTCCATATGAAAGATGCTGGGGAATCTGTAAGCTCATAATTAAGAAAGGCGTTCAGATACGTACCGTTCTTCTTGGACTTTGGGCTGGACCTTTCACTGCCAGCTGAGCTCAGCAAACTTGAAGTTGCAGCAGCCTACAGGCCATTTCACCCCATCCTTGCATGGTAAATATCATCTGGTGATACCAACCGGTGATACCTTGAGACAGACACGTTCGGATACTAACGGAGATCTCAGCTCAGAAGCGATCTCAGCTCAGCCAGCCCCTCTCACCCAAACTCTTGGCCCCACTGAACTTAAATCAATCATTTGTTTAAAGAAAACCTAGGGCTGCAGTAATCCAGCTCAATATCAGCTCTTTAAATATAGGAAGCTTGAAATGCACCAGCTGCTTCTTAAATACGATATTCTTCAGTGCTTTGGAAAAAAAAGAGATGGGTTTTACCTTCCACCTCCACCAGGAGCTCTGGGAGCTGTAGCACATTGTGCCATTTCGGCACCTAACCTGATAGGGTTGCTGAGGATCCCTTAAAAAGGAAGCAGGTTTTCAGGGTGGATAGTCAAACAACTGAATATTTCATATTCTAATATAGAAGAGAGAATCTAATAATCAAATAAATAATTAAGGGCTGCGATTAAAAATGGTTCAGACTCAGTAAAATTAGTTCATACTGTAGGTATATTAAAATATATTTTAAAATGCTACCAAATCAGTTCTCTTCTCTTGGAAGTTGCGTTCAAATCCCAGCAGTAAGGATGTTCTCAGAAAAAAAAATAAGAATTATTAAGTCAGACACTTGTGCTAACAGCTCTCTGTAGTGACCAGAAAGTGCTGTAAGAGGCTATGCAAAAGCTGCCACCAGTGCTGGAGCTGAGCGATGCCCAGATGAACCTAAGAGTAGAGAAAAGGATCCATCTCTGGACAAAAAAAATGTATCTCATTCTCCTAAACTAACTACATTCTTTTATTTATCTTTTTATTCAAGATTTCTGAGACCATGAAAACACGATGCATCTGTTAACTTGGAACTGGGGCTAGGCACACAGTAGCAAGTCAACTTTCTCATCACAGGTTGGTAAAATAAAAACAGGAGAAGATGACATGTCTACAGCCGCTGTCTTACAGCTTCCCAGAGCACAGCTCTCAGTCCTTACCAAACCAGTAAGGACCAATTCACAGCTGAAGTCAATGAGACAGAAGCACATCACGGGCTTAAGAATGGGGAGAAACAGTCACTCCTGCAGATTCCTTTCCAATAGGCAACAGAGAATCCAGCAGAGTAACTTAAATACAAGTCACCCTTTTTACCATTTTTCCTCCTGCAGAAAAATAAGCTCACGGATTTGCTCGCAGGTAGGGCACATCTGCATTACCGCTCTCACCTCAAAGGGGTGCCAAGGATGGAGTGGGAAGGGAAGGCGAAGGGAAGTCAGCAACACTCAGTACATTCATGGATCAGGTTTAATCCTGTGCTGTCAAAAAATGTCAATTGATGGGTCAATAAGACCAGAGCAACATTAGATTTTAGATCAAGTGAGATCTAGCCCATCATTCCTTCCCATCTACCCCACGCATGGCATTTGAGACTTGCACAGAAAATAAAAGCAAACTCCTCACCAAAGAGAATTATCCGAGGGTAGTGGCCTTCCCTTTCCCGATCTCCACCCCAGCCCCAAGCAGAGGAGCTCATCAAGAGATCAGGTCCCCCCCAGGGCTGGCAGCTTTGCTGCTCTGCCCAAGGAATTCATCTTGCGAGGGGAAACTCTCCATATTACATGAAGATGAAGAATGTATACAAGGGGAGGAAGGCAGAAGATTTGGCAATGGGCTTCAGACATTACAGACTCACGTCAGACAGTGGCCACCCTGTAGCCTGAAGGATGGGAGAAGACACCAAAAAAGCAAGGGACCTTACAGGCTTTATCTACGCCTGTAAAACCAGTGCAAGGGCTGTCACGTATCGCAGAGTGAATGGGGAAAAATATATGTATATATTTCAATCACAAGCCCAGGGCAGGGAGGAAAGGACTGATCCAGCAGCAGGTGTCAGCAAGAAGCAGGAATGAGTTTCTGTGCAACACAAGTGCTTTGGGGAGAGGAGAACTGGATTAAACTCACCCTGGAAATGACCAAAGCGATACGTACAGAGAAAGCAAGATCTTTTATCCGTTCCCTCTGTGTGCAGTTACTCCTCTTCAGAGCCACTCGCTATCCCACAGGACTACAGAAGCTTGTATCACTTAATGCATCGCTTGTAAGCACCCAGTGACGATAACATGAAAACCCATCCCATCCGACAGAGTTGTCTGGTGACAGTGAATTCTCCAACCCTCCCTCAGCCCCGAGTTAAGAAATGCAGCAGTCCTTTTATTAAAAATCAGGATACAGTTCAACATAACGCCAGTGTTTACACCCGATCTCTCTAGTAGTTCCAGGATTGCTGTTGTTTTACATATCATTAGCAACCAAAGGAGTCAGTAGCATAAAGATATCAGTTCACTCGCTCATTTCAAAAAAAAAATAATAAAATGAATGTCCCTATGCTTCCAAGGAAACACTGTCCATGATCAGTTTGTTTTCTGTTGGCCTTGGTCTAAGAAGCAAGAGTTTTCACCATCATCTTGCAGGCAGATCTTATCTTCCTAAGAGCAATTGTTCTGTTTGCTTTCTCTTACAGGGCAGGTCTCCACGAAGCCTGACAGCACTAATAAAATAACCCTAAAAGAAATCCCAGTTGATTTTTCCTGTGATTTTTCTAGAAATATCAGAACTATTTGAAAGCTGTTTAATTACTTGAGTTGAAACGAAAGTGTGCGGGGAAGGACCTTGATTCACACAATTTGGCAAAAAGATCACGACTTGTCCAACAGCTGCAAGAAGCACACACAGGCTTTCTCCTTGCTCCCCCGAAGCATCCAGCGGTGCTGCAGGAGGGCTGCATGGTCCTGCCCTCGTTCCCCTTCCAGTTGTTTTAGCTGTTCCGATTGCTGCTGCCTGCTTCCTTCCCTCCTCAAGTCATCCAAAGCAGAGAGCAGCCTCAGTGCTGGAAGAGCAGCTTGGCAAAAGCAGGAGGAGTCCAGCCAGCAGAAGATTTACTTTATTAAGATAAACATGGTCTAAAGGCTCCACATTATCTTTAAAAATAAACACAGTAAGAAATACGAAAACAAACTGGCTTTGCTACGGGTAGGTCAGGTTCAGATGTTCTCAGAAGATCTTCCCAGCCATAAAATATACCCTTCCCCTACCGTGCCCATCAAGGAGGATGGAAAGACAGTTCACTACGCAAGATCAGCAGCGTACCTGTTGCGTGCCCTCCCACATTCAGCAAACGATACATCTGCTACCCTTCAAGGCAGATCAAAGTTTTAAGAACACCCCTGTGAAGGAGGAGCGGGAGGGGACAGGGACAGGTAATTCGGTTTCTGTAGGGAACATCTAAAAGGCTTGACACGACGGCTGTGCTGGCTCCCCCGCTTTAATGGTTGTTCTTTGCTGCTTCTTTAGCAGCAAGAATCAGAGGAGTGAGACTAGAAAGAGGCTTTGCAATTTTCAGGAACTGGTGCTAGGAAGAGGAAAAAGGAAAAAAAAAAGGTTACATTTCTCAGAACATGTCCCAAAAGCCTGGTGTTTACACAAAATATCAGGACCTAGACCTGTATGAACTCCAACAACCTCCAAGCAGGCGAAACAAAAAAGGCACGATGAGCAAGAAAGTTCACCGTGACTTTTGGGCCTCACCTGAACTGATAAAGAGCTTTGCACCCAACACATCCTAGTTTCTCCAATGTTTATACACTCTCAAGACTAAGCAAGTTCTCCCAGGAAATAAATTCATGCAAAATCTACAGTGAAATTCTTTGTGGAAGGGAGGTGTAAGTAAAAGCAACCTGTGCAGTTCCAAAACATTGCACAGGGCTTCCTGCAGCAATCATCTCTCCATTCTTCCTTTCCTGTCACCACAGATCTGCTGAAAACATTGCCTTGGCCTTCTAAAGCTATTAGAAATTTTCAGAACAGCTGGGACTGAGGAGCACAGCAGGGAATTCACAACAGGACCAGTCAGGCCATCTCCTATACCAGGTGCGCTGTTCTGTTAAACAATATTGATTATCGAGCATGCAACAAGCAGTAGGTGGTGTCACAAAGTGCTTCTTGCAGCACATGTGGTGTTTGTTTCGGGGGCAAGGTTTAAAACATAACATCTGGAACAGAGGAAGAAGTTTTCCCTGTGTTCAGGGTTAAGTGGAAAGCTTGCAATACTCCAGCCTCGCAGAGAAAGTCTAGGTTGGGGACAGAGACTGACACAAAACAGCTAATCAGACGAGTGGAGGCATGAAGCCCACAAGCCATTCAGAAAACCCAAAATAATTAAGTCCCCCAGGACTTCTGAGCACCAGAAGGGATCAACCACCCAATCTGAACACACTTCAGAGGTGGAAAAATCCGAGGCTAAAAGGTAAAGGCAGGCAGAAATGCTGCAGTCCCAATGTTCTCCTGCCCCAAGGAACACAACCCTGCTGCTGTCTGATACTCTGGAGCTGGCAAGTCCAGGAGAAAAAGTCAGCTTTCATCTACTGCCATTCTTTCTGCCGGTGATTAATGCTTCATTAGTGTCTCAGAAAGGCAGCAGCACTCCCAAAGCTGAACCCAGTAGACAAACTAAAGGAAAGAAAGGAACACCAAAAAAGAGACAACTGTCTCACAGTCGACATCTGAGGGCCCCATCATCACAGATTTATTTTACAAAGAGATGAAGCACATTTTCCACCCCCGTGGGAGGTCTGACAAAAGGAAACACATGAACACTCCTCATCTGTGTTGGTAAAAAGCCTGGCAGCTTCGTCCTTCACTTTCACGAGTCCAGACAAAGACACCAGGTTTTCAGTGAAATAACTGAGGATTTCTCACAAGCTTGGTTCCATCACCTCTGCAGGAAGAGCTGTATCTGGCAAAATGTGTTAATGCCAAACTGCTGCAGTTAGTGCAAGAGGTGCCCCTTCCAGAAAGCTTTGGGAACTCTCCCCCAGAAGGGAGACAACCAGAGCATTCGATAGCTGGAAGCCCTCCTGTTATCCAAACGGGAACAAGCACGGCCAGACCGCAACACCACAGCCAGATGTTAGGGTGAGCTGCGTGAAGAAGCCACGGGAATTAAGGGGCACGGCAGCTGGCAGGATCGGGGCACGGCAATTATTTGAGGTTGGTTACAGAACACGCTGCACAGCTGCTGCCAGTAGCAAGTACAGCACAAAAAGGAAAGTACTCTGTTAACGCTTCGTTAGGGATTTGGGGTTTTTTGGTTGGTTGGTTTTGGTTTTTTTTGTTCGTTTCTTCATGGTAAATTATCTCTGCTGTGCTTGTGACTTCAGATGACGCAGTATTTAAGACCCCAAATGACATTGCTCCACGTGCCTATTCTCACTCTAGAATGCTTAATTCCGTCCCGTTCCCCGGCACTTACCTGGAGCAGCTCTTTTGCAGAACCTCTTTTTTCCACGTCCATTTCAAGACAGCGATTTAGGAAGTCTCGGAATATGGGTGAAAGCTTTTCTGGATTCTGCAGTTCCGGAGTCCCGTTAGTAGCAATGAGATACAGGGCCTAAAGCAAAGCAAGCACCAAAGAAACAGGAGGTTACGAAGGTCAGACTCCAGCTGCAGATTACAGAGGCACCCATTTTTCCTCTCCCTCCCCACAGTTCAATGGGGAAAAACAAAACCAAAACAAACCCTTATCACGGTGACTAATAAATGCTTAAGTTTCAGCAAAGAGAAGAGCTGCCGGCCCTATTTTTATGTGGATGGGATCCAATCCTTTCTTGCTTTACCCTCGTAATCTGGGTTTGGATCCTGCAGCCCTCTCAAGGGATTAAGAGGACAAAACCAGCAGTCCAGACTGTGTTTACAGAGGGAAGTTGGCTGGCACAGCTCTGCCAGTGCTCGACTCCTGCAATAACTATATCCTCATGGGAAGGTACCCCTGAAGAAACAGGAGGCTTTCTTCTCTCGATACTTTGCCCAAATGCACAAGGCCTAAAAAGTCAATACTCTAAAGATGCAGTTGGTCCTTTACAAAAGATGGCCAGTAGGTTCTCAAGCAGCACTTAACACCCTACAGAAACAAGTGGAGTCGTTTTGCTGCTTCTTGGGAATGAAGAATTCTCTAAGAATCAGGAAATTCAGAATTCATCCACTGCAAAATTTTACTATTAAAAGAAAATCGCTAGATGCCTTTTAAAAGGAAACAGACATCTGGCAGAGGCCTTTGGAGCTCATCGCTCATCACATCTCAAGGTAGAGGTCTGATAGCCTGGGAACTGCAACAAGTTAAGTTAAATGAGAGCAAAGCACCCCGTTGCTTAGCCATCCTCATTTAACTCCACACCAACTTTTTCCTTTCGCATTTCTTCACTGCTGCGCTTCTCTCCCAAAATCACCTCCAGTCAAAGAGGTGGAAACAAGTTAAACAGAACTGTTCTAGATCCCTTCGTCCTGTTTAGCTTAGAAAAAAAGCCATAAAACTGGCTTACACCAAGAACAGCCGCATTCCTACAAACAGACAGAATTTCCCCCTTCATTAAAGAATATGAAGGGAAAGACACCAGCGGGGCAAAGCCTGACTAAAGGCTTGTTAAACCTGGAGCTTTACTGAGAGCACGCAAAGAGGAACAATGCACCAGCAAGAAAAAGCCCTGTTTATAAAAGAGTAATGTGGTATTCTTTGAATTCAAGGACAGCTCTCTTCCCCACTCACAAGGATTTAAGAAGCCGGGCGCTCTGGGGCCAGAAGGTGCCCCTATCGGCCTCTCCAGAAAGGGGGGAATTATGGATGCACCACATCATTAACTCAGACCCTACCTGAAGGTCTGCAACAGGAAGAGCCTGTGCCCTCTGCCACCCAGAACCAGCCATGGCTTCTAACTTAAATGACCACAATCTTCTCACTACAGCATCTAAGGAGACGTGTAGCTGCATGTGATGGAACCACAGCGGAGGTTCACCTGCCTCCTCCAGAGCCCAGGTTAACCAGCAGGCTCAGCGAAGGCCTGAGGGCAAAAAAAAGGCACTCGCTTACTCTCAGGGGGTTTTCATTGAGGTAGGGGGGTTCTCCTTCGATCATCTCGATGGCCATTATCCCCAGTGACCAGATGTCCACTTTGGGCCAGTAGGCTTTTCGTGTCACCACTTCAGGCGCCATCCAGTACGGGGTCCCCACCATGGTGCTGCGCTTGCTCTGTTCGGGAGTGATCTGGGCACAGAAGCCAAAGTCAGCTGGAAAAGCAAAGAAGGAGGGAAGAAAAAGTTAGAAACCAGCAGGTTTCTCCAAAAACAACACGTACTGATGCCAATGCTGTGGTACAAGCTAGCCTGTTGCACTGCCTGCTACATTGCTGCTGCAAAGGAGGGCTGGTTTTGTGGTTAACAAGGTGTTCAGGAGTAAGCTTCTAAATCTGACTCGCTGAGGCCATCAACATCACAGAGCTGCTCACTTGTCGATGTGAAGGCTGGTGATCAGTAAAGAGCTGTACATGGATGCTGTGAAACGTGGCAGTGCAGCATTTGGCAGCTGTAATACACTGTGTAACACATGCTCTCAAGTCTGTTCCTGGGTCTGTGAAAACAGAAACCAATGCCCAGTCTGTCCTCCCTCCACCCACACCCACCAGTATTATCTGGTCGTATTTTCAGTCCCAGAGATAGTATTTCCCCAGAAGATGTACCATCTCGCAAACACGATTTGCTTTCTAGAGCAAATACTGTGTTCAGAATAAATTTAAGGACCTAATTTGGTACTTATTATTTTCTTTGAGAAGACAGAAAGCTGAAGAGCCTTCCTGTGGAAATTGCTTGGCCCTGTCTTATTTGCATTTGACTTTCCAAAAGATCACAGAATAATAGAATCATAGGAAAATTAAGGTTGGAAAAGCCCTCCAAGATCACCTGGTCCAACCATCCCCCTACGAACAATGTCACCCACGAAACCACGTCCCCAAGCACCACGTCCAACCTTGCCTTGAACACCCCCAGGGACGGGGACTCCACCACCTCCCTGGGCAACGCGTCCCAATGCCTGACCGCTCTTTCTGAGAAGAAATGTCTCCTAATTGTTTTAATTGGTGAAGAGTAGCACTCTTTGTTCAATTCTTTGTTTTAATTGTTGAAGAGTAAGGGCATGACGTTTCCATTTTTCCACTCACCAGTGACATCACCCGACTGCCAGGACTTTTCAACTGTGATGGAGAGCGGCTTGGCAACCCCATCAGCCAGTTCCCTCAGGACCCTGGGATTCATGTCACCAGGTCCCATAGACCTGGACCTGTTTACATTCAGCAGGTGGTCTCGAACCTGCTCTTCACTTACCGTGGGTGGGACTTTGCTCCCCCAGCCTCCACCTACAGGTTCAGGGAAATGAAAGACTTGGGAAGCCCATCTACCAGTGCAGACGGAGGCAAAGAAGTTGCTGAGTACCTCAGCCTTCTCCGTTTCTGTCGTTACCAATTACTCAGGTATAGAAACTCACTCCTAATATAAGAAATTAGCCACCTCTAATCGCTTCCACACTACTATTTTCACCCCTCAGTTTATTTTCACAAATGTTAAAGGCGCATGGTGGCCCCTGGGGACTCCTCCTGTCAGCCCAGCGCAGCAGCCCGAAGGGAGCTGGGTCCTCTCTTGTGCTCTTCCTCGAGGCTCTGTGCAGAGGGGCTGACACCTCTCGCACAAGGGCTGGCGGGTGGGAAAGAAACACGCACACAAGCCCTGAATATCAGCAAGAGTTCTTTATTGCCAGGTGTTTGGTGGCTCCAAGCTAATGCCTGGGATGGAGCCTGCGCGACGAGGAGTAGGGAGCTCGCCGGGCCCTGCTGCGTAGCTACCGGTGTTCTCTCATGGCACGCAGCAGAGAGCTGCCGGGGTAGTCCCAGGTCTGATGTGGCCGAGGTGGATCCACTTCCATGGGTTCCTCCGCCTCTTCTTGTGGATCCACCTCCATGGGCTCCACGGTGTCAGGCAGGAGGACAAGCCAGTCCTTGCCTGGGACTGCCCACACGGGATGCCTCCCATCAGCTGTGTTCTCCGGCCAGGGTGCCGAACGAGGGGGTCGCCCAGTTCCATTGCCTGGTCCCATGCCACTCTCCACTTGATATTCATTCGTGGGTTTCACGCCGCCATCTCTTTTACGGCCACGGCTGGGTCCCTCGCTGCGATCTGGCCGATGGGCACGCCTCTGCTCCCCACGGCTCTCCGCATCACGCTCCCGTCTTCGCTCCACACCACCACTGCACCTCTGGTTAGGCCCAGGCCCCCTGCTGCTGGATGTCTGAGGGGCCGGCCTGTTCCCCGCATCGCTGCGGTGCCAGTGATATCTCCAATAATCGTCTCTGGGCCGGGCAGCAGACTTCCCCCAGGCACTGATGTCTTTTGTGCCGCAGGTGCTGTCCCTCTGCCCATGAGACATCTTTCTCCCATTAGCTGCCATCTTCTCGGTGCTTCCTCAGATCGCTTCGCGGTCCTCACACCGAGGAGGGCTGCCGCTCGCCTTGCTCCTTTCTCTGGCCTTCCTCCTGCCGCTTACGCTGGCTCTCAGAGGACCGAGTCGCTGAGCAAGTGGCGGGCCAGCGGCAGGGGGCCTCTTTTATAGGGCCCGGGGCAAAGGCGTGACAGCGGTGGCCACTGTGACCTCAGCAAGGCTCTGTGATGGAGTGGCCCGTGCGAGGCCAAAGGCGGCTGCGTTGGGAGAGGCCTGGAAGATGCCCTCATGTGGACAAGGAGGAGGGCTGGGGGGGCTGAGGGGCCCCTTTTCTGGGGCTGGCTCCCCCCCAGGCCATTTGGCTTGACAGAGAGAAAGGCTGCCCCATGCAATCCTGCCTCAACCCATTTTTTCTCCCCATCTCCAAGGCTTAGAATCTCTGGTTAACAAAAGAAAACTCCATCAACAAAACCAAACCAGACCCATTCAAAAGGCTAAAGCGGTCACAGCTGAAGTACCCATCTTCAGGAGATCTTTGATCTGTTTGAGGGCAGCACAGCCCCAGGAATTGGAGGGGAGCAGCCAGGACAGCCCGGCAAGCTCACGGAGTTCAAGCTCTAAATTCTCCCAAAAGATGAGCCTCGGGACCAAAACTTGGGACCCTTCTGGGCAATAAAAATCAGGGATGCAGGAAAAACATCACTTATATAAAGTGCAGCAGTTTTCCCTGAAGCATGCGATAATAACCCTCTCTTCCTCTCTTGTACCTACCAGCGTATTGCCTCTGCTCCTGCTCATTCCCCCCACTTCGCTCCCAAATAATAAGACCCTGCAGAACTGTTCCCACCAGTGAAAACGCTAAATTTAGGTATGAAAAAGTAAAAGTTTAAAGATCCAGGGCAGGTTTTGTGTGTCCCAGTGCATATTTAGCCTTGGGACACCCCTCTGAGATAACCACAGGTACATTTCCCTCCCGTGCAGGTGGAAAAAAAAGGCAGCAGTGGGATGAGAGGACTGGGGTTGGGAAGCATTTTGCAGCCACGAGGTTTCAACCAGGACCTCTGCAGAAGCTCCTCTCCTTTGCCATGGGACTAAAAATAAAATAAAATAAAATAAAATAAAATAAAATAAAATAAAATAAAATAAAATAAAATAAAATAAAAACACTCAAGTAATGGTGTTGAGGGAAATACTGGCAGAGCCACCAGCCCCGTTACCACTTTTTCAGGCACTTTTGGGGTACGTTACCAGGCCCTCCGGTCTGCCTGGTGCCCGGCTTTGTGAAGTTTCACGAGGGGAGCAGCAGGATGCAGGATGACACAGTTTGGCTGCCGGGCTCTCATGGGACAAGGACATGGACATGGGATGCACATCGCAGCAGTGCCACCACCAACTAGTTTGCCAGCTCCCCCTTCCAGACGTTCCCTTTTCTTCCAGCTCCCCCTCCGACGTGGGGCTCAGCACCCAAATGGCTTGTGAGAGCTCGGCAGGGCTCCCAGTGCCAGGAGGCTGAGCTGGGAAAGTCCTCTTCACGTTAGGCTTGGTTTCTTGGACTTCCAGCACCCAGCTCTGCCCTACAGCCACAAGCGGATAAAATCCTACAGCAGGGGGCTTGTGGGGGCACACGTGTCCTCCCCTTAATATTCCTTAATCCAAGCTGGGACGAGGCACTTGCACAATTATGTAGGTGATAAACTCCTGCTCTTGTCATCAGCCTCACCCTACTGACCCCACATGTAAAAGTGATGCTGGGGAGGGCAGCTTTAGGGACCGATCCCAAATCCTCCCCCGTTTCCTCCTCTGCACCTGGAGCCGCAGACACCAAGCTCTGCCTGGGGAGACAACAAGCAGCCAGGAGGGTCCATTTCATCATCTGCCTCCTCCTCTTCCTCCTCAAGCTGGGCTCTACATCCTGCTTCCACACTGGTGTTTCTCAGAGCATTAATGACTTCCAAACAGGTGAAAATAAGCAGTAGAAATCACACTTTCTGCATCAGCTTTCAGCGTAAAGTCACTTTGCTCTATCAAGTAAGATCTAATTAAAACAGATCAGAGAAACACAACTCCTTCAAGCACCCCCCAATTCATTTCTGCAAGCGTCATTGAAACAAAGGGGAGGAGAAGCAGGTCATTCATTCAGGTTTTATTTAAGGTTTCAGTTTTGCTTTCTAAATGGCTGAGCTGACCCTAACAAACCGGGCACTACCGGAGAGTTACACCAAGGCAGTACAAAGAAAGAGAAACACGTTTTCCAGCTGATTTTAAAACGGCAAATGCCCTTGTTATTTCCCAGCAGGACAAGACACACAGACATCTGGCAGCAGGTCAGATTAGCTCCAGCTCACTTAGCACGAGTTGTTGCTCAAAGACATAAGGCTCAGTCCTCACTCTGAGCACCCCTTCATTGCACAGGAGCCCCCCGCTCCTTCCTGCTCCCAAACAGGATGCCTCAATCCACCGCAGGCTGCTTCAGCACCCTCCAAATTTCCTCAGCAGTTGGGAAACTGAGCTTTTACCTTTTGCATCCTCCTACCCCAGCACCCGTCTTCTTCCTCAGACCAACACCATCTTCTGTTGCCCTCCCACCCCTTTCCTGGGGGCATCCATTTCGGCTGCAAGTTTCCATCCAGCCCCTGCCGGCATCGCTGTTCTGCCACCACCGGCAGCTCCCTGCTTCTCCAAGACCCCAGCCTTGATGCTGAGAATTGTCATTAGCAGCAAACCATGAGATCCGCCCTAGGACATTATCTATATGCTCAATCCAGTGCGTTTACAACCCCAAAATACATCCACATGTTCTCTATTACTATCAAAATAAGCCACTGAAAAGTCTCCGTATTTTATGCTAGGGAGACAAACAGACTCAGCCTTCACCTTTGACAGCTTCCATATGAAAGATGCTGGGGAATCTGTAAGCTCGTAATTAAGAAAGGCGTTCAAATACGTACCATTCTTCTTGGACTTTGGGCTGGACCTTTCACTGCCAGCTGAGCTCAGCAAACTTGAAGTACCAGCAGCCTACAGGCCATTTCACCCCATCCTTGCATGGTAAATATCATCTGGTGATACCAACCCGTGATACCTTGAGACAGACACGTTCGGATACTAACAGAGATCTCAGCTCAGAAGCGATCTCAGCTCAGCCAGCCCCTCTCACCCAAACTCTTGGCCCCACTGAACTTAAATCAATCATTTGTTTAAAGAAAACCTAGGGCTGCAGTAATCCAGCTCAATATCAGCTCTTTAAATATAGGAAGCTTGAAATGCACCAGCTGCTTCTTAAATACGATATTCTTCAGTGCTTTGGAAAAAAAAGAGATGAGTTTTACCTTCCGCCACCACCAGGAGCTCTGGGAGCTGTAGCACGTTGTGCCATTTCGGCACCTAACCTGATGGGGTTGCTGAGGATCCCATAAAAACAAAGCAGGTTTTCAGGATGGATAGTCAAACTGAATATTTCATGTTCTCATATAGAAGAGAGAATCTAATAATCAAATAAATAAGGGCTGTGATTAAAAATGGTTCAGACTCAGTAGAATTAGTTCATACTGTAGGTATATTAAAATATATTTTAAAATGCTACCAAATCAGTTCTCTTCTCTTGGAAGTTGCGTTCAAATCCCAGCAGTAAGGATGTTCTCAGAAAAAAAAATAAGAATTATTAAGTCAGACACTTGTGCTAACAGCTCTCTGTAGTGACCAGAAAGTGCTGTAAAAGGCTATGCAGCAGCTGCCACCAGTGCTGAAGCTGAGCGATGCCCAGATGAACCTAAGAGTAGAGAAAAGGATCCATCTCTGGACAAAAAAAAATGTATCTCATTCTCCTAAACTAACTACATTCTTTTATTTATCTTTTTATTTAAGATTTCTGAGACCATGAAAACACGATGCGTCTGTTAACTTGGAATTGGGGCTAGGTACAAAGTAGCAAGTCAAACTCTTTCGCATCACAGGTTGGTAAAATAAAAACAGGAGAAGATGACATGTCTACAACCGCTGTCTTACAGCTTCCCAGTGCATAGCTCTCAGTCCTTACCAAACCAGTAAGGACCAATCCACAGTCGAAGTCAATGAGACAGAAGCACATCACAGGCTTAAGAATGGGGAGAAACAGTCACTCCTGCAGATTCCTTTCCAATAGGCAACAGAGAATCCAGCAGAGTAACTTAAATACAAGTCACCCTTTTTACCATTTTTCCTCCTGCAGAAAAATAAGCTCACGGATTTGCTCGCAGGTAGGGCACATCTGCATTACCACTCTCACCTCAAAGGGGTGTCAAGGATGGAGTGGGAAGGGAAGGCGAAGGGAAGTCAGCAACATTCAATAAATTCATGGATCAGGTTTAATCCTGTGCTGTCCAAAAAAGTCAATTGGTGGGTCGGTAAAACCAGAGCCACATTAGATTTTAGACCTAGTGAGCTCTAGCCCATCATTCCTTCCACCGCACACATGGCATTTTGAGACTTGCATAGAAAATAAAACCAAACTCCTCACCAAAGAGAATTATTCGAGGGTAGTGGCCTTCCCTTTCCCGATCTCCACCACAGCCCCAAGCAGAGGAGCTCATCAAGAGATCAGGTCCCCCCCAGGGCTGGCAGCTTTGCTGCTCTGCCCAAGGAATTCATCTTGTAAGGGGAAATTTTTCATATTACATGAAGATGAAGAATATATACAAGGGGAGGAAGGCAGAAGATTTGGCAATGGGCTTCAGACGTTACAGCCTCACGTCAGACAGTGGCCACCCTGTAGCCTGAAGGATGGGAGAAGACACCAAAAAAGCAAGGGACCTTACAGGCTTTATCTACGCCTGTAAAACCAGTGCAAGGGCTGTCACGTATCGCAGAGTGAATGGGGAAAAATATATGTATATATTTCAATCACAAGCCCAGGGCAGGGAGGAAAGGACTGATCCAGAAGCAGGTCTCAGCAAGAAGCAGGAATGAGTTTCTGTGCAACACAAGTGCTTTGGGGAGAGGAGAACTGGATTAAACTCACCCTGGAAATGACCAAAGCGATACGTACAGAGAAAGCAAGATCTTTTATCCGTTCCCTCTGTGTGCAGTTACTCCTCTTCAGAGCCACTCGCTATCCCACAGGACTACAGAAGCTTGTATCACTTAATGCATCGCTTGTAAGCACCCAGTGACGATACCATGAAAACCCATCCCATCCGACAGAATCGTCTGGTGACAGTGAATTCTCCAACCCTCCCTCAGCCCCAAGTTAAGAAATGCAGCAGTCCTTTTATTAAAAATCAGGATACAGTTCAACATAACGCCAGTGTTTACACCCGATCTCTCTAGTAGTTCCAGGATCGCTGTTGTTTTACATATCATTAGCAACCAAAGGAGTCAGTAGCATAAAGATATCAGTTCACTCGCTCATTTCAAAAAAAAAATAAAATGAATGCCCCTATGCTTCCAAGGAAACACTGTCCATGATCAGTTTGTTTTCTGTTGGCCTTGGTCTAAGAAGCAAGAGTTTTCACCATCATCTTGCAGGCAGATCTTATCTTCCTAAGAGCAATTGTTCTGTTTGCTTTCTCTTACAGGGCAGGTCTCCACGAAGCCTGACAGCACTAATAAAATAACCCTAAAAGAAATCCCAGTTGATTTTTCCTGTGATTTTTCTAGAATATCAGAACTATTTGAAAGCTGTTTAATTACTTGAGTTGAAACGAAAGTGTGCGGGGAAGGACCTTGATTCACACAATTTGGCAAAAAGATCACGACTTGTCCAACAGCTGCAAGAAGCACACACAGGCTTTCTCCTTGCTCCCCCGAAGCATCCAGCGGTGCTGCGGGAGGGCTGCATGGTCCTGCCCTCGTTCCCCTTCCAGTTGTTTTAGCTGTTCCGATTGCTGCTGCCTGCTTCCTTCCCTCCTCAAGTCATCCACAGCAGAGAGCAGCCTCAGTGCTGGAAGAGCAGCTTGGCAAAAGCAGGAAGAGTCCAGCCAGCAGAAGATTTACTTTATTAAGATAAACATGGCCTAAAGGCTCCACATTATCTTTAAAAATAAACACAGTAAGAAATACGAAAACAAACTGGCTTTGCTACGGGTAGGTCAGGTTCAGATGTTCTCAGAAGATCTTCCCAGCCATAAAATATACCCTTCCCCTACCGTGCCCATCAAGGAGGATGGAAAGACAGTTCACTACGCAAGATCAGCAGCGTACCTGTTGCGTGCCCTCCCACATTCAGCAAACGATACATCTGCTACCCTTCAAGGCAGATCAAAGTTTTAAGAACACCCCTGTGAAGGAGGAGCGGGAGGGGACAGGGACAGGTAATTCAGTTTCTGTAGGGAACATCTAAAAGGCTTGACACGACGGCTGTGCTGGCTCCCCCGCTTTAATGGTTGTTCTTTGCTGCTTCTTTAGCAGCAAGAATCAGAGGAGTGAGACTAGAAAGAGGCTTTGCAATTTTCAGGAACTGGTGCTAGGAAGAGGAAAAAGGAAAAAAAAAGGTTACATTTCTCAGAACATGTCCCAAAAGCCTGGTGTTTACACAAAATATCAGGACCTAGACCTGTATGAACTCCAACAACCTCCAAGCAGGCGAAACAAAAAAGGCACGATGAGCAAGAAAGTTCACCGTGACTTTTGGGCCTCACCTGAACTGATAAAGAGCTTTCCACCCAACACATCCTAGTTTCTCCAATGTTTATACACTCTCAAGACTAAGCAAGTTCTCCCAGGAAATAAATTCATGCAAAATCTACAGTGAAATTCTTTGTGGAAGGGAGGTGTAAGTAAAAGCAACCTGTGCAGTTCCAAAACATTGCACAGGGCTTCCTGCAGCAATCATCTCTCCATTCTTCCTTTCCTGTCACCACAGATCTGCTGAAAACAATGCCTTGGCCTTCTAAAGCTATTAGAAATTTTCAGAACAGCTGGGACTGAGGAGCACAGCAGGGAATTCACAACAGGACCAGTCAGGCCATCTCCTATACCAGGTGCTCTGTTCTGTTAAACAATATTGATTATCGAGCATGCAACAAGCAGTAGGTGGTGTCACAAAGTGCTTCTTGCAGCACATGTGGTGTTTGTTTCGGGGGCAAGGCTTAAAACATAACATCTGGAACAGAGGAAGAAGTTTTCCCTGTGTTCAGGGTTAAGTGGAAAGCTTGCAATACTCCAGCCTCGCAGAGAAAGTCTAGTTGGGGACAGAGACTGACACAAAACAGCTAATCAGACGAGTGGAGGCATGAAGCCCACAAGCTGTTCTGAAAACCCAAAATAATTAAGTCCCCCAGGACTTCTGAGCATCAGAAGGGATCAACCACCCAATCTGAACACACTTCAGAGGTGGTAAAATCCGAGGCTAAAAGGTAAAGGCAGGCAGAAATGCTGCAGTCCCAATGTTCTCCTGCCCCAAGGAACACAACCCTGCTGCTGTCTGATACTCTGGAGCTGGCAAGTCCAGGAGAAAAAGTCAGCTTTCATCTACTGCCATTCTTTCTGCCGGTGATTAATGCTTCATTAGTGTCTCAGAAAGGCAGCAGCACTCCCAAAGCTGAACCCAGTAGACAAACTAAAGGAAAGAAAGGAACACCAAAAAAGAGACAACTGTCTCACAGTCGACATCTGAGGGCCCCATCATCACAGATTTATTTTACAAAGGGATGAAGCACATTTTCCACCCCCGTGGGAGGTCTGACAAAAGGAAACACATGAACACTCCTCATCTGTGTTGGTAAAAAGCCTGGCAGCTTCGTCCTTCACTTTCACCACGAGTCCAGACAAAGACACCAGGTTTTCAGTGAAATAACTGAGGATTTCTCACAAGCTTGGTTCCATCACCTCTGCAGGAAGAGTTGTATCTGGCAAAATGTGTTAACGCCAAACTGCTGCAGTTAATGCAAGACGTGCCCCTTCCAGAAAGCTTTGGGAACTCTCCCCCAGAAGGGAGACAACCAGAGCATTCGATAGCTGGAAGCCCTCCTGTTATCCAAACGGGAACAAGCACGGCCAGACCGCAACACCACAGCCAGATGTTAGGGTGAGCTGCGTGAAGAAGCCACGGGAATTAAGGGGCTCAGCAGTTGGCAGGCTCGGGGCACGGCAATTATTTGAGGTTGGTTACAGAACACGCTGCACAGCTGCTGCCAGTAGCAAGTACAGCACAAAAAGGAAAGTACTCTGTTAACGCTTCGTTAGGGATTTGGGGTTTTTTGGTTGGTTGGTTTTGTTTTTTTTTGTTCGTTTCTTCATGGTAAATTATCTCTGCTGTGCTTGTGACTTCAGATGACGCGGTATTTAAGACCCCAAATGACATTGCTCCACATGCCTATTCTCACTCTAGAATGCTGAATTCCGTCCCGTTCCCCGGCACTTACCTGGAGCAGCTCTTTTGCAGAACCTCTTTTTTCCACGTCCATTTCAAGACAGCGATTTAGGAAGTCTCGGAATATGGGTGAAAGCTTTTCTGGATTCTGCAGTTCCGGAGTCCCGTTAGTAGCAATGAGATACAGGGCCTAAAGCAAAGCAAGCACCAAAGAAACAGGAGGTTACGAAGGTCAGACTCCAGCTGCAGATTACAGAGGCACCCATTTTTCCTCTCCCTCCCCACAGTTCAATGGGGAAAAACAAAACCAAAACAAACCCTTATCAGGGTGACGAAGAAATGCTTAAGTTTCAGCAAAGAGAGGAGCTGCCAGCCCTATTTTTATGTGGATGGGATCCAATCCTTTATTGCTTTACCCTCGTAATCTGGGTTTGGATCCTGCAGCCCTCTCAAGGGATTAAGAGGACAAAACCAGCAGTCCAGACTGTGTTTACAGAGGGAAGTTGGCTGGCACAGCTCTGCCAGTGCTCGACTCCTGCAATAACTATATCCTCATGGGAAGGTACCCCTGAAGAAACAGGAGGCTTTCTTCTCTCGATACTTTGCCCAAATGCACAAGGCCTAAAAAGTCAATACTCTAAAGATGCAGTTGGTCCTTTACAAAAGATGGCCAGTAGGTTCTCAAGCAGCACTTAACACCCTACAGAAACAAGTGGAGTCGTTTTGCTGCTGCTTGGGAATGAAGAATTCTCTAAGAATCAGGAAATTCAGAATTCATCCACTGCAAAATTTTACTATTAAAAGAAAATCGCTAGATGCCTTTTAAAAGGAAACAGACATCTGGCAGAGGCCTTCTGAGCTCACTGCTCATCACATCTCAAGGTAGAGGTCTGATAGCCTGGGAACTGCAACAAGTTAAGTTAAATGAGAGCAAAGCACCCCGTTGCTTAGCCATCCTCATTTAACTCCATACCAACTTTTTCCTTTCGCATTTCTTCACTGCTGCGCTTCTCTCCCAAAATCATCTCCAGTAAAAGAGGTGGAAACAAGTTAAACAGAATTGTTCTAGATCCCTTCGTCCTGTTTAGCTTAGAAAAAAAGCCATAAAACTGGCTTACACCAAGAACAGCCGCATTCCTACAAACTGATAGAATTTCCCCTTTCATTAAAGAATACGAAGGGAAAGACACCAGCAGGGGCAAAGCCTGACTAAAGGCTTGTTAAACCTGGAGCTTTACTGGGAGCATGCAAAGAGGAACAATGCACCAGCAAGAAAAAGCCCTGTTTATAAAAGAGTAATGTGGTATTCTTTGAATTCAAGGACAGCTCTCTTCCCCACTCACAAGGATTTAAGAAGCCGGGCACTCTGGGGCCAGAAGGTGCCCCTATCGGCCTCTCCAGAAAGGGGGGAATTATGGATGCACCACATCATTAACTCAGACCCTACCTGAAGGTCTGCAACAGGAACAGCCTGTGCCCTCTGCCACCCAGAACCAGTCATGGCTTCTAACTTAAATGACCACAATCTTCTCACTACAGCATCTAAGGAGACGTGTAGCTGCATGTGATGAAACCACAGCGGAGGTTCACCTGCCTCCTCCAGAGCCCAGGTTAACCAGCAGGCTCAGCGAAGGCCTGAGGGCAAAAAAAAGGCACTCGCTTACTCTCAGGGGGTTTTCATTGAGGTAGGGGGGTTCTCCTTCGATCATCTCGATGGCCATTATCCCCAGTGACCAGATGTCCACTTTGGGCCCGTAGGCTTTTCGTGTCACCACTTCAGGCGCCATCCAGTACGGGGTCCCCACCATGGTGCTGCGCTTGCTCTGTTCGGGAGTGATCTGGGCACAGAAGCCAAAGTCAGCTGGAAAAGCAAAGAAGGAGGGAAGAAAAAGTTAGAAATCAGCAGGTTTCTCCAAAAACAACACGTACTGATGCCAATGCTGTGGTACAAGCTAGCCTGTTGCACTGCCTGCTACATTGCTGCTGCAAAGGAGGCCCTGGTTTTGTGGTTAACAAGGTGTTCAGGAGTAAGCTTCTAAATCTGACTCGCTGAGGCCATCAACATCACAGAGCTGCTCACTTGTCGATGTGATGTGATGGTGATCAGTAAAGAGCTGTACATGGATGCTGTGAAACGTGGCAGTGCAGCATTTGGCAGCTGTAATACACTGTGTAACACATGCTCTCAAGCCTGTTCCTGGGTCTGTGAAAACAGAAACCAATGCCCAGTCTGTCCTCCCTCCACCCACACCCACCAGCATTATCTGGTCGTATTTTCAGTCCCAGAGATAGTATTTCCCCAGAAGATGTACCATCTCTCAAACACGATTTGCTTTCTAGAGCAAATACTGTGTTCAGAATAAATTTAAGTACCTAATTTGGTACTTATTATTTTCTTTGAGAAGACAGAAAGCTGGAGAGCCTTCCTGTGGAAATTGCTTGGCCCTGTCTTATTTGCATTTGACTTTCCAAAAGATCACAGAATAATAGAATCATAGGAAAATTAAGGTTGGAAAAGCCCTCCAAGATCACCTGGTCCAACCATCCCCCTACAAACAATGTCACCCACGAAACCACGTCCCCAAGCACCACGTCCAACCTTGCCTTGAACACCCCCAGGGACAGGGACTCCACCACCTCCCTGGGCAACGCGTCCCAATGCCTGACCGCTCTTTCTGAGAAGAAACGTCTCCTAATTGTTTTAATTGGTGAAGAGTAGCACTCTTTGTTCAATTCTTTGTTTTAATTGTTGAAGAGTAAGGGCATGACGTTTCCATTTTTCCACTCACCAGTGACATCACCTGACTGCCAGGACTTTTCAACTGTGATGGAGAGCGGCTTGGCAACCCCATCAGCCAGTTCCCTCAGGACCCTGGGATTCATGTCACCAGGTCCCATAGACCTGGACCTGTTTACATTCAGCAGGTGGTCTCGAACCTGCTCTTCACTTACCGTGGGTGGGACTTTGCTCCCCCAGCCTCCACCTACAGGTTCAGGGAAATGAAAGACTTGGGAAGCCCATCTACCAGTGCAGACGGAGGCAAAGAAGTTGCTGAGTACCTCAGCCTTCTCCGTGTCTGTCGTTACCAATTACTCAGGTATAGAAACTCACTCCTAATATAAGAAATTAGCCACCTCTAATCGCTTCCACACTACTATTTTCACCCCTCAGTTTATTTTCACAAATGTTAAAGGCGCATGGTGGCCCCTGGGGACTCCTCCTGTCAGCCCAGCGCAGCAGCCCGAAGGGAGCTGGGTCCTCTCTTGTGCTCTTCCTCGAGGCTCTGTGCAGAGGGGCTGACACCTCTCGCACAAGGGCTGGCGGGTGGGAAAGAAACACGCACACAAGCCCTGAATATCAGCAAGAGTTCTTTATTGCCAGGTGTTTGGTGGCTCCAAGCTAATGCCTGGGATGGAGCCTGCGCGACGAGGAGTAGGGAGCTCGCCGGGCCCTGCTGCGTAGCTACCGGTGTTCTCTCATGGCACGCAGCAGAGAGCTGCCGGGGTAGTCCCAGGTCTGATGTGGCCGAGGTGGATCCACTTCCATGGGTTCCTCCGCCTCTTCTTGTGGATCCACCTCCATGGGCTCCACGGTGTCAGGCAGGAGGACAAGCCAGTCCTTGCCTGGGACTGCCCACACGGGATGCCTCCCATCAGCTGTGTTCTCCGGCCAGGGTGCCGAACGAGGGGGTCGCCCAGTTCCATTGCCTGGTCCCATGCCACTCTCCACTTGATATTCATTCGTGGGTTTCACGCCGCCATCTCTTTTACGGCCACGGCTGGGTCCCTCGCTGCGATCTGGCCGATGGGCACGCCTCTGCTCCCCACGGCTCTCCGCATCACGCTCCCGTCTTCGCTCCACACCACCACTGCACCTCTGGTTAGGCCCAGGCCCCCTGCTGCTGGATGTCTGAGGGGCCGGCCTGTTCCCCGCATCGCTGCGGTGCCAGTGATATCTCCAATAATCGTCTCTGGGCCGGGCAGCAGGCTTCCCCCAGGCACTGATGTCTTTTGTGCCGCAGGTGCTGTCCCTCTGCCCATGAGACATCTTTCTCCCATTAGCTGCCATCTTCTCGGTGCTTCCTCAGATCGCTTCGCGGTCCTCACACCGAGGAGGGCTGCCGCTCGCCTTGCTCCTTTCTCTGGCCTTCCTCCTGCCGCTTACGCTGGCTCTCAGAGGACCGAGTCGCTGAGCAAGTGGCGGGCCAGCGGCAGGGGGCCTCTTTTATAGGGCCCGGGGCAAAGGCGTGACAGCGGTGGCCACTGTGACCTCAGCAAGGCTCTGTGATGGAGTGGCCCGTGCGAGGCCAAAGGCGGCTGCGTTGGGAGAGGCCTGGAAGATGCCCTCATGTGGACAAGGAGGAGGGCTGGGGGGGCTGAGGGGCCCCTTTTCTGGGGCTGGCTCCCCCCCAGGCCATTTGGCTTGACAGAGAGAAAGGCTGCCCCATGCAATCCTGCCTCAACCCATTTTTTCTCCCCATCTCCAAGGCTTAGAATCTCTGGTTAACAAAAGAAAACTCCATCAACAAAACCAAACCAGACCCATTCAAAAGGCTAAAGCGGTCACAGCTGAAGTACCCATCTTCAGGAGATCTTTGATCTGTTTGAGGGCAGCACAGCCCCAGGAATTGGAGGGGAGCAGCCAGGACAGCCCGGCAAGCTCACGGAGTTCAAGCTCTAAATTCTCCCAAAAGATGAGCCTCGGGACCAAAACTTGGGACCCTTCTGGGCAATAAAAATCAGGGATGCAGGAAAAACATCACTTATATAAAGTGCAGCAGTTTTCCCTGAAGCATGCGATAATAACCCTCTCTTCCTCTCTTGTACCTACCAGCGTATTGCCTCTGCTCCTGCTCATTCCCCCCACTTCGCTCCCAAATAATAAGACCCTGCAGAACTGTTCCCACCAGTGAAAACGCTAAATTTAGGTATGAAAAAGTAAAAGTTTAAAGATCCAGGGCAGGTTTTGTGTGTCCCAGTGCATATTTAGCCTTGGGACACCCTTCTGAGATAACCACAGGTACATTTCCCTCCCGTGCAGGTGGAAAAAAAAGGCAGCAGTGGGATGAGAGGACTGGGGTTGGGAAGCATTTTGCAGCCACGAGGTTTCAACCAGGACCTCTGCAGAAGCTCCTCTCCTTTGCCATGGGACTAAAAATAAAATAAAATAAAATAAAATAAAATAAAATAAAATAAAATAAAATAAAATAAAATAAAATAAAATAAAATAAAATAAAATAAAATAAAAACACTCAAGTAATGGTGTTGAGGGAAATACTGGCAGAGCCACCAGCCCCGTTACCACTTTTTCAGGCACTTTTGGGGTACGTTACCAGGCCCTCCGGTCTGCCTGGTGCCCGGCTTTGTGAAGTTTCACGAGGGGAGCAGCAGGATGCAGGATGACACAGTTTGGCTGCCGGGCTCTCATGGGACAAGGACATGGACATGGGATGCACATCGCAGCAGTGCCACCACCATCTAGTTGGCTCACTCCTACTTCCAGACATTCCCTTTTCTTCCAGCTCCCCCTCCGACGTGGGGCTCAGCACCCAAATGGCTTCTGAGAGCTCGGCAGGGCTCCCAGCGCCAGGAGGCTGAGCTGGGAAAGTCCTCTTCACGTTAGGCTTGGTTTCTTGGACTTCCAGCACCCAGCTCTGCCCTACAGCCACAAGCGGATAAAATCCTACAGCAGGGGGCTTGTGGGGGCACACGTGTCCTCCCCTTAATATTCCTTAATCCAAGCTGGGACGAGGCACTTGCACAATTATGTAGGTGATAAACTCCTGCTCTTGTCATCAGCCTCACCCTACTGACCCCACATGTAAAAGTGATGCTGGGGAGGGCAGCTTTAGGGACCGATCCCAAATCCTCCCCCGTTTCCTCCTCTGCACCTGGAGCCGCAGACACCAAGCTCTGCCTGGGGAGACAACAGGCAACCAGGAGGGTCCATTTCACCACCTGCCTCCTCCTCTTCCTCCTCAAGCTGGGCTCTACATCCTGCTTCCACACTGGTGTTTCTCAGAGCATTAATGACTTCCAAACAGGTGAAAATAAGCAGTAGAAATCACACTTTCTGCATCAGCTTTCAGCGTAAAGTCACTTTGCTCTATCAAGTAAGATCTAATTAAAACAGATCAGAGAAACACAACTCCTTCAAGCACCCCCCCATTCATTTCTGCAAGCGTCATTGAAACAAAGGGGAGGAGAAGCAGGTCATTCATTCTGGTTTTATTTAAGGTTTCAGCTTTGCTTTCTAAATGGCTGAGCTGACCCTAACAAACCGGGCACTACCGGAGAGTTACACCAAGGCAGTACAAAGAAAGAGAAACACATTTTCCAGCTGATTTTAAAACAGAAAAGGCCCTTGCAATTTCCCAGCAGGACAAGACACACAGACATCTGGCAGCAGGTCAGATTAGCTCCAGCTCACTTAGCACGGGTTGTTGCTCAAAGACATAAGGCTCAGTCCTCACTCTGAGCACCCCTTCATTGCACAGGAGCCCCCCGCTCCTTCCTGCTCCCAAACAGGATGCCTCAATCCACCGCAGGCTGCTCCAGCACCCTCCAAATTTCCTCAGCAGTTGGGAAACTGAGCTTTTACCTTTTGCTTCCACCTACACCTGCAACCATCCTCTTCCTCAGACCAACACCATCCTCTGTTGCCCTCCCACCCCTTTCCTGGGGGCATCCATTTCGGCTGCAAGTTTCCGTCCAGCCCCTGCCGGCATCGCTGTTCTGCCACCACCGGCAGCTCCCTGCTTCTCCAAGACCCCAGCCTTGATGCTGAGAGCTGTCATTAGCAGCAAACCATGAGATTCGCCCTAGGACATTATCTGTACGCTCAGTCCAGTGTGTTTACAACCCCAAAATACATCCACATGTTCTCTATTACTATCAAAATAAGCCACTGAAAAGTCTCCGTATTTTATGCTAGGGAGACAAACAGACTCAGCCTTCACCTTTGACAGCTTCCATATGAAAGATGCTGGGGAATCTGTAAGCTCATAATTAAGAAAGGCGTTCAGATACGTACCGTTCTTCTTGGACTTTGGGCTGGACCTTTCACTGCCAGCTGAGCTCAGCAAACTTGAAGTTGCAGCAGCCTACAGGCCATTTCACCCCATCCTTGCATGGTAAATATCATCTGGTGATACCAACCGGTGATACCTTGAGACAGACACGTTCGGATACTAACGGAGATCTCAGCTCAGAAGCGATCTCAGCTCAGCCAGCCCCTCTCACCCAAACTCTTGGCCCCACTGAACTTAAATCAATCATTTGTTTAAAGAAAACCTAGGGCTGCAGTAATCCAGCTCAATATCAGCTCTTTAAATATAGGAAGCTTGAAATGCACCAGCTGCTTCTTAAATACGACAATCTTCAGTGCTTTGGAAAAAAAAGAGATGGGTTTTACCTTCCACCTCCACCAGGAGCTCTGGGAGCTGTAGCACATTGTGCCATTTCGGCACCTAACCTGATAGGGTTGCTGAGGATCCCTTAAAAAGGAAGCAGGTTTTCAGGGTGGATAGTCAAACAACTGAATATTTCATATTCTAATATAGAAGAGAGAATCTAATAATCAAATAAATAATTAAGGGCTGCGATTAAAAATGGTTCAGACTCAGTAAAATTAGTTCATACTGTAGGTATATTAAAATATATTTTAAAATGCTACCAAATCAGTTCTCTTCTCTTGGAAGTTGCGTTCAAATCCCAGCAGTAAGGATGTTCTCAGAAAAAAAAATAAGAATTATTAAGTCAGACACTTGTGCTAACAGCTCTCTGTAGTGACCAGAAAGTGCTGTAAGAGGCTATGCAAAAGCTGCCACCAGTGCTGGAGCTGAGCGATGCCCAGATGAACCTAAGAGTAGAGAAAAGGATCCATCTCTGGACAAAAAAAATGTATCTCATTCTCCTAAACTAACTACATTCTTTTATTTATCTTTTTATTCAAGATTTCTGAGACCATGAAAACACGATGCATCTGTTAACTTGGAACTGGGGCTAGGCACACAGTAGCAAGTCAACTTTCTCATCACAGGTTGGTAAAATAAAAACAGGAGAAGATGACATGTCTACAGCCGCTGTCTTACAGCTTCCCAGAGCACAGCTCTCAGTCCTTACCAAACCAGTAAGGACCAATTCACAGCTGAAGTCAATGAGACAGAAGCACATCACAGGCTTAAGAATGGGGAGAAACAGTCACTCCTGCAGATTCCTTTCCAATAGGCAACAGAGAATCCAGCAGAGTAACTTAAATACAAGTCACCCTTTTTACCATTTTTCCTCCTGCAGAAAAATAAGCTCACGGATTTGCTCGCAGGTAGGGCACATCTGCATTACCACTCCCATCTCAAAGGGGTGCCAAGGATGGAGTGGGAAGGGAAGGCGAAGGGAAGTCAGCAACATTCAATAAATTCATGGATCAGGTTTAATCCTGTGCTGTCCAAAAAAGTCAATTGGTGGGTCGGTAAAACCAGAGCCACATTAGATTTTAGACCTAGTGAGCTCTAGCCCATCATTCCTTCCACCGCACACATGGCATTTTGAGACTTGCATAGAAAATAAAACCAAACTCCTCACCAAAGAGAATTATCCGAGGGCAGTGGCCTTCCCTTTCCCGATCTCCACCCCAGCCCCAAGCAGAGGAGCTCATCAAGAGATCAGGTCCCCCCCAGGGCTGGCAGCTTTGCTGCTCTGCCCAAGGAATTCATCTTGCGAGGGGAAACTCTCCGTATTACATGAAGATGAAGAATGTACACAAGGGGAGGAAGGCAGCAGATTTGGCAATGGGCTTCAGACATTACAGCCTCACGTCAAACAGTGGCCACCCTGTAGCCTGAAGGATGGGAGAAGACACCAAAAAAGACAAATATATGTATATGTTTCAATCACATGCCCAGGGCAGGGAGGAAAGGACTGATCCAGCAGCAGGTCTCAGCAAGAAGCAGGAATGAGTTTCTGTGCAACACAAGTGCTTTGGGGAGAGGAGAACTGGATTAAACTCACCCTGGAAATGACCAAAGCGATACGTACAGAGAAAGCAAGATCTTTTATCCGTTCCCTCTGTGTGCAGTTACTCCTCTTCAGAGCCACTCGCTATCCCACAGGACTACAGAAGCTTGTATCACTTAATGCATCGCTTGTAAGCACCCAGTGACGATAACATGAAAACCCATCCCATCCGACAGAGCTGTCTGGTGACAGTGAATTCTCCAACCCTCCCTCAGCCCCGAGTTAAGAAATGCAGCAGTCCTTTTATTAAAAATCAGGATACAGTTCAACATAACGCCAGTGTTTACACCCGATCTCTCTAGTAGTTCCAGGATCGCTGTTGTTTTACATATCATTAGCAACCAAAGGAGTCAGTAGCATAAAGATATCAGTTCACTCGCTCATTTCAAAAAAAAAATAAAATGAATGCCCCTATGCTTCCAAGGAAACACTGTCCATGATCAGTTTGTTTTCTGTTGGCCTTGGTCTAAGAAGCAAGAGTTTTCACCATCATCTTGCAGGCAGATCTTATCTTCCTAAGAGCAATTGTTCTGTTTGCTTTCTCTTACAGGGCAGGTCTCCACGAAGCCTGACAGCACTAATAAAATAACCCTAAAAGAAATCCCAGTTGATTTTTCCTGTGATTTTTCTAGAATATCAGAACTATTTGAAAGCTGTTTAATTACTTGAGTTGAAACGAAAGTGTGCGGGGAAGGACCTTGATTCACACAATTTGGCAAAAAGATCACGACTTGTCCAACAGCTGCAAGAAGCACACACAGGCTTTCTCCTTGCTCCCCCGAAGCATCCAGCGGTGCTGCGGGAGGGCTGCATGGTCCTGCCCTCGTTCCCCTTCCAGTTGTTTTAGCTGTTCCGATTGCTGCTGCCTGCTTCCTTCCCTCCTCAAGTCATCCAAAGCAGAGAGCAGCCTCAGTGCTGGAAGAGCAGCTTGGCAAAAGCAGGAGGAGTCCAGCCAGCAGAAGATTTACTTTATTAAGATAAACATGGTCTAAAGGCTCCACATTATCTTTAAAAATAAACACAGTAAGAAATACGAAAACAAACTGGCTTTGCTACGGGTAGGTCAGGTTCAGATGTTCTCAGAAGATCTTCCCAGCCATAAAATATACCCTTCCCCTACCGTGCCCATCAAGGAGGATGGAAAGACAGTTCACTACGCAAGATCAGCAGCGTACCTGTTGCGTGCCCTCCCACATTCAGCAAACGATACATCTGCTACCCTTCAAGGCAGATCAAAGTTTTAAGAACACCCCTGTGAAGGAGGAGCGGGAGGGGACAGGGACAGGTAATTCAGTTTCTGTAGGGAACATCTAAAAGGCTTGACACGACGGCTGTGCTGGCTCCCCCGCTTTAATGGTTGTTCTTTGCTGCTTCTTTAGCAGCAAGAATCAGAGGAGTGAGACTAGAAAGAGGCTTTGCAATTTTCAGGAACTGGTGCTAGGAAGAGGAAAAAGGAAAAAAAAAGGTTACATTTCTCAGAACATGTCCCAAAAGCCTGGTGTTTACACAAAATATCAGGACCTAGACCTGTATGAACTCCAACAACCTCCAAGCAGGCGAAACAAAAAAGGCACGATGAGCAAGAAAGTTCACCGTGACTTTTGGGCCTCACCTGAACTGATAAAGATCTTTGCACCCAACACATCCTAGTTTCTCCAATGTTTATACACTCTCAAGACTAAGCAAGTTCTCCCAGGAAATAAATTCATGCAAAATCTACAGTGAAATTCTTTGTGGAAGGGAGGTGTAAGTAAAAGCAACCTGTGCAGTTCCAAAACATTGCACAGGGCTTCCTGCAGCAATCATCTCTCCATTCTTCCTTTCCTGTCACCACAGATCTGCTGAAAACAATGCCTTGGCCTTCTAAAGCTATTAGAAATTTTCAGAACAGCTGGGACTGAGGAGCACAGCAGGGAATTCACAACAGGACCAGTCAGGCCATCTCCTATACCAGGTGCGCTGTTCTGTTAAACAATATTGATTATCGAGCATGCAACAAGCAGTAGGTGGTGTCACAAAGTGCTTCTTGCAGCACATGTGGTGTTTGTTTCGGGGGCAAGGCTTAAAACATAACATCTGGAACAGAGGAAGGAGTTTTCCCTGTGTTCAGGGTTAAGTGGAAAGCTTGCAATACTCCAGCCTCGCAGAGAAAGTCTAGGTTGGGGACAGAGACTGACACAAAACAGCTAATCAGACGAGTGGAGGCATGAAGCCCACAAGCTGTTCAGAAAACCCAAAATAATTAAGTCCCCCAGGACTTCTGAGCACCAGAAGGGATCAACCACCCAATCTGAACACACTTCAGAGGTGGAAAAATCCGAGGCTAAAAGGTAAAGGCAGGCAGAAATGCTGCAGTCCCAATGTTCTCCTGCCCCAAGGAACACAACCCTGCTGCTGTCTGATACTCTGGAGCTGGCAAGTCCAGGAGAAAAAGTCAGCTTTCATCTACTGCCATTCTTTCTGCCGGTGATTAATGCTTCATTAGTGTCTCAGAAAGGCAGCAGCACTCCCAAAGCTGAACCCAGTAGACAAACTAAAGGAAAGAAAGGAACACCAAAAAAGAGACAACTGTCTCACAGTCGACATCTGAGGGCCCCATCATCACAGATTTATTTTACAAAGGGATGAAGCACATTTTCCACCCCCGTGGGAGGTCTGACAAAAGGAAACACATGAACACTCCTCATCTGTGTTGGTAAAAAGCCTGGCAGCTTCGTCCTTCACTTTCACCACGAGTCCAGACAAAGACACCAGGTTTTCAGTGAAATAACTGAGGATTTCTCACAAGCTTGGTTCCATCACCTCTGCAGGAAGAGTTGTATCTGGCAAAATGTGTTAACGCCAAACTGCTGCAGTTAATGCAAGACGTGCCCCTTCCAGAAAGCTTTGGGAACTCTCCCCCAGAAGGGAGACAACCAGAGCATTCGATAGCTGGAAGCCCTCCTGTTATCCAAACGGGAACAAGCACGGCCAGACCGCAACACCACAGCCAGATGTTAGGGTGAGCTGCGTGAAGAAGCCACGGGAATTAAGGGGCTCAGCAGTTGGCAGGCTCGGGGCACGGCAATTATTTGAGGTTGGTTACAGAACACGCTGCACAGCTGCTGCCAGTAGCAAGTACAGCACAAAAAGGAAAGTACTCTGTTAACGCTTCGTTAGGGATTTGGGGTTTTTTGGTTGGTTGGTTTTGTTTTTTTTTGTTCGTTTCTTCATGGTAAATTATCTCTGCTGTGCTTGTGACTTCAGATGACGCGGTATTTAAGACCCCAAATGACATTGCTCCACATGCCTATTCTCACTCTAGAATGCTGAATTCCGTCCCGTTCCCCGGCACTTACCTGGAGCAGCTCTTTTGCAGAACCTCTTTTTTCCACGTCCATTTCAAGACAGCGATTTAGGAAGTCTCGGAATATGGGTGAAAGCTTTTCTGGATTCTGCAGTTCCGGAGTCCCGTTAGTAGCAATGAGATACAGGGCCTAAAGCAAAGCAAGCACCAAAGAAACAGGAGGTTACGAAGGTCAGACTCCAGCTGCAGATTACAGAGGCACCCATTTTTCCTCTCCCTCCCCACAGTTCAATGGGGAAAAACAAAACCAAAACAAACCCTTATCAGGGTGACGAAGAAATGCTTAAGTTTCAGCAAAGAGAGGAGCTGCCAGCCCTATTTTTATGTGGATGGGATCCAATCCTTTATTGCTTTACCCTCGTAATCTGGGTTTGGATCCTGCAGCCCTCTCAAGGGATTAAGAGGACAAAACCAGCAGTCCAGACTGTGTTTACAGAGGGAAGTTGGCTGGCACAGCTCTGCCAGTGCTCGACTCCTGCAATAACTATATCCTCATGGGAAGGTACCCCTGAAGAAACAGGAGGCTTTCTTCTCTCGATACTTTGCCCAAATGCACAAGGCCTAAAAAGTCAATACTCTAAAGATGCAGTTGGTCCTTTACAAAAGATGGCCAGTAGGTTCTCAAGCAGCACTTAACACCCTACAGAAACAAGTGGAGTCGTTTTGCTGCTGCTTGGGAATGAAGAATTCTCTAAGAATCAGGAAATTCAGAATTCATCCACTGCAAAATTTTACTATTAAAAGAAAATCGCTAGATGCCTTTTAAAAGGAAACAGACATCTGGCAGAGGCCTTCTGAGCTCACTGCTCATCACATCTCAAGGTAGAGGTCTGATAGCCTGGGAACTGCAACAAGTTAAGTTAAATGAGAGCAAAGCACCCCGTTGCTTAGCCATCCTCATTTAACTCCATACCAACTTTTTCCTTTCGCATTTCTTCACTGCTGCGCTTCTCTCCCAAAATCATCTCCAGTAAAAGAGGTGGAAACAAGTTAAACAGAATTGTTCTAGATCCCTTCGTCCTGTTTAGCTTAGAAAAAAAGCCATAAAACTGGCTTACACCAAGAACAGCCGCATTCCTACAAACTGATAGAATTTCCCCTTTCATTAAAGAATACGAAGGGAAAGACACCAGCAGGGGCAAAGCCTGACTAAAGGCTTGTTAAACCTGGAGCTTTACTGGGAGCATGCAAAGAGGAACAATGCACCAGCAAGAAAAAGCCCTGTTTATAAAAGAGTAATGTGGTATTCTTTGAATTCAAGGACAGCTCTCTTCCCCACTCACAAGGATTTAAGAAGCCGGGCACTCTGGGGCCAGAAGGTGCCCCTATCGGCCTCTCCAGAAAGGGGGGAATTATGGATGCACCACATCATTAACTCAGACCCTACCTGAAGGTCTGCAACAGGAACAGCCTGTGCCCTCTGCCACCCAGAACCAGTCATGGCTTCTAACTTAAATGACCACAATCTTCTCACTACAGCATCTAAGGAGACGTGTAGCTGCATGTGATGAAACCACAGCGGAGGTTCACCTGCCTCCTCCAGAGCCCAGGTTAACCAGCAGGCTCAGCGAAGGCCTGAGGGCAAAAAAAAGGCACTCGCTTACTCTCAGGGGGTTTTCATTGAGGTAGGGGGGTTCTCCTTCGATCATCTCGATGGCCATTATCCCCAGTGACCAGATGTCCACTTTGGGCCCGTAGGCTTTTCGTGTCACCACTTCAGGCGCCATCCAGTACGGGGTCCCCACCATGGTGCTGCGCTTGCTCTGTTCGGGAGTGATCTGGACACAGAAGCCAAAGTCAGCTGGAAAAGCAAAGAAGGAGGGAAGAAAAAGTTAGAAATCAGCAGGTTTCTCCAAAAACAACACGTACTGATGCCAATGCTGTGGTACAAGCTAGCCTGTTGCACTGCCTGCTACATTGCTGCTGCAAAGGAGGCCCTGGTTTTGTGGTTAACAAGGTGTTCAGGAGTAAGCTTCTAAATCTGACTCGCTGAGGCCATCAACATCA
The DNA here is from genome assembly GCF_964211835.1 of Anser anser. Taxonomy (NCBI): domain Eukaryota; kingdom Metazoa; phylum Chordata; class Aves; order Anseriformes; family Anatidae; genus Anser; species Anser anser. Next base: position 211,868,923 of record NC_139720.1, on the reverse strand, counting down.
CAGAGCTGCTCACTTGTCGATGTGATGTGATGGTGATCAGTAAAGAGCTGTACATGGATGCTGTGAAACGTGGCAGTGCAGCATTTGGCAGCTGTAATACACTGTGTAACACATGCTCTCAAGCCTGTTCCTGGGTCTGTGAAAACAGAAACCAATGCCCAGTCTGTCCTCCCTCCACCCACACCCACCAGCATTATCTGGTCGTATTTTCAGTCCCAGAGATAGTATTTCCCCAGAAGATGTACCATCTCTCAAACACGATTTGCTTTCTAGAGCAAATACTGTGTTCAGAATAAATTTAAGTACCTAATTTGGTACTTATTATTTTCTTTGAGAAGACAGAAAGCTGGAGAGCCTTCCTGTGGAAATTGCTTGGCCCTGTCTTATTTGCATTTGACTTTCCAAAAGATCACAGAATAATAGAATCATAGGAAAATTAAGGTTGGAAAAGCCCTCCAAGATCACCTGGTCCAACCATCCCCCTACAAACAATGTCACCCACGAAACCACGTCCCCAAGCACCACGTCCAACCTTGCCTTGAACACCCCCAGGGACAGGGACTCCACCACCTCCCTGGGCAACGCGTCCCAATGCCTGACCGCTCTTTCTGAGAAGAAACGTCTCCTAATTGTTTTAATTGGTGAAGAGTAGCACTCTTTGTTCAATTCTTTGTTTTAATTGTTGAAGAGTAAGGGCATGACGTTTCCATTTTTCCACTCACCAGTGACATCACCTGACTGCCAGGACTTTTCAACTGTGATGGAGAGCGGCTTGGCAACCCCATCAGCCAGTTCCCTCAGGACCCTGGGATTCATGTCACCAGGTCCCATAGACCTGGACCTGTTTACATTCAGCAGGTGGTCTCGAACCTGCTCTTCACTTACCGTGGGTGGGACTTTGCTCCCCCAGCCTCCACCTACAGGTTCAGGGAAATGAAAGACTTGGGAAGCCCATCTACCAGTGCAGACGGAGGCAAAGAAGTTGCTGAGTACCTCAGCCTTCTCCGTGTCTGTCGTTACCAATTACTCAGGTATAGAAACTCACTCCTAATATAAGAAATTAGCCACCTCTAATCGCTTCCACACTACTATTTTCACCCCTCAGTTTATTTTCACAAATGTTAAAGGCGCATGGTGGCCCCTGGGGACTCCTCCTGTCAGCCCAGCGCAGCAGCCCGAAGGGAGCTGGGTCCTCTCTTGTGCTCTTCCTCGAGGCTCTGTGCAGAGGGGCTGACACCTCTCGCACAAGGGCTGGCGGGTGGGAAAGAAACACGCACACAAGCCCTGAATATCAGCAAGAGTTCTTTATTGCCAGGTGTTTGGTGGCTCCAAGCTAATGCCTGGGATGGAGCCTGCGCGACGAGGAGTAGGGAGCTCGCCGGGCCCTGCTGCGTAGCTACCGGTGTTCTCTCATGGCACGCAGCAGAGAGCTGCCGGGGTAGTCCCAGGTCTGATGTGGCCGAGGTGGATCCACTTCCATGGGTTCCTCCGCCTCTTCTTGTGGATCCACCTCCATGGGCTCCACGGTGTCAGGCAGGAGGACAAGCCAGTCCTTGCCTGGGACTGCCCACACGGGATGCCTCCCATCAGCTGTGTTCTCCGGCCAGGGTGCCGAACGAGGGGGTCGCCCAGTTCCATTGCCTGGTCCCATGCCACTCTCCACTTGATATTCATTCGTGGGTTTCACGCCGCCATCTCTTTTACGGCCACGGCTGGGTCCCTCGCTGCGATCTGGCCGATGGGCACGCCTCTGCTCCCCACGGCTCTCCGCATCACGCTCCCGTCTTCGCTCCACACCACCACTGCACCTCTGGTTAGGCCCAGGCCCCCTGCTGCTGGATGTCTGAGGGGCCGGCCTGTTCCCCGCATCGCTGCGGTGCCAGTGATATCTCCAATAATCGTCTCTGGGCCGGGCAGCAGGCTTCCCCCAGGCACTGATGTCTTTTGTGCCGCAGGTGCTGTCCCTCTGCCCATGAGACATCTTTCTCCCATTAGCTGCCATCTTCTCGGTGCTTCCTCAGATCGCTTCGCGGTCCTCACACCGAGGAGGGCTGCCGCTCGCCTTGCTCCTTTCTCTGGCCTTCCTCCTGCCGCTTACGCTGGCTCTCAGAGGACCGAGTCGCTGAGCAAGTGGCGGGCCAGCGGCAGGGGGCCTCTTTTATAGGGCCCGGGGCAAAGGCGTGACAGCGGTGGCCACTGTGACCTCAGCAAGGCTCTGTGATGGAGTGGCCCGTGCGAGGCCAAAGGCGGCTGCGTTGGGAGAGGCCTGGAAGATGCCCTCATGTGGACAAGGAGGAGGGCTGGGGGGGCTGAGGGGCCCCTTTTCTGGGGCTGGCTCCCCCCCAGGCCATTTGGCTTGACAGAGAGAAAGGCTGCCCCATGCAATCCTGCCTCAACCCATTTTTTCTCCCCATCTCCAAGGCTTAGAATCTCTGGTTAACAAAAGAAAACTCCATCAACAAAACCAAACCAGACCCATTCAAAAGGCTAAAGCGGTCACAGCTGAAGTACCCATCTTCAGGAGATCTTTGATCTGTTTGAGGGCAGCACAGCCCCAGGAATTGGAGGGGAGCAGCCAGGACAGCCCGGCAAGCTCACGGAGTTCAAGCTCTAAATTCTCCCAAAAGATGAGCCTCGGGACCAAAACTTGGGACCCTTCTGGGCAATAAAAATCAGGGATGCAGGAAAAACATCACTTATATAAAGTGCAGCAGTTTTCCCTGAAGCATGCGATAATAACCCTCTCTTCCTCTCTTGTACCTACCAGCGTATTGCCTCTGCTCCTGCTCATTCCCCCCACTTCGCTCCCAAATAATAAGACCCTGCAGAACTGTTCCCACCAGTGAAAACGCTAAATTTAGGTATGAAAAAGTAAAAGTTTAAAGATCCAGGGCAGGTTTTGTGTGTCCCAGTGCATATTTAGCCTTGGGACACCCTTCTGAGATAACCACAGGTACATTTCCCTCCCGTGCAGGTGGAAAAAAAAGGCAGCAGTGGGATGAGAGGACTGGGGTTGGGAAGCATTTTGCAGCCACGAGGTTTCAACCAGGACCTCTGCAGAAGCTCCTCTCCTTTGCCATGGGACTAAAAATAAAATAAAATAAAATAAAATAAAATAAAATAAAATAAAATAAAATAAAATAAAATAAAATAAAATAAAATAAAATAAAATAAAATAAAAACACTCAAGTAATGGTGTTGAGGGAAATACTGGCAGAGCCACCAGCCCCGTTACCACTTTTTCAGGCACTTTTGGGGTACGTTACCAGGCCCTCCGGTCTGCCTGGTGCCCGGCTTTGTGAAGTTTCACGAGGGGAGCAGCAGGATGCAGGATGACACAGTTTGGCTGCCGGGCTCTCATGGGACAAGGACATGGACATGGGATGCACATCGCAGCAGTGCCACCACCATCTAGTTGGCTCACTCCTACTTCCAGACATTCCCTTTTCTTCCAGCTCCCCCTCCGACGTGGGGCTCAGCACCCAAATGGCTTCTGAGAGCTCGGCAGGGCTCCCAGCGCCAGGAGGCTGAGCTGGGAAAGTCCTCTTCACGTTAGGCTTGGTTTCTTGGACTTCCAGCACCCAGCTCTGCCCTACAGCCACAAGCGGATAAAATCCTACAGCAGGGGGCTTGTGGGGGCACACGTGTCCTCCCCTTAATATTCCTTAATCCAAGCTGGGACGAGGCACTTGCACAATTATGTAGGTGATAAACTCCTGCTCTTGTCATCAGCCTCACCCTACTGACCCCACATGTAAAAGTGATGCTGGGGAGGGCAGCTTTAGGGACCGATCCCAAATCCTCCCCCGTTTCCTCCTCTGCACCTGGAGCCGCAGACACCAAGCTCTGCCTGGGGAGACAACAGGCAACCAGGAGGGTCCATTTCACCACCTGCCTCCTCCTCTTCCTCCTCAAGCTGGGCTCTACATCCTGCTTCCACACTGGTGTTTCTCAGAGCATTAATGACTTCCAAACAGGTGAAAATAAGCAGTAGAAATCACACTTTCTGCATCAGCTTTCAGCGTAAAGTCACTTTGCTCTATCAAGTAAGATCTAATTAAAACAGATCAGAGAAACACAACTCCTTCAAGCACCCCCCCATTCATTTCTGCAAGCGTCATTGAAACAAAGGGGAGGAGAAGCAGGTCATTCATTCTGGTTTTATTTAAGGTTTCAGCTTTGCTTTCTAAATGGCTGAGCTGACCCTAACAAACCGGGCACTACCGGAGAGTTACACCAAGGCAGTACAAAGAAAGAGAAACACATTTTCCAGCTGATTTTAAAACAGAAAAGGCCCTTGCAATTTCCCAGCAGGACAAGACACACAGACATCTGGCAGCAGGTCAGATTAGCTCCAGCTCACTTAGCACGGGTTGTTGCTCAAAGACATAAGGCTCAGTCCTCACTCTGAGCACCCCTTCATTGCACAGGAGCCCCCCGCTCCTTCCTGCTCCCAAACAGGATGCCTCAATCCACCGCAGGCTGCTCCAGCACCCTCCAAATTTCCTCAGCAGTTGGGAAACTGAGCTTTTACCTTTTGCTTCCACCTACACCTGCAACCATCCTCTTCCTCAGACCAACACCATCCTCTGTTGCCCTCCCACCCCTTTCCTGGGGGCATCCATTTCGGCTGCAAGTTTCCGTCCAGCCCCTGCCGGCATCGCTGTTCTGCCACCACCGGCAGCTCCCTGCTTCTCCAAGACCCCAGCCTTGATGCTGAGAGCTGTCATTAGCAGCAAACCATGAGATTCGCCCTAGGACATTATCTGTACGCTCAGTCCAGTGTGTTTACAACCCCAAAATACATCCACATGTTCTCTATTACTATCAAAATAAGCCACTGAAAAGTCTCCGTATTTTATGCTAGGGAGACAAACAGACTCAGCCTTCACCTTTGACAGCTTCCATATGAAAGATGCTGGGGAATCTGTAAGCTCATAATTAAGAAAGGCGTTCAGATACGTACCGTTCTTCTTGGACTTTGGGCTGGACCTTTCACTGCCAGCTGAGCTCAGCAAACTTGAAGTTGCAGCAGCCTACAGGCCATTTCACCCCATCCTTGCATGGTAAATATCATCTGGTGATACCAACCGGTGATACCTTGAGACAGACACGTTCGGATACTAACGGAGATCTCAGCTCAGAAGCGATCTCAGCTCAGCCAGCCCCTCTCACCCAAACTCTTGGCCCCACTGAACTTAAATCAATCATTTGTTTAAAGAAAACCTAGGGCTGCAGTAATCCAGCTCAATATCAGCTCTTTAAATATAGGAAGCTTGAAATGCACCAGCTGCTTCTTAAATACGACAATCTTCAGTGCTTTGGAAAAAAAAGAGATGGGTTTTACCTTCCACCTCCACCAGGAGCTCTGGGAGCTGTAGCACATTGTGCCATTTCGGCACCTAACCTGATAGGGTTGCTGAGGATCCCTTAAAAAGGAAGCAGGTTTTCAGGGTGGATAGTCAAACAACTGAATATTTCATATTCTAATATAGAAGAGAGAATCTAATAATCAAATAAATAATTAAGGGCTGTGATTAAAAATGGTTCAGACTCAGTAAAATTAGTTCATACTGTAGGTATATTAAAATATATTTTAAAATGCTACCAAATCAGTTCTCTTCTCTTGGAAGTTGCGTTCAAATCCCAGCAGTAAGGATGTTCTCAGAAAAAAAAATAAGAATTATTAAGTCAGACACTTGTGCTAACAGCTCTCTGTAGTGACCAGAAAGTGCTGTAAGAGGCTATGCAAAAGCTGCCACCAGTGCTGGAGCTGAGCGATGCCCAGATGAACCTAAGAGTAGAGAAAAGGATCCATCTCTGGACAAAAAAAATGTATCTCATTCTCCTAAACTAACTACATTCTTTTATTTATCTTTTTATTCAAGATTTCTGAGACCATGAAAACACGATGCATCTGTTAACTTGGAACTGGGGCTAGGCACACAGTAGCAAGTCAACTTTCTCATCACAGGTTGGTAAAATAAAAACAGGAGAAGATGACATGTCTACAGCCGCTGTCTTACAGCTTCCCAGAGCACAGCTCTCAGTCCTTACCAAACCAGTAAGGACCAATTCACAGCTGAAGTCAATGAGACAGAAGCACATCACAGGCTTAAGAATGGGGAGAAACAGTCACTCCTGCAGATTCCTTTCCAATAGGCAACAGAGAATCCAGCAGAGTAACTTAAATACAAGTCACCCTTTTTACCATTTTTCCTCCTGCAGAAAAATAAGCTCACGGATTTGCTCGCAGGTAGGGCACATCTGCATTACCACTCCCATCTCAAAGGGGTGCCAAGGATGGAGTGGGAAGGGAAGGCGAAGGGAAGTCAGCAACATTCAATAAATTCATGGATCAGGTTTAATCCTGTGCTGTCCAAAAAAGTCAATTGGTGGGTCGGTAAAACCAGAGCCACATTAGATTTTAGACCTAGTGAGCTCTAGCCCATCATTCCTTCCACCGCACACATGGCATTTTGAGACTTGCATAGAAAATAAAACCAAACTCCTCACCAAAGAGAATTATCCGAGGGCAGTGGCCTTCCCTTTCCCGATCTCCACCCCAGCCCCAAGCAGAGGAGCTCATCAAGAGATCAGGTCCCCCCCAGGGCTGGCAGCTTTGCTGCTCTGCCCAAGGAATTCATCTTGCGAGGGGAAACTCTCCGTATTACATGAAGATGAAGAATGTACACAAGGGGAGGAAGGCAGCAGATTTGGCAATGGGCTTCAGACATTACAGCCTCACGTCAAACAGTGGCCACCCTGTAGCCTGAAGGATGGGAGAAGACACCAAAAAAGACAAATATATGTATATGTTTCAATCACATGCCCAGGGCAGGGAGGAAAGGACTGATCCAGCAGCAGGTCTCAGCAAGAAGCAGGAATGAGTTTCTGTGCAACACAAGTGCTTTGGGGAGAGGAGAACTGGATTAAACTCACCCTGGAAATGACCAAAGCGATACGTACAGAGAAAGCAAGATCTTTTATCCGTTCCCTCTGTGTGCAGTTACTCCTCTTCAGAGCCACTCGCTATCCCACAGGACTACAGAAGCTTGTATCACTTAATGCATCGCTTGTAAGCACCCAGTGACGATAACATGAAAACCCATCCCATCCGACAGAGCTGTCTGGTGACAGTGAATTCTCCAACCCTCCCTCAGCCCCGAGTTAAGAAATGCAGCAGTCCTTTTATTAAAAATCAGGATACAGTTCAACATAACGCCAGTGTTTACACCCGATCTCTCTAGTAGTTCCAGGATCGCTGTTGTTTTACATATCATTAGCAACCAAAGGAGTCAGTAGCATAAAGATATCAGTTCACTCGCTCATTTCAAAAAAAAAATAAAATGAATGCCCCTATGCTTCCAAGGAAACACTGTCCATGATCAGTTTGTTTTCTGTTGGCCTTGGTCTAAGAAGCAAGAGTTTTCACCATCATCTTGCAGGCAGATCTTATCTTCCTAAGAGCAATTGTTCTGTTTGCTTTCTCTTACAGGGCAGGTCTCCACGAAGCCTGACAGCACTAATAAAATAACCCTAAAAGAAATCCCAGTTGATTTTTCCTGTGATTTTTCTAGAATATCAGAACTATTTGAAAGCTGTTTAATTACTTGAGTTGAAACGAAAGTGTGCGGGGAAGGACCTTGATTCACACAATTTGGCAAAAAGATCACGACTTGTCCAACAGCTGCAAGAAGCACACACAGGCTTTCTCCTTGCTCCCCCGAAGCATCCAGCGGTGCTGCGGGAGGGCTGCATGGTCCTGCCCTCGTTCCCCTTCCAGTTGTTTTAGCTGTTCCGATTGCTGCTGCCTGCTTCCTTCCCTCCTCAAGTCATCCAAAGCAGAGAGCAGCCTCAGTGCTGGAAGAGCAGCTTGGCAAAAGCAGGAGGAGTCCAGCCAGCAGAAGATTTACTTTATTAAGATAAACATGGTCTAAAGGCTCCACATTATCTTTAAAAATAAACACAGTAAGAAATACGAAAACAAACTGGCTTTGCTACGGGTAGGTCAGGTTCAGATGTTCTCAGAAGATCTTCCCAGCCATAAAATATACCCTTCCCCTACCGTGCCCATCAAGGAGGATGGAAAGACAGTTCACTACGCAAGATCAGCAGCGTACCTGTTGCGTGCCCTCCCACATTCAGCAAACGATACATCTGCTACCCTTCAAGGCAGATCAAAGTTTTAAGAACACCCCTGTGAAGGAGGAGCGGGAGGGGACAGGGACAGGTAATTCAGTTTCTGTAGGGAACATCTAAAAGGCTTGACACGACGGCTGTGCTGGCTCCCCCGCTTTAATGGTTGTTCTTTGCTGCTTCTTTAGCAGCAAGAATCAGAGGAGTGAGACTAGAAAGAGGCTTTGCAATTTTCAGGAACTGGTGCTAGGAAGAGGAAAAAGGAAAAAAAAAGGTTACATTTCTCAGAACATGTCCCAAAAGCCTGGTGTTTACACAAAATATCAGGACCTAGACCTGTATGAACTCCAACAACCTCCAAGCAGGCGAAACAAAAAAGGCACGATGAGCAAGAAAGTTCACCGTGACTTTTGGGCCTCACCTGAACTGATAAAGATCTTTGCACCCAACACATCCTAGTTTCTCCAATGTTTATACACTCTCAAGACTAAGCAAGTTCTCCCAGGAAATAAATTCATGCAAAATCTACAGTGAAATTCTTTGTGGAAGGGAGGTGTAAGTAAAAGCAACCTGTGCAGTTCCAAAACATTGCACAGGGCTTCCTGCAGCAATCATCTCTCCATTCTTCCTTTCCTGTCACCACAGATCTGCTGAAAACAATGCCTTGGCCTTCTAAAGCTATTAGAAATTTTCAGAACAGCTGGGACTGAGGAGCACAGCAGGGAATTCACAACAGGACCAGTCAGGCCATCTCCTATACCAGGTGCGCTGTTCTGTTAAACAATATTGATTATCGAGCATGCAACAAGCAGTAGGTGGTGTCACAAAGTGCTTCTTGCAGCACATGTGGTGTTTGTTTCGGGGGCAAGGCTTAAAACATAACATCTGGAACAGAGGAAGGAGTTTTCCCTGTGTTCAGGGTTAAGTGGAAAGCTTGCAATACTCCAGCCTCGCAGAGAAAGTCTAGGTTGGGGACAGAGACTGACACAAAACAGCTAATCAGACGAGTGGAGGCATGAAGCCCACAAGCTGTTCAGAAAACCCAAAATAATTAAGTCCCCCAGGACTTCTGAGCACCAGAAGGGATCAACCACCCAATCTGAACACACTTCAGAGGTGGAAAAATCCGAGGCTAAAAGGTAAAGGCAGGCAGAAATGCTGCAGTCCCAATGTTCTCCTGCCCCAAGGAACACAACCCTGCTGCTGTCTGATACTCTGGAGCTGGCAAGTCCAGGAGAAAAAGTCAGCTTTCATCTACTGCCATTCTTTCTGCCGGTGATTAATGCTTCATTAGTGTCTCAGAAAGGCAGCAGCACTCCCAAAGCTGAACCCAGTAGACAAACTAAAGGAAAGAAAGGAACACCAAAAAAGAGACAACTGTCTCACAGTCGACATCTGAGGGCCCCATCATCACAGATTTATTTTACAAAGGGATGAAGCACATTTTCCACCCCCGTGGGAGGTCTGACAAAAGGAAACACATGAACACTCCTCATCTGTGTTGGTAAAAAGCCTGGCAGCTTCGTCCTTCACTTTCACCACGAGTCCAGACAAAGACACCAGGTTTTCAGTGAAATAACTGAGGATTTCTCACAAGCTTGGTTCCATCACCTCTGCAGGAAGAGCTGTATCTGGCAAAATGTGTTAACGCCAAACTGCTGCAGTTAATGCAAGACGTGCCCCTTCCAGAAAGCTTTGGGAACTCTCCCCCAGAAGGGAGACAACCAGAGCATTCGATAGCTGGAAGCCCTCCTGTTATCCAAACGGGAACAAGCACGGCCAGACCGCAACACCACAGCCAGATGTTAGGGTGAGCTGCGTGAAGAAGCCACGGGAATTAAGGGGCACGGCAGCTGGCAGGATCGGGGCACGGCAATTATTTGAGGTTGGTTACAGAACACGCTGCACAGCTGCTGCCAGTAGCAAGTACAGCACAAAAAGGAAAGTACTCTGTTAACGCTTCGTTAGGGATTTGGGGTTTTTTGGTTGGTTGGTTTTGGTTTTTTTTGTTCGTTTCTTCATGGTAAATTATCTCTGCTGTGCTTGTGACTTCAGATGACGCGGTATTTAAGACCCCAAATGACATTGCTCCACATGCCTATTCTCACTCTAGAATGCTGAATTCCGTCCCGTTCCCCAGCACTTACCTGGAGCAGCTCTTTTGCAGAACCTCTTTTTTCCACGTCCATTTCAAGACAGCGATTTAGGAAGTCTCGGAATATGGGTGAAAGCTTTTCTGGATTCTGCAGTTCCGGAGTCCCGTTAGTAGCAATGAGATACAGGGCCTAAAGCAAAGCAAGCACCAAAGAAACAGGAGGTTACGAAGGTCAGACTCCAGCTGCAGATTACAGAGGCACCCATTTTTCCTCTCCCTCCCCACAGTTCAATGGGGAAAAACAAAACCAAAACAAACCCTTATCAGGGTGACGAAGAAATGCTTAAGTTTCAGCAAAGAGAGGAGCTGCCAGCCCTATTTTTATGTGGATGGGATCCAATCCTTTATTGCTTTACCCTCGTAATCTGGGTTTGGATCCTGCAGCCCTCTCAAGGGATTAAGAGGACAAAACCAGCAGTCCAGACTGTGTTTACAGAGGGAAGTTGGCTGGCACAGCTCTGCCAGTGCTCGACTCCTGCAATAACTATATCCTCATGGGAAGGTACCCCTGAAGAAACAGGAGGCTTTCTTCTCTCGATACTTTGCCCAAATGCACAAGGCCTAAAAAGTCAATACTCTAAAGATGCAGTTGGTCCTTTACAAAAGATGGCCAGTAGGTTCTCAAGCAGCACTTAACACCCTACAGAAACAAGTGGAGTCGTTTTGCTGCTGCTTGGGAATGAAGAATTCTCTAAGAATCAGGAAATTCAGAATTCATCCACTGCAAAATTTTACTATTAAAAGAAAATCGCTAGATGCCTTTTAAAAGGAAACAGACATCTGGCAGAGGCCTTCTGAGCTCACTGCTCATCACATCTCAAGGTAGAGGTCTGATAGCCTGGGAACTGCAACAAGTTAAGTTAAATGAGAGCAAAGCACCCCGTTGCTTAGCCATCCTCATTTAACTCCATACCAACTTTTTCCTTTCGCATTTCTTCACTGCTGCGCTTCTCTCCCAAAATCATCTCCAGTAAAAGAGGTGGAAACAAGTTAAACAGAATTGTTCTAGATCCCTTCGTCCTGTTTAGCTTAGAAAAAAAGCCATAAAACTGGCTTACACCAAGAACAGCCGCATTCCTACAAACTGATAGAATTTCCCCTTTCATTAAAGAATACGAAGGGAAAGACACCAGCAGGGGCAAAGCCTGACTAAAGGCTTGTTAAACCTGGAGCTTTACTGGGAGCATGCAAAGAGGAACAATGCACCAGCAAGAAAAAGCCCTGTTTATAAAAGAGTAATGTGGTATTCTTTGAATTCAAGGACAGCTCTCTTCCCCACTCACAAGGATTTAAGAAGCCGGGCACTCTGGGGCCAGAAGGTGCCCCTATCGGCCTCTCCAGAAAGGGGGGAATTATGGATGCACCACATCATTAACTCAGACCCTACCTGAAGGTCTGCAACAGGAACAGCCTGTGCCCTCTGCCACCCAGAACCAGTCATGGCTTCTAACTTAAATGACCACAATCTTCTCACTACAGCATCTAAGGAGACGTGTAGCTGCATGTGATGAAACCACAGCGGAGGTTCACCTGCCTCCTCCAGAGCCCAGGTTAACCAGCAGGCTCAGCGAAGGCCTGAGGGCAAAAAAAAGGCACTCGCTTACTCTCAGGGGGTTTTCATTGAGGTAGGGGGGTTCTCCTTCGATCATCTCGATGGCCATTATCCCCAGTGACCAGATGTCCACTTTGGGCCCGTAGGCTTTTCGTGTCACCACTTCAGGCGCCATCCAGTACGGGGTCCCCACCATGGTGCTGCGCTTGCTCTGTTCGGGAGTGATCTGGGCACAGAAGCCAAAGTCAGCTGGAAAAGCAAAGAAGGAGGGAAGAAAAAGTTAGAAATCAGCAGGTTTCTCCAAAAACAACACGTACTGATGCCAATGCTGTGGTACAAGCTAGCCTGTTGCACTGCCTGCTACATTGCTGCTGCAAAGGAGGCCCTGGTTTTGTGGTTAACAAGGTGTTCAGGAGTAAGCTTCTAAATCTGACTCGCTGAGGCCATCAACATCACAGAGCTGCTCACTTGTCGATGTGATGTGATGGTGATCAGTAAAGAGCTGTACATGGATGCTGTGAAACGTGGCAGTGCAGCATTTGGCAGCTGTAATACACTGTGTAACACATGCTCTCAAGCCTGTTCCTGGGTCTGTGAAAACAGAAACCAATGCCCAGTCTGTCCTCCCTCCACCCACACCCACCAGCATTATCTGGTCGTATTTTCAGTCCCAGAGATAGTATTTCCCCAGAAGATGTACCATCTCTCAAACACGATTTGCTTTCTAGAGCAAATACTGTGTTCAGAATAAATTTAAGTACCTAATTTGGTACTTATTATTTTCTTTGAGAAGACAGAAAGCTGGAGAGCCTTCCTGTGGAAATTGCTTGGCCCTGTCTTATTTGCATTTGACTTTCCAAAAGATCACAGAATAATAGAATCATAGGAAAATTAAGGTTGGAAAAGCCCTCCAAGATCACCTGGTCCAACCATCCCCCTACAAACAATGTCACCCACGAAACCACGTCCCCAAGCACCACGTCCAACCTTGCCTTGAACACCCCCAGGGACAGGGACTCCACCACCTCCCTGGGCAACGCGTCCCAATGCCTGACCGCTCTTTCTGAGAAGAAACGTCTCCTAATTGTTTTAATTGGTGAAGAGTAGCACTCTTTGTTCAATTCTTTGTTTTAATTGTTGAAGAGTAAGGGCATGACGTTTCCATTTTTCCACTCACCAGTGACATCACCTGACTGCCAGGACTTTTCAACTGTGATGGAGAGCGGCTTGGCAACCCCATCAGCCAGTTCCCTCAGGACCCTGGGATTCATGTCACCAGGTCCCATAGACCTGGACCTGTTTACATTCAGCAGGTGGTCTCGAACCTGCTCTTCACTTACCGTGGGTGGGACTTTGCTCCCCCAGCCTCCACCTACAGGTTCAGGGAAATGAAAGACTTGGGAAGCCCATCTACCAGTGCAGACGGAGGCAAAGAAGTTGCTGAGTACCTCAGCCTTCTCCGTGTCTGTCGTTACCAATTACTCAGGTATAGAAACTCACTCCTAATATAAGAAATTAGCCACCTCTAATCGCTTCCACACTACTATTTTCACCCCTCAGTTTATTTTCACAAATGTTAAAGGCGCATGGTGGCCCCTGGGGACTCCTCCTGTCAGCCCAGCGCAGCAGCCCGAAGGGAGCTGGGTCCTCTCTTGTGCTCTTCCTCGAGGCTCTGTGCAGAGGGGCTGACACCTCTCGCACAAGGGCTGGCGGGTGGGAAAGAAACACGCACACAAGCCCTGAATATCAGCAAGAGTTCTTTATTGCCAGGTGTTTGGTGGCTCCAAGCTAATGCCTGGGATGGAGCCTGCGCGACGAGGAGTAGGGAGCTCGCCGGGCCCTGCTGCGTAGCTACCGGTGTTCTCTCATGGCACGCAGCAGAGAGCTGCCGGGGTAGTCCCAGGTCTGATGTGGCCGAGGTGGATCCACTTCCATGGGTTCCTCCGCCTCTTCTTGTGGATCCACCTCCATGGGCTCCACGGTGTCAGGCAGGAGGACAAGCCAGTCCTTGCCTGGGACTGCCCACACGGGATGCCTCCCATCAGCTGTGTTCTCCGGCCAGGGTGCCGAACGAGGGGGTCGCCCAGTTCCATTGCCTGGTCCCATGCCACTCTCCACTTGATATTCATTCGTGGGTTTCACGCCGCCATCTCTTTTACGGCCACGGCTGGGTCCCTCGCTGCGATCTGGCCGATGGGCACGCCTCTGCTCCCCACGGCTCTCCGCATCACGCTCCCGTCTTCGCTCCACACCACCACTGCACCTCTGGTTAGGCCCAGGCCCCCTGCTGCTGGATGTCTGAGGGGCCGGCCTGTTCCCCGCATCGCTGCGGTGCCAGTGATATCTCCAATAATCGTCTCTGGGCCGGGCAGCAGGCTTCCCCCAGGCACTGATGTCTTTTGTGCCGCAGGTGCTGTCCCTCTGCCCATGAGACATCTTTCTCCCATTAGCTGCCATCTTCTCGGTGCTTCCTCAGATCGCTTCGCGGTCCTCACACCGAGGAGGGCTGCCGCTCGCCTTGCTCCTTTCTCTGGCCTTCCTCCTGCCGCTTACGCTGGCTCTCAGAGGACCGAGTCGCTGAGCAAGTGGCGGGCCAGCGGCAGGGGGCCTCTTTTATAGGGCCCGGGGCAAAGGCGTGACAGCGGTGGCCACTGTGACCTCAGCAAGGCTCTGTGATGGAGTGGCCCGTGCGAGGCCAAAGGCGGCTGCGTTGGGAGAGGCCTGGAAGATGCCCTCATGTGGACAAGGAGGAGGGCTGGGGGGGCTGAGGGGCCCCTTTTCTGGGGCTGGCTCCCCCCCAGGCCATTTGGCTTGACAGAGAGAAAGGCTGCCCCATGCAATCCTGCCTCAACCCATTTTTTCTCCCCATCTCCAAGGCTTAGAATCTCTGGTTAACAAAAGAAAACTCCATCAACAAAACCAAACCAGACCCATTCAAAAGGCTAAAGCGGTCACAGCTGAAGTACCCATCTTCAGGAGATCTTTGATCTGTTTGAGGGCAGCACAGCCCCAGGAATTGGAGGGGAGCAGCCAGGACAGCCCGGCAAGCTCACGGAGTTCAAGCTCTAAATTCTCCCAAAAGATGAGCCTCGGGACCAAAACTTGGGACCCTTCTGGGCAATAAAAATCAGGGATGCAGGAAAAACATCACTTATATAAAGTGCAGCAGTTTTCCCTGAAGCATGCGATAATAACCCTCTCTTCCTCTCTTGTACCTACCAGCGTATTGCCTCTGCTCCTGCTCATTCCCCCCACTTCGCTCCCAAATAATAAGACCCTGCAGAACTGTTCCCACCAGTGAAAACGCTAAATTTAGGTATGAAAAAGTAAAAGTTTAAAGATCCAGGGCAGGTTTTGTGTGTCCCAGTGCATATTTAGCCTTGGGACACCCTTCTGAGATAACCACAGGTACATTTCCCTCCCGTGCAGGTGGAAAAAAAAGGCAGCAGTGGGATGAGAGGACTGGGGTTGGGAAGCATTTTGCAGCCACGAGGTTTCAACCAGGACCTCTGCAGAAGCTCCTCTCCTTTGCCATGGGACTAAAAATAAAATAAAATAAAATAAAATAAAATAAAATAAAATAAAATAAAATAAAATAAAATAAAATAAAATAAAATAAAATAAAATAAAATAAAAACACTCAAGTAATGGTGTTGAGGGAAATACTGGCAGAGCCACCAGCCCCGTTACCACTTTTTCAGGCACTTTTGGGGTACGTTACCAGGCCCTCCGGTCTGCCTGGTGCCCGGCTTTGTGAAGTTTCACGAGGGGAGCAGCAGGATGCAGGATGACACAGTTTGGCTGCCGGGCTCTCATGGGACAAGGACATGGACATGGGATGCACATCGCAGCAGTGCCACCACCATCTAGTTGGCTCACTCCTACTTCCAGACATTCCCTTTTCTTCCAGCTCCCCCTCCGACGTGGGGCTCAGCACCCAAATGGCTTCTGAGAGCTCGGCAGGGCTCCCAGCGCCAGGAGGCTGAGCTGGGAAAGTCCTCTTCACGTTAGGCTTGGTTTCTTGGACTTCCAGCACCCAGCTCTGCCCTACAGCCACAAGCGGATAAAATCCTACAGCAGGGGGCTTGTGGGGGCACACGTGTCCTCCCCTTAATATTCCTTAATCCAAGCTGGGACGAGGCACTTGCACAATTATGTAGGTGATAAACTCCTGCTCTTGTCATCAGCCTCACCCTACTGACCCCACATGTAAAAGTGATGCTGGGGAGGGCAGCTTTAGGGACCGATCCCAAATCCTCCCCCGTTTCCTCCTCTGCACCTGGAGCCGCAGACACCAAGCTCTGCCTGGGGAGACAACAGGCAACCAGGAGGGTCCATTTCACCACCTGCCTCCTCCTCTTCCTCCTCAAGCTGGGCTCTACATCCTGCTTCCACACTGGTGTTTCTCAGAGCATTAATGACTTCCAAACAGGTGAAAATAAGCAGTAGAAATCACACTTTCTGCATCAGCTTTCAGCGTAAAGTCACTTTGCTCTATCAAGTAAGATCTAATTAAAACAGATCAGAGAAACACAACTCCTTCAAGCACCCCCCCATTCATTTCTGCAAGCGTCATTGAAACAAAGGGGAGGAGAAGCAGGTCATTCATTCTGGTTTTATTTAAGGTTTCAGCTTTGCTTTCTAAATGGCTGAGCTGACCCTAACAAACCGGGCACTACCGGAGAGTTACACCAAGGCAGTACAAAGAAAGAGAAACACATTTTCCAGCTGATTTTAAAACAGAAAAGGCCCTTGCAATTTCCCAGCAGGACAAGACACACAGACATCTGGCAGCAGGTCAGATTAGCTCCAGCTCACTTAGCACGGGTTGTTGCTCAAAGACATAAGGCTCAGTCCTCACTCTGAGCACCCCTTCATTGCACAGGAGCCCCCCGCTCCTTCCTGCTCCCAAACAGGATGCCTCAATCCACCGCAGGCTGCTCCAGCACCCTCCAAATTTCCTCAGCAGTTGGGAAACTGAGCTTTTACCTTTTGCTTCCACCTACACCTGCAACCATCCTCTTCCTCAGACCAACACCATCCTCTGTTGCCCTCCCACCCCTTTCCTGGGGGCATCCATTTCGGCTGCAAGTTTCCGTCCAGCCCCTGCCGGCATCGCTGTTCTGCCACCACCGGCAGCTCCCTGCTTCTCCAAGACCCCAGCCTTGATGCTGAGAGCTGTCATTAGCAGCAAACCATGAGATTCGCCCTAGGACATTATCTGTACGCTCAGTCCAGTGTGTTTACAACCCCAAAATACATCCACATGTTCTCTATTACTATCAAAATAAGCCACTGAAAAGTCTCCGTATTTTATGCTAGGGAGACAAACAGACTCAGCCTTCACCTTTGACAGCTTCCATATGAAAGATGCTGGGGAATCTGTAAGCTCATAATTAAGAAAGGCGTTCAGATACGTACCGTTCTTCTTGGACTTTGGGCTGGACCTTTCACTGCCAGCTGAGCTCAGCAAACTTGAAGTTGCAGCAGCCTACAGGCCATTTCACCCCATCCTTGCATGGTAAATATCATCTGGTGATACCAACCGGTGATACCTTGAGACAGACACGTTCGGATACTAACGGAGATCTCAGCTCAGAAGCGATCTCAGCTCAGCCAGCCCCTCTCACCCAAACTCTTGGCCCCACTGAACTTAAATCAATCATTTGTTTAAAGAAAACCTAGGGCTGCAGTAATCCAGCTCAATATCAGCTCTTTAAATATAGGAAGCTTGAAATGCACCAGCTGCTTCTTAAATACGACAATCTTCAGTGCTTTGGAAAAAAAAGAGATGGGTTTTACCTTCCACCTCCACCAGGAGCTCTGGGAGCTGTAGCACATTGTGCCATTTCGGCACCTAACCTGATAGGGTTGCTGAGGATCCCTTAAAAAGGAAGCAGGTTTTCAGGGTGGATAGTCAAACAACTGAATATTTCATATTCTAATATAGAAGAGAGAATCTAATAATCAAATAAATAATTAAGGGCTGCGATTAAAAATGGTTCAGACTCAGTAAAATTAGTTCATACTGTAGGTATATTAAAATATATTTTAAAATGCTACCAAATCAGTTCTCTTCTCTTGGAAGTTGCGTTCAAATCCCAGCAGTAAGGATGTTCTCAGAAAAAAAAATAAGAATTATTAAGTCAGACACTTGTGCTAACAGCTCTCTGTAGTGACCAGAAAGTGCTGTAAGAGGCTATGCAAAAGCTGCCACCAGTGCTGGAGCTGAGCGATGCCCAGATGAACCTAAGAGTAGAGAAAAGGATCCATCTCTGGACAAAAAAAATGTATCTCATTCTCCTAAACTAACTACATTCTTTTATTTATCTTTTTATTCAAGATTTCTGAGACCATGAAAACACGATGCATCTGTTAACTTGGAACTGGGGCTAGGCACACAGTAGCAAGTCAACTTTCTCATCACAGGTTGGTAAAATAAAAACAGGAGAAGATGACATGTCTACAGCCGCTGTCTTACAGCTTCCCAGAGCACAGCTCTCAGTCCTTACCAAACCAGTAAGGACCAATTCACAGCTGAAGTCAATGAGACAGAAGCACATCACAGGCTTAAGAATGGGGAGAAACAGTCACTCCTGCAGATTCCTTTCCAATAGGCAACAGAGAATCCAGCAGAGTAACTTAAATACAAGTCACCCTTTTTACCATTTTTCCTCCTGCAGAAAAATAAGCTCACGGATTTGCTCGCAGGTAGGGCACATCTGCATTACCACTCCCATCTCAAAGGGGTGCCAAGGATGGAGTGGGAAGGGAAGGCGAAGGGAAGTCAGCAACATTCAATAAATTCATGGATCAGGTTTAATCCTGTGCTGTCCAAAAAAGTCAATTGGTGGGTCGGTAAAACCAGAGCCACATTAGATTTTAGACCTAGTGAGCTCTAGCCCATCATTCCTTCCACCGCACACATGGCATTTTGAGACTTGCATAGAAAATAAAACCAAACTCCTCACCAAAGAGAATTATCCGAGGGCAGTGGCCTTCCCTTTCCCGATCTCCACCCCAGCCCCAAGCAGAGGAGCTCATCAAGAGATCAGGTCCCCCCCAGGGCTGGCAGCTTTGCTGCTCTGCCCAAGGAATTCATCTTGCGAGGGGAAACTCTCCGTATTACATGAAGATGAAGAATGTACACAAGGGGAGGAAGGCAGCAGATTTGGCAATGGGCTTCAGACATTACAGCCTCACGTCAAACAGTGGCCACCCTGTAGCCTGAAGGATGGGAGAAGACACCAAAAAAGACAAATATATGTATATGTTTCAATCACATGCCCAGGGCAGGGAGGAAAGGACTGATCCAGCAGCAGGTCTCAGCAAGAAGCAGGAATGAGTTTCTGTGCAACACAAGTGCTTTGGGGAGAGGAGAACTGGATTAAACTCACCCTGGAAATGACCAAAGCGATACGTACAGAGAAAGCAAGATCTTTTATCCGTTCCCTCTGTGTGCAGTTACTCCTCTTCAGAGCCACTCGCTATCCCACAGGACTACAGAAGCTTGTATCACTTAATGCATCGCTTGTAAGCACCCAGTGACGATAACATGAAAACCCATCCCATCCGACAGAGCTGTCTGGTGACAGTGAATTCTCCAACCCTCCCTCAGCCCCGAGTTAAGAAATGCAGCAGTCCTTTTATTAAAAATCAGGATACAGTTCAACATAACGCCAGTGTTTACACCCGATCTCTCTAGTAGTTCCAGGATCGCTGTTGTTTTACATATCATTAGCAACCAAAGGAGTCAGTAGCATAAAGATATCAGTTCACTCGCTCATTTCAAAAAAAAAATAAAATGAATGCCCCTATGCTTCCAAGGAAACACTGTCCATGATCAGTTTGTTTTCTGTTGGCCTTGGTCTAAGAAGCAAGAGTTTTCACCATCATCTTGCAGGCAGATCTTATCTTCCTAAGAGCAATTGTTCTGTTTGCTTTCTCTTACAGGGCAGGTCTCCACGAAGCCTGACAGCACTAATAAAATAACCCTAAAAGAAATCCCAGTTGATTTTTCCTGTGATTTTTCTAGAATATCAGAACTATTTGAAAGCTGTTTAATTACTTGAGTTGAAACGAAAGTGTGCGGGGAAGGACCTTGATTCACACAATTTGGCAAAAAGATCACGACTTGTCCAACAGCTGCAAGAAGCACACACAGGCTTTCTCCTTGCTCCCCCGAAGCATCCAGCGGTGCTGCGGGAGGGCTGCATGGTCCTGCCCTCGTTCCCCTTCCAGTTGTTTTAGCTGTTCCGATTGCTGCTGCCTGCTTCCTTCCCTCCTCAAGTCATCCAAAGCAGAGAGCAGCCTCAGTGCTGGAAGAGCAGCTTGGCAAAAGCAGGAAGAGTCCAGCCAGCAGAAGATTTACTTTATTAAGATAAACATGGTCTAAAGGCTCCACATTATCTTTAAAAATAAACACAGTAAGAAATACGAAAACAAACTGGCTTTGCTACGGGTAGGTCAGGTTCAGATGTTCTCAGAAGATCTTCCCAGCCATAAAATATACCCTTCCCCTACCGTGCCCATCAAGGAGGATGGAAAGACAGTTCACTACGCAAGATCAGCAGCGTACCTGTTGCGTGCCCTCCCACATTCAGCAAACGATACATCTGCTACCCTTCAAGGCAGATCAAAGTTTTAAGAACACCCCTGTGAAGGAGGAGCGGGAGGGGACAGGGACAGGTAATTCAGTTTCTGTAGGGAACATCTAAAAGGCTTGACACGACGGCTGTGCTGGCTCCCCCGCTTTAATGGTTGTTCTTTGCTGCTTCTTTAGCAGCAAGAATCAGAGGAGTGAGACTAGAAAGAGGCTTTGCAATTTTCAGGAACTGGTGCTAGGAAGAGGAAAAAGGAAAAAAAAAGGTTACATTTCTCAGAACATGTCCCAAAAGCCTGGTGTTTACACAAAATATCAGGACCTAGACCTGTATGAACTCCAACAACCTCCAAGCAGGCGAAACAAAAAAGGCACGATGAGCAAGAAAGTTCACCGTGACTTTTGGGCCTCACCTGAACTGATAAAGATCTTTGCACCCAACACATCCTAGTTTCTCCAATGTTTATACACTCTCAAGACTAAGCAAGTTCTCCCAGGAAATAAATTCATGCAAAATCTACAGTGAAATTCTTTGTGGAAGGGAGGTGTAAGTAAAAGCAACCTGTGCAGTTCCAAAACATTGCACAGGGCTTCCTGCAGCAATCATCTCTCCATTCTTCCTTTCCTGTCACCACAGATCTGCTGAAAACAATGCCTTGGCCTTCTAAAGCTATTAGAAATTTTCAGAACAGCTGGGACTGAGGAGCACAGCAGGGAATTCACAACAGGACCAGTCAGGCCATCTCCTATACCAGGTGCTCTGTTCTGTTAAACAATATTGATTATCGAGCATGCAACAAGCAGTAGGTGGTGTCACAAAGTGCTTCTTGCAGCACATGTGGTGTTTGTTTCGGGGGCAAGGCTTAAAACATAACATCTGGAACAGAGGAAGGAGTTTTCCCTGTGTTCAGGGTTAAGTGGAAAGCTTGCAATACTCCAGCCTCGCAGAGAAAGTCTAGGTTGGGGACAGAGACTGACACAAAACAGCTAATCAGACGAGTGGAGGCATGAAGCCCACAAGCTGTTCAGAAAACCCAAAATAATTAAGTCCCCCAGGACTTCTGAGCACCAGAAGGGATCAACCACCCAATCTGAACACACTTCAGAGGTGGAAAAATCCGAGGCTAAAAGGTAAAGGCAGGCAGAAATGCTGCAGTCCCAATGTTCTCCTGCCCCAAGGAACACAACCCTGCTGCTGTCTGATACTCTGGAGCTGGCAAGTCCAGGAGAAAAAGTCAGCTTTCATCTACTGCCATTCTTTCTGCCGGTGATTAATGCTTCATTAGTGTCTCAGAAAGGCAGCAGCACTCCCAAAGCTGAACCCAGTAGACAAACTAAAGGAAAGAAAGGAACACCAAAAAAGAGACAACTGTCTCACAGTCGACATCTGAGGGCCCCATCATCACAGATTTATTTTACAAAGGGATGAAGCACATTTTCCACCCCCGTGGGAGGTCTGACAAAAGGAAACACATGAACACTCCTCATCTGTGTTGGTAAAAAGCCTGGCAGCTTCGTCCTTCACTTTCACCACGAGTCCAGACAAAGACACCAGGTTTTCAGTGAAATAACTGAGGATTTCTCACAAGCTTGGTTCCATCACCTCTGCAGGAAGAGCTGTATCTGGCAAAATGTGTTAACGCCAAACTGCTGCAGTTAATGCAAGACGTGCCCCTTCCAGAAAGCTTTGGGAACTCTCCCCCAGAAGGGAGACAACCAGAGCATTCGATAGCTGGAAGCCCTCCTGTTATCCAAACGGGAACAAGCACGGCCAGACCGCAACACCACAGCCAGATGTTAGGGTGAGCTGCGTGAAGAAGCCACGGGAATTAAGGGGCACGGCAGCTGGCAGGATCGGGGCACGGCAATTATTTGAGGTTGGTTACAGAACACGCTGCACAGCTGCTGCCAGTAGCAAGTACAGCACAAAAAGGAAAGTACTCTGTTAACGCTTCGTTAGGGATTTGGGGTTTTTTGGTTGGTTGGTTTTGGTTTTTTTTGTTCGTTTCTTCATGGTAAATTATCTCTGCTGTGCTTGTGACTTCAGATGACGCGGTATTTAAGACCCCAAATGACATTGCTCCACATGCCTATTCTCACTCTAGAATGCTGAATTCCGTCCCGTTCCCCAGCACTTACCTGGAGCAGCTCTTTTGCAGAACCTCTTTTTTCCACGTCCATTTCAAGACAGCGATTTAGGAAGTCTCGGAATATGGGTGAAAGCTTTTCTGGATTCTGCAGTTCCGGAGTCCCGTTAGTAGCAATGAGATACAGGGCCTAAAGCAAAGCAAGCACCAAAGAAACAGGAGGTTACGAAGGTCAGACTCCAGCTGCAGATTACAGAGGCACCCATTTTTCCTCTCCCTCCCCACAGTTCAATGGGGAAAAACAAAACCAAAACAAACCCTTATCAGGGTGACGAAGAAATGCTTAAGTTTCAGCAAAGAGAGGAGCTGCCAGCCCTATTTTTATGTGGATGGGATCCAATCCTTTATTGCTTTACCCTCGTAATCTGGGTTTGGATCCTGCAGCCCTCTCAAGGGATTAAGAGGACAAAACCAGCAGTCCAGACTGTGTTTACAGAGGGAAGTTGGCTGGCACAGCTCTGCCAGTGCTCGACTCCTGCAATAACTATATCCTCATGGGAAGGTACCCCTGAAGAAACAGGAGGCTTTCTTCTCTCGATACTTTGCCCAAATGCACAAGGCCTAAAAAGTCAATACTCTAAAGATGCAGTTGGTCCTTTACAAAAGATGGCCAGTAGGTTCTCAAGCAGCACTTAACACCCTACAGAAACAAGTGGAGTCGTTTTGCTGCTGCTTGGGAATGAAGAATTCTCTAAGAATCAGGAAATTCAGAATTCATCCACTGCAAAATTTTACTATTAAAAGAAAATCGCTAGATGCCTTTTAAAAGGAAACAGACATCTGGCAGAGGCCTTCTGAGCTCACTGCTCATCACATCTCAAGGTAGAGGTCTGATAGCCTGGGAACTGCAACAAGTTAAGTTAAATGAGAGCAAAGCACCCCGTTGCTTAGCCATCCTCATTTAACTCCATACCAACTTTTTCCTTTCGCATTTCTTCACTGCTGCGCTTCTCTCCCAAAATCATCTCCAGTAAAAGAGGTGGAAACAAGTTAAACAGAATTGTTCTAGATCCCTTCGTCCTGTTTAGCTTAGAAAAAAAGCCATAAAACTGGCTTACACCAAGAACAGCCGCATTCCTACAAACTGATAGAATTTCCCCTTTCATTAAAGAATACGAAGGGAAAGACACCAGCAGGGGCAAAGCCTGACTAAAGGCTTGTTAAACCTGGAGCTTTACTGGGAGCATGCAAAGAGGAACAATGCACCAGCAAGAAAAAGCCCTGTTTATAAAAGAGTAATGTGGTATTCTTTGAATTCAAGGACAGCTCTCTTCCCCACTCACAAGGATTTAAGAAGCCGGGCACTCTGGGGCCAGAAGGTGCCCCTATCGGCCTCTCCAGAAAGGGGGGAATTATGGATGCACCACATCATTAACTCAGACCCTACCTGAAGGTCTGCAACAGGAACAGCCTGTGCCCTCTGCCACCCAGAACCAGTCATGGCTTCTAACTTAAATGACCACAATCTTCTCACTACAGCATCTAAGGAGACGTGTAGCTGCATGTGATGAAACCACAGCGGAGGTTCACCTGCCTCCTCCAGAGCCCAGGTTAACCAGCAGGCTCAGCGAAGGCCTGAGGGCAAAAAAAAGGCACTCGCTTACTCTCAGGGGGTTTTCATTGAGGTAGGGGGGTTCTCCTTCGATCATCTCGATGGCCATTATCCCCAGTGACCAGATGTCCACTTTGGGCCCGTAGGCTTTTCGTGTCACCACTTCAGGCGCCATCCAGTACGGGGTCCCCACCATGGTGCTGCGCTTGCTCTGTTCGGGAGTGATCTGGGCACAGAAGCCAAAGTCAGCTGGAAAAGCAAAGAAGGAGGGAAGAAAAAGTTAGAAATCAGCAGGTTTCTCCAAAAACAACACGTACTGATGCCAATGCTGTGGTACAAGCTAGCCTGTTGCACTGCCTGCTACATTGCTGCTGCAAAGGAGGCCCTGGTTTTGTGGTTAACAAGGTGTTCAGGAGTAAGCTTCTAAATCTGACTCGCTGAGGCCATCAACATCACAGAGCTGCTCACTTGTCGATGTGATGTGATGGTGATCAGTAAAGAGCTGTACATGGATGCTGTGAAACGTGGCAGTGCAGCATTTGGCAGCTGTAATACACTGTGTAACACATGCTCTCAAGCCTGTTCCTGGGTCTGTGAAAACAGAAACCAATGCCCAGTCTGTCCTCCCTCCACCCACACCCACCAGCATTATCTGGTCGTATTTTCAGTCCCAGAGATAGTATTTCCCCAGAAGATGTACCATCTCTCAAACACGATTTGCTTTCTAGAGCAAATACTGTGTTCAGAATAAATTTAAGTACCTAATTTGGTACTTATTATTTTCTTTGAGAAGACAGAAAGCTGGAGAGCCTTCCTGTGGAAATTGCTTGGCCCTGTCTTATTTGCATTTGACTTTCCAAAAGATCACAGAATAATAGAATCATAGGAAAATTAAGGTTGGAAAAGCCCTCCAAGATCACCTGGTCCAACCATCCCCCTACAAACAATGTCACCCACGAAACCACGTCCCCAAGCACCACGTCCAACCTTGCCTTGAACACCCCCAGGGACAGGGACTCCACCACCTCCCTGGGCAACGCGTCCCAATGCCTGACCGCTCTTTCTGAGAAGAAACGTCTCCTAATTGTTTTAATTGGTGAAGAGTAGCACTCTTTGTTCAATTCTTTGTTTTAATTGTTGAAGAGTAAGGGCATGACGTTTCCATTTTTCCACTCACCAGTGACATCACCCGACTGCCAGGACTTTTCAACTGTGATGGAGAGCGGCTTGGCAACCCCATCAGCCAGTTCCCTCAGGACCCTGGGATTCATGTCACCAGGTCCCATAGACCTGGACCTGTTTACATTCAGCAGGTGGTCTCGAACCTGCTCTTCACTTACCGTGGGTGGGACTTTGCTCCCCCAGCCTCCACCTACAGGTTCAGGGAAATGAAAGACTTGGGAAGTCCATCTACCAGTGCAGACGGAGGCAAAGAAGTTGCTGAGTACCTCAGCCTTCTCCGTGTCTGTCGTTACCAATTACTCAGGTATAGAAACTCACTCCTAATATAAGAAATTAGCCACCTCTAATCGCTTCCACACTACTATTTTCACCCCTCAGTTTATTTTCACAAATGTTAAAGGCGCATGGTGGCCCCTGGGGACTCCTCCTGTCAGCCCAGCGCAGCAGCCCGAAGGGAGCTGGGTCCTCTCTTGTGCTCTTCCTCGAGGCTCTGTGCAGAGGGGCTGACACCTCTCGCACAAGGGCTGGCGGGTGGGAAAGAAACACGCACACAAGCCCTGAATATCAGCAAGAGTTCTTTATTGCCAGGTGTTTGGTGGCTCCAAGCTAATGCCTGGGATGGAGCCTGCGCGACGAGGAGTAGGGAGCTCGCCGGGCCCTGCTGCGTAGCTACCGGTGTTCTCTCATGGCACGCAGCAGAGAGCTGCCGGGGTAGTCCCAGGTCTGATGTGGCCGAGGTGGATCCACTTCCATGGGTTCCTCCGCCTCTTCTTGTGGATCCACCTCCATGGGCTCCACGGTGTCAGGCAGGAGGACAAGCCAGTCCTTGCCTGGGACTGCCCACACGGGATGCCTCCCATCAGCTGTGTTCTCCGGCCAGGGTGCCGAACGAGGGGGTCGCCCAGTTCCATTGCCTGGTCCCATGCCACTCTCCACTTGATATTCATTCGTGGGTTTCACGCCGCCATCTCTTTTACGGCCACGGCTGGGTCCCTCGCTGCGATCTGGCCGATGGGCACGCCTCTGCTCCCCACGGCTCTCCGCATCACGCTCCCGTCTTCGCTCCACACCACCACTGCACCTCTGGTTAGGCCCAGGCCCCCTGCTGCTGGATGTCTGAGGGGCCGGCCTGTTCCCCGCATCGCTGCGGTGCCAGTGATATCTCCAATAATCGTCTCTGGGCCGGGCAGCAGACTTCCCCCAGGCACTGATGTCTTTTGTGCCGCAGGTGCTGTCCCTCTGCCCATGAGACATCTTTCTCCCATTAGCTGCCATCTTCTCGGTGCTTCCTCAGATCGCTTCGCGGTCCTCACACCGAGGAGGGCTGCCGCTCGCCTTGCTCCTTTCTCTGGCCTTCCTCCTGCCGCTTACGCTGGCTCTCAGAGGACCGAGTCGCTGAGCAAGTGGCGGGCCAGCGGCAGGGGGCCTCTTTTATAGGGCCCGGGGCAAAGGCGTGACAGCGGTGGCCACTGTGACCTCAGCAAGGCTCTGTGATGGAGTGGCCCGTGCGAGGCCAAAGGCGGCTGCGTTGGGAGAGGCCTGGAAGATGCCCTCATGTGGACAAGGAGGAGGGCTGGGGGGGCTGAGGGGCCCCTTTTCTGGGGCTGGCTCCCCCCCAGGCCATTTGGCTTGACAGAGAGAAAGGCTGCCCCATGCAATCCTGCCTCAACCCATTTTTTCTCCCCATCTCCAAGGCTTAGAATCTCTGGTTAACAAAAGAAAACTCCATCAACAAAACCAAACCAGACCCATTCAAAAGGCTAAAGCGGTCACAGCTGAAGTACCCATCTTCAGGAGATCTTTGATCTGTTTGAGGGCAGCACAGCCCCAGGAATTGGAGGGGAGCAGCCAGGTTAAGCCCGGCAAGCTCACGGAGTTCAAGCTCTAAATTCTCCCAAAAGATGAGCCTCGGGACCAAAACTTGGGACCCTTCTGGGCAATAAAAATCAGGGATGCAGGAAAAACATCACTTATATAAAGTGCAGCAGTTTTCCCTGAAGCATGCGATAATAACCCTCTCTTCCTCTCTTGTACCTACCAGCGTATTGCCTCTGCTCCTGCTCATTCCCCCCACTTCGCTCCCAAATAATAAGACCCTGCAGAACTGTTCCCACCAGTGAAAACGCTAAATTTAGGTATGAAAAAGTAAAAGTTTAAAGATCCAGGGCAGGTTTTGTGTGTCCCAGTGCATATTTAGCCTTGGGACACCCCTCTGAGATAACCACAGGTACATTTCCCTCCCGTGCAGGTGGAAAAAAAAGGCAGCAGTGGGATGAGAGGACTGGGGTTGGGAAGCATTTTGCAGCCACGAGGTTTCAACCAGGACCTCTGCAGAAGCTCCTCTCCTTTGCCATGGGACTAAAAATAAAATAAAATAAAATAAAATAAAATAAAATAAAATAAAATAAAATAAAAACACTCAAGTAATGGTGTTGAGGGAAATACTGGCAGAGCCACCAGCCCCGTTACCACTTTTTCAGGCACTTTTGGGGTACGTTACCAGGTCCTCCGGTCTGCCTGGTGCCCGGCTTTGTGAAGTTTCACGAGGGGAGCAGCAGGATGCAGGATGACACAGTTTGGCTGCCGGGCTCTCATGGGACAAGGACATGGACATGGGATGCACATCGCAGCAGTGCCACCACCAACTAGTTTGCCAGCTCCCCCTTCCAGACGTTCCCTTTTTCTTCCCCCTCCGACGTGGGGCTCAGCACCCAAATGGCTTGTGAGAGCTCGGCAGGGCTCCCAGTGCCAGGAGGCTGAGCTGGGAAAGTCCTCTTCACGTTAGGCTTGGTTTCTTGGACTTCCAGCACCCAGCTCTGCCCTACAGCCACAAGCGGATAAAATCCTACAGCAGGGGGCTTGTGGGGGCACATGTGTCCTCCCCTTAATATTCCTTAATCCAAGCTGGGACGAGGCACTTGCACAATTATGTAGGTGATAAACTCCTGCTCTTGTCATCAGCCTCACCCTACTGACCCCACATGTAAAAGTGATGCTGGGGAGGGCAGCTTTAGGGACCGATCCCAAATCCTCCCCCGTTTCCTCCTCTGCACCTGGAGCCGCAGACACCAAGCTCTACCTGGGGAGACAGCAAGCAGCCAGGAGGGTCCATTTCATCATCTGCCTCCTCCTCTTCCTCCTCAAGCTGGGCTCTACATCCTGCTTCCACACTGGTGTTTCTCAGAGCATTAATGACTTCCAAACAGGTGAAAATAAGCAGTAGAAATCACACTTTCTGCATCAGCTTTCAGTGTAAAGTCACTTTGCTCTATCAAGTAAGATCTAATTAAAACAGATCAGAGAAACACAACTCCTTCAAGCACCCCCCAATTCATTTCTGCAAGCGTCATTGAAACAAAGGGGAGGAGAAGCAGGTCATTCATTCAGGTTTTATTTAAGGTTTCAGCTTTGCTTTCTAAATGGCTGAGCTGACCCTAACAAACCGGGCACTACCGGAGAGTTACACCAAGGCAGTACAAAGAAAGAGAAACACGTTTTCCAGCTGATTTTAAAATGGCAAATGCCCTTGTTATTTCCCAGCAGGACAAGACACACAGACACCTGGCAGCAGGTCAGATTAGCTCCAGCTCACTTAGCACGAGTTGTTGCTCAAAGACATAAGGCTCAGTCCTCACTCTGAGCACCCCTTCATTGCACAGGAGCCCCCCGCTCCTTCCTGCTCCCAAACAGGATGCCTCAATCCACCGTAGGCTGCTCCAGCATCCTCCAAATTCCCTCAGCAGTTGGGAAACTGAGCTTTTACCTTTTGCTTCCACCTACACCTGCAACCATCCTCTTCCTCAGACCAACACCATCTTCTGTTGCCCTCCCACCCCTTCCCTGGGGGCATCCATTTCGGCTGCAAGTTTCCGTCCAGCCCCTGCCGGCATCGCTGTTCTGCCACCACCGGCAGCTCCCTGCTTCTCCAAGACCCCAGCCTTGATGCTGAGAGCTGTCATTAGCAGCAAACCATGAGATCCGCCCTAGGACATTATCTATATGCTCAATCCAGTGTGTTTACAACCCCAAAATACATCCACATGTTCTCTATTACTATCAAAATAAGCCACTGAAAAGTCTCCGTATTTTATGCTAGGGAGACAAACAGACTCAGCCTTCACCTTTGACAGCTTCCATATGAAAGATGCTGGGGAATCTGTAAGCTCATAATTAAGAAAGGCGTTCAGATACGTACCATTCTTCTTGGACTTTGGGCTGGACCTTTCACTGCCAGCTGAGCTCAGCAAACTTGAAGTACCAGCAGCCTACAGGCCACTTCAGCCCATCCTTGCATGGTAAATATCATCTGGTGATACCAACCCGTGATACCTTGAGACAGACACGTTCGGATACTAACGGAGATCTCAGCTCAGAAGCGATCTCAGCTCAGCCAGCCCCTCTCACCCAAACTCTTGGCCCCACTGAACTTAAATCAATCATTTGTTTAAAGAAAACCTAGGGCTGCAGTAATCCAGCTCAATATCAGCTCTTTAAATATAGGAAGCTTGAAATGCACCAGCTGCTTCTTAAATACGATATTCTTCAGTGCTTTGGAAAAAAAAGAGATGGGTTTTACCTTCCACCTCCACCAGGAGCTCTGGGAGCTGTAGCACATTGTGCCATTTCGGCACCTAACCTGATAGGGTTGCTGAGGATCCCTTAAAAAGGAAGCAGGTTTTCAGGGTGGATAGTCAAACAACTGAATATTTCATATTCTAATATAGAAGAGAGAATCTAATAATCAAATAAATAATTAAGGGCTGCGATTAAAAATGGTTCAGACTCAGTAAAATTAGTTCATACTGTAGGTATATTAAAATATATTTTAAAATGCTACCAAATCAGTTCTCTTCTCTTGGAAGTTGCGTTCAAATCCCAGCAGTAAGGATGTTCTCAGAAAAAAAAATAAGAATTATTAAGTCAGACACTTGTGCTAACAGCTCTCTGTAGTGACCAGAAAGTGCTGTAAGAGGCTATGCAAAAGCTGCCACCAGTGCTGGAGCTGAGCGATGCCCAGATGAACCTAAGAGTAGAGAAAAGGATCCATCTCTGGACAAAAAAAATGTATCTCATTCTCCTAAACTAACTACATTCTTTTATTTATCTTTTTATTCAAGATTTCTGAGACCATGAAAACACGATGCATCTGTTAACTTGGAACTGGGGCTAGGCACACAGTAGCAAGTCAACTTTCTCATCACAGGTTGGTAAAATAAAAACAGGAGAAGATGACATGTCTACAGCCGCTGTCTTACAGCTTCCCAGAGCACAGCTCTCAGTCCTTACCAAACCAGTAAGGACCAATTCACAGCTGAAGTCAATGAGACAGAAGCACATCACGGGCTTAAGAATGGGGAGAAACAGTCACTCCTGCAGATTCCTTTCCAATAGGCAACAGAGAATCCAGCAGAGTAACTTAAATACAAGTCACCCTTTTTACCATTTTTCCTCCTGCAGAAAAATAAGCTCACGGATTTGCTCGCAGGTAGGGCACATCTGCATTACCGCTCTCACCTCAAAGGGGTGCCAAGGATGGAGTGGGAAGGGAAGGCGAAGGGAAGTCAGCAACACTCAGTACATTCATGGATCAGGTTTAATCCTGTGCTGTCAAAAAATGTCAATTGATGGGTCAATAAGACCAGAGCAACATTAGATTTTAGATCAAGTGAGATCTAGCCCATCATTCCTTCCCATCTACCCCACGCATGGCATTTGAGACTTGCACAGAAAATAAAAGCAAACTCCTCACCAAAGAGAATTATCCGAGGGTAGTGGCCTTCCCTTTCCCGATCTCCACCCCAGCCCCAAGCAGAGGAGCTCATCAAGAGATCAGGTCCCCCCCAGGGCTGGCAGCTTTGCTGCTCTGCCCAAGGAATTCATCTTGCGAGGGGAAACTCTCCATATTACATGAAGATGAAGAATGTATACAAGGGGAGGAAGGCAGAAGATTTGGCAATGGGCTTCAGACATTACAGCCTCACGTCAGACAGTGGCCACCCTGTAGCCTGAAGGATGGGAGAAGACACCAAAAAAGCAAGGGACCTTACAGGCTTTATCTACGCCTGTAAAACCAGTGCAAGGGCTGTCACGTATCGCAGAGTGAATGGGGAAAAATATATGTATATATTTCAATCACAAGCCCAGGGCAGGGAGGAAAGGACTGATCCAGAAGCAGGTGTCAGCAAGAAGCAGGAATGAGTTTCTGTGCAACACAAGTGCTTTGGGGAGAGGAGAACTGGATTAAACTCACCCTGGAAATGACCAAAGCGATACGTACAGAGAAAGCAAGATCTTTTATCCGTTCCCTCTGTGTGCAGTTACTCCTCTTCAGAGCCACTCGCTATCCCACAGGACTACAGAAGCTTGTATCACTTAATGCATCGCTTGTAAGCACCCAGTGACGATACCATGAAAACCCATCCCATCCGACAGAATCGTCTGGTGACAGTGAATTCTCCAACCCTCCCTCAGCCCCGAGTTAAGAAATGCAGCAGTCCTTTTATTAAAAATCAGGATACAGTTCAACATAACGCCAGTGTTTACACCCGATCTCTCTAGTAGTTCCAGGATCGCTGTTGTTTTACATATCATTAGCAACCAAAGGAGTCAGTAGCATAAAGATATCAGTTCACTCGCTCATTTCAAAAAAAAAAATAAAATGAATGCCCCTATGCTTCCAAGGAAACACTGTCCATGATCAGTTTGTTTTCTGTTGGCCTTGGTCTAAGAAGCAAGAGTTTTCACCATCATCTTGCAGGCAGATCTTATCTTCCTAAGAGCAATTGTTCTGTTTGCTTTCTCTTACAGGGCAGGTCTCCACGAAGCCTGACAGCACTAATAAAATAACCCTAAAAGAAATCCCAGTTGATTTTTCCTGTGATTTTTCTAGAATATCAGAACTATTTGAAAGCTGTTTAATTACTTGAGTTGAAACGAAAGTGTGCGGGGAAGGACCTTGATTCACACAATTTGGCAAAAAGATCACGACTTGTCCAACAGCTGCAAGAAGCACACACAGGCTTTCTCCTTGCTCCCCCGAAGCATCCAGCGGTGCTGCGGGAGGGCTGCATGGTCCTGCCCTCGTTCCCCTTCCAGTTGTTTTAGCTGTTCCGATTGCTGCTGCCTGCTTCCTTCCCTCCTCAAGTCATCCACAGCAGAGAGCAGCCTCAGTGCTGGAAGAGCAGCTTGGCAAAAGCAGGAAGAGTCCAGCCAGCAGAAGATTTACTTTATTAAGATAAACATGGCCTAAAGGCTCCACATTATCTTTAAAAATAAACACAGTAAGAAATACGAAAACAAACTGGCTTTGCTACGGGTAGGTCAGGTTCAGATGTTCTCAGAAGATCTTCCCAGCCATAAAATATACCCTTCCCCTACCGTGCCCATCAAGGAGGATGGAAAGACAGTTCACTACGCAAGATCAGCAGCGTACCTGTTGCGTGCCCTCCCACATTCAGCAAACGATACATCTGCTACCCTTCAAGGCAGATCAAAGTTTTAAGAACACCCCTGTGAAGGAGGAGCGGGAGGGGACAGGGACAGGTAATTCAGTTTCTGTAGGGAACATCTAAAAGGCTTGACACGACGGCTGTGCTGGCTCCCCCGCTTTAATGGTTGTTCTTTGCTGCTTCTTTAGCAGCAAGAATCAGAGGAGTGAGACTAGAAAGAGGCTTTGCAATTTTCAGGAACTGGTGCTAGGAAGAGGAAAAAGGAAAAAAAAAGGTTACATTTCTCAGAACATGTCCCAAAAGCCTGGTGTTTACACAAAATATCAGGACCTAGACCTGTATGAACTCCAACAACCTCCAAGCAGGCGAAACAAAAAAGGCACGATGAGCAAGAAAGTTCACCGTGACTTTTGGGCCTCACCTGAACTGATAAAGAGCTTTGCACCCAACACATCCTAGTTTCTCCAATGTTTATACACTCTCAAGACTAAGCAAGTTCTCCCAGGAAATAAATTCATGCAAAATCTACAGTGAAATTCTTTGTGGAAGGGAGGTGTAAGTAAAAGCAACCTGTGCAGTTCCAAAAAATTGCACAGGGCTTCCTGCAGCAATCATCTCTCCATTCTTCCTTTCCTGTCACCACAGATCTGCTGAAAACAATGCCTTGGCCTTCTAAAGCTATTAGAAATTTTCAGAACAGCTGGGACTGAGGAGCACAGCAGGGAATTCACAACAGGACCAGTCAGGCCATCTCCTATACCAGGTGCTCTGTTCTGTTAAACAATATTGATTATCGAGCATGCAACAAGCAGTAGGTGGTGTCACAAAGTGCTTCTTGCAGCACATGTGGTGTTTGTTTCGGGGGCAAGGCTTAAAACATAACATCTGGAACAGAGGAAGGAGTTTTCCCTGTGTTCAGGGTTAAGTGGAAAGCTTGCAATACTCCAGCCTCGCAGAGAAAGTCTAGTTGGGGACAGAGACTGACACAAAACAGCTAATCAGACGAGTGGAGGCATGAAGCCCACAAGCTGTTCAGAAAACCCAAAATAATTAAGTCCCCCAGGACTTCTGAGCACCAGAAGGGATCAACCACCCAATCTGAACACACTTCAGAGGTGGAAAAATCCGAGGCTAAAAGGTAAAGGCAGGCAGAAATGCTGCAGTCCCAATGTTCTCCTGCCCCAAGGAACACAACCCTGCTGCTGTCTGATACTCTGGAGCTGGCAAGTCCAGGAGAAAAAGTCAGCTTTCATCTACTGCCATTCTTTCTGCCGGTGATTAATGCTTCATTAGTGTCTCAGAAAGGCAGCAGCACTCCCAAAGCTGAACCCAGTAGACAAACTAAAGGAAAGAAAGGAACACCAAAAAAGAGACAACTGTCTCACAGTCGACATCTGAGGGCCCCATCATCACAGATTTATTTTACAAAGAGATGAAGCACATTTTCCACCCCCGTGGGAGGTCTGACAAAAGGAAACACATGAACACTCCTCATCTGTGTTGGTAAAAAGCCTGGCAGCTTCGTCCTTCACTTTCACCACGAGTCCAGACAAAGACACCAGGTTTTCAGTGAAATAACTGAGGATT